>NC_072380.2:26989285-27318571 GCF_028885625.2 Pongo pygmaeus
AGGCGCTGGGAAAAGTGGGGGTTCGGTCTCACCAGACGGAGGGGGAGGTTTGCCCTTACCCACTCGGCCCTGCGGGACGCCGGCCCCGGCGCACTCACCTGAAGCGCAGCTGCTGAGCCACCAGCTCGCGCGCGGGGGAGGCGGACCCAGCTTCGGTCCCGGGAGCTGCCTGCCTGCTCTTCTCTGGAGGCGGAGAGGGGACCGTCTCTCCGAGGAACCAAATCCTTGTCCTTTTGCACCCGCTGACTCACCCCTCCACCACTAATGTCTTTAGGCTCCTGGCCCGCTGTCACTTTACCTGCATTTTTTAAAAAGAGTCAAAATAAGAAAAGAAAAAAAATGCAGATAACCGGTAACTCCACAATCACCCTTTTAATATTCAGCTCCCCGACACCAGAAAAGAATAGCAAGGAACTTTGCAGCTCTCGCTGACGTAACACAGGCAGTAGCCCAACTAGTACCGTAATCTCCTGCTGCTACCGTATTTACTCTACGGCAACAGGCACAAGTGAGTGTACAGCTGTAATGTTTTCCTCTGGCCTAGAGGGGGTTGGGTTCTAGCGTTTCTTTAAAAAGGTGTGTGTGTGTGTGTGTGTGTGTAGAGTCATTTGTAGTAAATAACTTCTTTAAATGGTCTGATTTTAAAAATAAAGAAAAATTGACACCCTTGCTAGATATTGCTGTGTATGGTGTGTTCATAGCAATGTGCTATAAAGTAACTTTGAACAGCTTGACTTGATTAATATTTGGCCTAGGTTTTGTTAAAATCAAGAAGTATATTAAGGATATTGTAATTCCAAATAAGCAAGTAAATTATAAGGTATTTTAAATAGCAAGTAAAATCAGATAAAATTTGATAAATCTGATTGTAATGAAATTATATTTTCGGGAAGATAAAGTGGACACATCTAAACCTTATTTAATATGATTCACTTCTAATTTCTTTAGACAGATGAATTTTAAGAGCATTATGGCCACAGAGTTTGGTATTTTTTAATGCCACACATTCTTTTCCAGTTTTTAGAAAATGGTATCCTTTCATGAGTGTTACTCTCTTTAATTCGTTAATAGCTGGAGTATGAAAACCTAGCACCACCAGTCTTATTACTTTTTTCTGGTAAATTACAAACTCCGTTTAGCTTATGATTGAATGAAGTCATATGTGTTTCAGAATATTGGGAACATAGATTCCTACCTCCTAAGTCATCTTCTTTCATCTTTATTGATGCAGACAAAGTGGAATGTTCTTATTCACTAGGTCCCCTTAAACCTAGGAACGAAGAGTTAACTTTAAGCAGTGGTGTGCACTTAAATTCTCTCCTGTGAACAAAATCATATTAATATGATTACCTTTTCTAAGTGAGATAATGTTTGGGAAGCTCTTTTATGGCAATAAATCTCAAAATGCCTCAGAGGAATGCCCATGAGAGGGTCAGTGAATCCTATGTCATAGAAGACCTAATATTTATATTTATTTCTCTATTCTATACAAAGTCCTCCACCTCTGCCTCACACCTGTTAGGGCTAGAACTCACACCTAACACATTTTATTTGAATTTAACATATTTTTAAAACTGAATTTTGTGCCATAGGAGGAGCATCCTGGTTGAACAGACAGCTCCCCTTCTCATTACTAAGTCACCTGCTCTCTTTGGGATTCAGTCCCCTTAGGAGGAAGCTTGACCTCAATTCCCTGCACTTCTAGTACTTTATCATCAAATATGTGTATAAGGTCTGTGCTTCCGAAATCCCATCCATCAGAGGGATATACACTGTTTAGTTTCATATTCATTAACCTGATGCTGTGAATGCAAATTCTTCATTAAGATGTGTTCCACGGTAGATAACAGAAGCAGTGTTATCAGCAAGTAAAGCAACTGAAAATTGCTCAGCTCTGCAAGGTCGAAAATTACAAAGGTCTTTGTAACTCCCAATCCCCACTCTACAACAATTAAGAATACACATAATCCACCCCTGCACCCACCTCCAATAATTAACTAGTTAATGCCAAGATAAGAAAGAGCAGCTCTTCATGCCGCTAGCAGGTAGGTCTTTCAAATCTGTTTCTCAGCCTGTGACCATCAGTCCTTGCAAAACGACCTCTTAGAACCAATTTTTCAGTCACCTACCATTGATTCACAAACAGAAAACTATCCATCTGTTGGTTACTCTTTAAAGAATAGTTGACATGGACATCCCAGAAGGTGTCTGAGTTGGACACATGCGTAGGTGGAGAGGAGAGGAGTATGCTCTGGGGTCATAAAGATGCTATTCTGACCCTTCTATGCGACCACGGCAAAGCCTTGGTTTCCTAATTTTTAAAGGGTGACAATGAACTCCCACAAGGTTGTTATTAAAGTTGAAAGAAATAATGTTTCTCAAAAACTCAGCTCATAATATTCACTAACTCTATTATTAATCTTATTAACTCCCTTTCTGCTCATTTTGTATGTTACTTTATAGCGAAATATATTTCTAACCCAGGTAGTCTATGAACACTGGTAAATTCAGCTGGAGAATGTGCTAAGTGTCTTGAGCACTACACTTGAGCTAAGTGGTTTAATCAGAATGACCCAACATGGCTGAGTTGTGAGAGCTGGCCCTGATCACTGGCTACTTCTTTTCTTCTCACTTTCCCCCTTGTTCTTTGTCTTGAGGGGCAATGCAAATGTGTGTGAACACCTCAGCCCCTACAGCCAGAAAGCTGCCTTCTTGGCCTCAGGCCTTGGGGTGCACATATTTGTGATGTTGTCTGCCCAGAGAGAATGGACCTGAAAGTGATTGTGTGGCCATCTAGAGCAAGGGATTCTGAGTCCCAGGGCATGGTCTAGAAGGGAGGGCACAGGCTCCAGGTGGGCATATCACATTAGTCCTATGGCCAAAAGGAGTCAGATCTGGACTCTCTAAAGACTGAAACCCTAGCCAGGGGTCCTTCTTGCCTGGCTCTGAGGGTGATACCCTAAAGACTTCCGGTGTGACGGAAACTGAAGAATCCCCTGAATGGGTGGTTGTGGAAAGACTCATAAAATGACACTGCTTGATGTAGGATTTGTGGAATCAGCAGGATTGAGATTTGTAGACAAAAGTGAGGAAGGTGAACCATCAGCAGACACATTTTAGAGTGGTGTGTCAGGGATGCTGGGGGAATGAGTCTGATTGGAGAAGAGCTGAGCAATGGACATAAACCCATGCGTTGATTGGCAGGACTTTCTTAGTGACTAGTGAGGAACTCAGCAAGTGTGGTAGGCTTAGGGGTTTAAAAAATAAAGAATCTATCATTCCCTTAGAAAACAATACACAATGGAATTAGGAGCTGTGTTCTGGAATTTATGATTGCAAATGACAGAGTAGAAGATTTAATGTTAGTATCTACCCCAAAGACTTGGCTTTTCAACTAATTCTCCTAAGGCTTAAGAAGTTAAAGAGGCAAGAAAATGAAAAACATTTCTCAGAAAGGTATTGATGCAGTATCAAGTCACAGCTCTCCAAAGAAGCATTGTGTTCTAATCCTTTATCGAACTAAGAACACTGCACAGCCCACAGACACTGCTGAGGGATGTCTTTGATGAGATAATAATTCTGTCTTTGCCATCATTTGTCCAAATCTTCATTGCCCTGAGAAAATAACATACTCCAAGTCTTGGGAGTCATACCACCCCATCCCTACACTGTGGGACTATCATGGTAGGAATATGAGGTCAAGTCAGCCTATAGCTGATCAGCAAATAATTCCTTTAAAACAATAAGATTTTACTCTCGCAAAGCAAATCTAAGCTGAGGCATATCAATCAAATTTTTTCAATATCTTTGTCAATATCATCTGGAAATGGAAGTAAAAGAAAGTCAATATGTGTACCAAGTGCAGACACATTTTTATCTCATCTCTTCACTTGCTGATGGGCTGTTATAGGCACATTAAAATGCTTATTGACTTGTATTTAATTATAAAATTTATGCTCATAATAGCACCTTTGGAAAAGTCAGACAGAAATGTATGAAAATAAAAATTATCTGTAATCCTGCCACTGGAGAAATAGCTACTGTTAAATATTTGTCATATTTTCTCATTTTTTGCTAATGTGTGTAAATTATATACATGGAAAAATATATATACACATGTACATATCAGGAAATATTTTATGTACATGTATTTATTATGTTTACATATATATTTCACATATTATACATTGTATACATTATATAAAATAGTGTAATCATACTGTACCTATAATTATATATCTTACTTTTTCACTTATATTATTTCATGAACTCATTCTATTATTACATTTATACCAAAACATGATTTATAAGAGCTCCACAGTGATTCTATACTATGTATATGCTATTGTCTGAATGTGTTCTCCCCAAAATTCATATGTTATAGCCTAAATTCCGAGGTGATGGTATTAAGAGGTGGGGTCTTTGTAAGATGATTAGGTCATGAGGGTTCCATCCTCAGGAATGGACTTAGTGCCTTTATAAAAGAGGGAGCTTCTTTGCCCTTCTGCCATGTGAGAACACACAGAAGGCGACATCTATGAGGAATGGGCCTTTGCCTAGCATCAAATCTTCTGGCACCTTGATCTTGGACTTTGCAACCTCCAGAGGAATATATTTCTTTTGTTTATAAATTATCCAGTCTAGGGTATTTTGTTATAGCAGCCTGAACAGACTAAGACACTGTATGTCATGATAAATTAGATATTTAAATATTCAGGCTTAAAAAAAATTCTGATCTATAACTTGAACTGTGGTAAATCCTCTTATTTATTTGTTATTTTACTTTAAGTTCTGGGATACATGTGCAGAATGTGCAGGTTTGTTATATAGGTGTACATGTGCCATGGTGGTTTGCTGCATGTATCAACCCCATCATCTAGGTTTTAAGCCCCACATGCATTAGGTATTTGTCCTAATGCTTTCCCTCCCCTTGCCCCCCGTCCCCTGACAGGCCCCAGTGTGTGATGTTCCCCTCCCTGTGTCCATGTGTTCTCATTGTTCAACTCCCACTTATGAGTGAGAACATGCGGTGTTTGATTTTCTGTTCCTATGTTAGTTTGCTGAGCATGATGGCTTCCAGCTTCATCCACATCCCTGCAAAGGACATGAACTCAATTCTTTTTTATGTCTGCATCGTATTCCACGGTGTATATGTGCCACATTGATAAATACTCTTACATATAACATTGTACTCCAAATTTTCCTTAAGATTAGTTTCTGTAACTAAAATTAGAATAACAAAGGTTATGAACATTTAAGAGGTTATAACAGATATTGACCTCTAGAAAGGTTTTACAAATGCAGATGTAAAATATAAACTCCCAGTAGGAGTGCATAACAGAACCTGTTTTTTGTTTTTTTACTTATTTATTTTTTGTCTCTTGCCAACTTTGACTGTTTATAATAAACTAGACAAGTACATAAATGTATGTAAATAAAATAAACCTTAGGCAATTTTATAAGTAAAAAATAATATCTCATTTTTTAAAATTTGTATGCTTTAGTTATGATTTTATTTCTTTACATTTATTTGGCATTTCTATGTATTCGTTTGTGATTTGCTTGTCCATATTTCTGCTAGCCAGGTGATATGGTTTGGCTCTGTGTCCCCACACAAATCTCATCTCAAATTCTAATCTCCATGTGTCAGGGGTGAGATCTGGTGGGAGGTGATTGGATCAGGAGGGTGGGTTCCCCCATGCTGTTCTTATGATAGCGAGGGAGTTCTCATGGTATCCGATAGCTTTAAAAATGACAGTTTCTCCTGCACTCCTTCTCTTTCCTGCTGCTCTGTGAAGAAGGTGCCTTGCTTTCCCTTCAACTTCCACCTTATTGTAAGTTTCCTGAGGCCTCTCCAGCCATGCAGAATTGTGAGTCAATTAAACGTCTTTTGTTTATAAATTACCCAGTCTCAGTGTGAAAACAAACGAATACACCAGGATTTGGTCAGAAACTGCTGTAGTTGTTTCACCTAGGAAGGATTTAATACAGGGAATCAGAGGCTTATAATATTGCTGGGAAATATTGGGAAACAGATTAGAGAAAACTACTGTTAACTTCTGGGAATTCTGAAGTGCAGTTGTATCAGGAAACCATGCTGGTGATTTCAGCCGCCTAAAGCACCAGTGATGTGCAGGTCACCCAGGAGATCCTGGCAGAACCTCACCTCTACTGTTGGCTGAAGTCTTCATCCTTGCACAACACTGTTACGGGGTGAGAAATGGCTTCCGCTTCTCTTCCACTTTCCAAAATCTCACAAAATTCCTCTCATTGGTGAATTGTGACCCAGAATCCTGATGACACGGATTATTCTAGCCTTTGCAATGCAGAGACAAGCATAGAAAGAAAAAAAAAATGACCCTGAGTGGACAACAGATAATTTGGTATAATGTCCATTACCGATTTTGATATTCGTATTTTCCTCTTTTATCTTATTGATTTGTAAGAACTTCTTATGTATTATGGTGGCCTTGAAAACATGCCATTTGATCTAGAGCAAGGAGCATAATTGACTTAGATTCTCTTAGACTTTGTTCTTCTGGATCCATTCCTGTATTCATGCCACACTTTCTATAGGCTGTTCTCAACCAATGGCAAAGCAGAGCAAAGGTTCTAATGCAGGCTCATTACTGTAATATATGGGATTTCTTGAATTGGTGAATTTGTCTCAGGTCAGCTAAAACTTCCTTATAACTGTGCAACAATCTGACACTTTTCCTTCCCTTCTTCTTCAGAAGATGTCAACTTGGACCATAGTCTGGAGGCTCTCCTTACCTTCTGATTTTGTCTGTTCTCATGCTGCTAATAAAGACATACTTGAGATTAGGTAATTTATAAAGGAAAGAGGTTTATTCAACTCACAGTTCCACATGGCTGGGGAGGCCTCACAATCATGGTTGAAGGCAAATAAGAAGCAAGGTCAACATCTTACATGGTGGTAAGCAAGAGAGCTTGTGTAGAGGAACTCCTCTTTATAAACCATCAGATCTCATGAGTCTCATTCACCATCATGAGAACAGCATGGGAAGGACCCTCCCCCATGATTCAATTATCTCCCAGTGGGTCCCTTCCACGACATGTGGGAATTATCAGAGATACAATTCAAGATGAGATTTGGGTGGGGACATAGCCAAACCATATAATTTTCCCAGCTCCCTCCCTCCTTGCCTTTACAAGCACTTCCTAGTGCTTGCATGATGAAATCTTATCTTGGTGTATGCTTTTTGGAGGGCCAAAGGTAACACATATATTAAAGATATTAGAACTTTGTGATATTCATTGCCATTTCTTGTTATCATAGACATTTAAAAAGAAAAACTTCATGAATTTATATAAAGAGAGAGGCTCTTCCCACATAAATTCTTCCATAATCAGTATATAAAGTATCATATTATTTATACCTGGGTAACCTGTAAGCTTCATATATTTTGTGCAGATTTTACAGAATTTTACTTATTAGTGATTTTTCTCTATGATCAGGATGGTTGACCTCATGAAAGAACCCACAGGGGCTTCCTTAACTTCTCTCTACTCAGGGAATTTTCCTAAAATTAACCTACATGACGAAGATAAGAATTTGTACCAACTTTAAAGTTCTTTCCTTATGAAATGAAAAGAGTGAATATTGATAAGGAGGAGTCCCTCAATTTCTTCTGGCTGAAGAGCAGCAGATAATAACACTATTACTTTAAAAGCTTAAAATCATAGTGTTTTTTCTCTTTTATTGATTGATAAGCTTGAGTTCTGGATCAATATTCAGAGTTTCTCTAGTCTTGCTAATTTAATGGCCAGTTTATTTACTTTCTGAACAAAGATGTGGGACATGTATTGATAAAATGGTTTTGTTCCTCTGTCCAGCATCAAAAAAGCAAAACAGAATAATTTTTACAGTTCTTTTTTTTCTTACTTACTGAAACCACCTTTATTACCTTTTCTACTCCCTTGTAGCAGTCAAATGAATCTAATTACGAGGAATTAAGCCTACAAGAAAAGACACACATCAGAAGTCAGGCCAGTCTGATTTTATCAAAAGTACCAATTGTACCTGGAGAATCCTTGGAAAGAATGGTTGAATTATCAGCTGAGAAAATCTTGGGGAAAATAAACCTTGAAAGCCGAGGATCTAGATAATCTATTTTATATTTTCGATGACAAATGAGTTTATAAATATGAAGACAGAAAGTTGTTTAATGATATAAACACTAGTTTAAACTAACATAGGGAGATTCATCTCCATTAGCCAAATTTCCAAGTATTCCTGTTACTGATTTCTAGTTTTATACTACTATGATCAGAAAAGATACTTAATGTCATTTCAATCTTTTTACGTTTGTTCAGATTTGTTTTGTGATAACATATGCCTATTTTGAAGAATATTCTGTGTGCACTTGAAAAGAATGTGTATTCTATTGCTATTAGATAGAATATTCTACATATGTCTGTTAGATCCATTTAGTCTAAAGTGTAGTTCTAGTCCAATGTTTCATTATTTACTTTCTGTCTGAAAGGTCTGTCCTTTGTTGAAAATGGGCTATTGAAGTTACCTAGTATTACTGTATTACAATGTGTTTTTCCCTTCAGGTACTTTAATATTTGCTTTATATATTTAGTTGCCCCAAAGTCAGGTATGTATATATTTACAATTATTATATTCTCTTGTTAAGTTAATCCCTTTATCATTATATAATATCTTTCTTTGTTTATTTTTAAAATTTTTAACTTAAACTTTATTTTGTCTGAAGTAAAGTGTAATTATCAGATTACCCCTGTTCTCTTTTGGCTTCCATTTGCCTAGAATAATCTCTTCCATTTATTCACTTTCAGTCTATGTGTGTCCTTAAAAGTGAGGTGAATCTCTTGTATGCAACATATATTTGGGTCTTAAAAAAATCGATTTAGCCATTCTACATATTTTTATTGGAGAACTTAATCTATTTATGTTCAAAGTAATTACTGATAAGTAAAGACTTAGCCACTGTCATTTTGTAAATCGTTTTCTGTTTTGTATTTAATAGATATTTAGTTTCTTTCTTCTTCTTTTTCCGTCTTTGTGGTCTGATGGTTTTCTGTAGTGGGATGTTTTGAATCCTTTCCATTTATATTTTGTGCATCTACCATAGATTTTTCTTTTGTGGTTACCATGAAACTTACATAAAACATTTTAGACTTAAAACAGGCTATTTAAAGCTAATAACAACTTAACTTTGGTTGCATACAACAACTTTGCACTTTTACTTTCTCCTCCCCACATTGTATATTTTCAATGTCAAAATCAACATCACTTTGTAATTTGCTTCCCTTTACTGCTTATTTCTGCTACAGTTGTTTTTAATAGTTTTGCTTTTTAATCCTTGTACTACAAATAAAATTCCTTTAAAAACTACCACTACAATTCCAGAATATTCTGAATATGACTCTCTATTACTTATACCACTGAGTTTTGTGCTTTTGTATGTTTTATGTCGTTTATTAGCAGACTTTTGTTTTAGCTTAAAGAACTCCCTTTAGCGATACCGGTAAGGCAGGCCTAGTGGTCATGAACTCCCTTAGCTTTGTCTGGGAAAGTTGTTTTTTTTTCCTTATTTCTGAAGTACAGATTTTTCAGGTAAAACTATTCTTGGTTGTCAGGTTTTTGTTTTGTTTTGTTTCTGCTTTTTGTTTGTTTGTTTTTAACTTCAGCCCTGCATATATCATAGCACTCTCTTCTGGCCTGTAGGGTTTCTGTGGAGAAATCTACTGATAGCCATTTTAGGACTCCCTTATATGTGATATGTTTCTTATCTCTCACCACTCTTAGAATTTTTTCTTTGTCTTTGATTTTTGATAATTTGGTTGTTATGTGTCTTAGTGAACTCCTCTTTGGGTTGAATTTTACTGAAGACTATGCTTACTAAACTTGGATTTTTGCATTTTTCTAATATTTGGGAAGTTTTCAGCCATTATTTCTTCAGTTATGTTTACTGGTTTTTTATCTGTCTCTTATCCTTTTGAACTCCTGTTATGAAAATGTTAGTTCTAATGAGAATACATGGACACAGGGAGGGGAACATCACACAATGGGGCCTGTTGGGGAATGGGGGAAAAACGGGAGGGAGAGCATTAGGACAAATACCTAACGCATGTGGGGCTTAAAACCTAGATGACGGGTTGATAGGTGCCCCAAACCACCATGGCACATAGGTACCTATGTAACAAACCTGCACATTCAGCACATGTATCAAGTAAAAATAAATAAATAAATAAAATAAAATAAAACTTCCAAAAAAAAAAAACAAGAAAATGTTAGTTCTTTTAATGGTGTACAATAATCCCTTCAGACTTTCTTCATTATTTTTAATTCTTTTTATTTTGGCTTCTCTGACTGAATAATTTCAAATATTCTGCCTTCAAGCTCACTGATTCTTTTTTATCTTTCTTTCTTTTTTTTTTTTTTTAATGAGACAGGGTCTCACTTTGTCACCTAGGCTGGAGTGCAGTGGTGTGATCTTGGCTCACTGTAGCCTTGACTTTCTGGGCTAAAGCAATCCTCCCACCTCAGCCTCCCGAGTAGCTGGGACTACAGGCACGTGCAACCACACCCAGGTAATTTTTTTTTTTTTTTGTAGCGATGAGGTTTTGCCATGTTTCCCAGGTTGGTCTTGAACTCCTGAGCTCAAGCCTTGGCCTCCCAAAGTGCTAGAATTATAGGTGTGAGGCACCACACCTGGCCTGATTCTTTTTTTTTTTTGGCTTGATTGAATCAGCTATTGAAGCTTGTTATTGTAGCTTTCCACTGAAATTTTTAGTTCAGTCATTGTATTCATTTTTAGAATTTCTACTTTTTAAAACAATTTTGTTTCTATTTATTTGTCAAACTTTAAATTTGTTTGCACATATTTTCCAGATTTTATGTAATTTTCTATTAGTATATTCTTGTGATTCATTGAACTTCAAGAGGATTTTTCTAAATTATTTGTTTGCCATTTCTTAGATCTTCATTTATTTAGTGTTCATTGTTAGAGCTTTATTAGTTTCTTTTGGTGGTGTCACGATTCTCTGATTTTTTTGTAATTCTTTTGTCCTTGCATTGATGTCTACATATTTAAGGAGACAGCCACCTGCGCTGGCCTTTGCAGGTGTTATTGGCAGGGATAGAACTTCATTATTTAGTCTAGCTCTGATCCTGGATGGGCCAGCTTGTACCAACCCTGAGCAGGCAGAGACTCCTGTCAGGTTCTTTAGTAGGGTGGTCTGCTGTCTTTGCTCTGAGGTCTAAAGGGACTACTGGCTGAGCTCCACCATTTGGCAAGGCTATTGGCTGGTCTCCGCAAACAGGCCCAGCTGCTGGCTGGGCATTGCAATAGCACCATCCATTGGGCAGATTTGCATTGTGTATTCCCTGGCCAGGTTGAACTACTGTTTGCATTTTGCAGCTGGGTAGGGCTGAAGGCTGGGCTTTGAGGTCAGGTGGAGTTACAGCTTAGGACAAATGGGTCCAGAGGCTTTGCTCCACAAAACTGTCTTTCTTTGCTCCACAGAACTGTCTTTCTTTGCTCCATAGAACTGTCTTTCCTTGCTCCATAGAACTGTATTTCCTTGCTCCTTACAACTGCCTTTCTTTGTTCCATACGACTGTCTTTCTTTGTTCCATGGAACTGCCTTTCTTTGCTCCACGGAACTGTCTTTCTTTGCTCCACAGAAATGTCTGATTGAGACTTGTCTTTCAGCCTGGGTGGGGCTTTGGATTGAGTTCCGAAGCTTGCCTTACTTTTTTGGACTCCCAAGTGGAGAAAGACCAGCCCCTGTTCTCTGCTGAAATGTGCTGTGGCAGGTTTTTCCCTCCCTGAGTGGAGCCTTGGTTTAGACTCTGAGGCTGGGTGAACCTGCTGTTTGAAATATATGGTTTGCAAATAATTTCTCCAAGTTTTTACTTTGTCTTTTCATCCTGTTAACAAAGGCAAATGTTTTTAATATCAATGAGATCAGTTCATCAACTTTTTTATTTTATGGATCATGCTTTTGGTGTCGTCTAAGAATTCTGCCTAGCCTTAGATCTCATTTTTTTCCTATTTTCTCTAAAGTTCCATAGTTTTAACAATTAACTTTTTTAACATTGTTCCTTTTAGTTTCCATTAGTATTGGTTTTATTTCTTTAAACTAATATATATTTTAATTTTGATTTCAAATTTAATTGCATTGGGATCATAATGTGTTACTCTGCCTTCTCTTCCATTAACTTTTGCTGTTGTTAAATTAGTTTTCCCTTTTTAAAAAAACATTCTTTTTAATCTTATATGAACATATTTTTTGGGCACTTTAGACTTTAGCAGTTGAATGTTTTATAATTTATCTTTAAATTTTCTTTGCAAATCAAATGCAGTTATAGCAATAAAATAACTGAATTCCTACAGAAATAACGGAATTTCTACAGAAATTCAGAAATTAATTAATACCCCACAATGTTTGATTCTATATCTAGTGTTTTCACAGCCATTCAGTTCTAAATATTTCACACATTCCAATATGGTTTTCTTCTTTATCTAGGAATTAATTAGCAGTGCGATTTTCTTAGTTTCAAACTTTAAACTATTTTTTTAATGTTGATATGTAATTTAATTACATAGATACCTGGGAAAATAATCTATGTGATATGTACTCTATAAAATTCTTGAGACTCGTTTTGTAATCCAGCATGTGGCCAATTTTTGAAATGTTTCCTATATGCTTGGAAAACATGTATATTCTCTGTTTGTTGAGTGTGGGGATACCTGTACCACTATTAGATCAAACACATTAATTTTGTTATGAGGATTTTATTTGTTCTCTCAAATTTTAGGTCTGCTTGATCCACTAGTCTCTGATCAAAGTGACCTAATATATTTCAATGTGATGGAAGATTTACCATTTTCTCCTTATAATTCTTTTTTAATGTATGTTTTATTCCTGTAAGAATAGCAATCTTCAACAGTTATTTCACAGATGTTTTTTAAGTTTCATAAAATTTTCTTAATGTGTGTATATTTGAAAACATCCTTATTTCATGTTTTCTCTTGAAAGATAGTTTCACTGGTGATAAAATTCTAATATATTTCTCTTAACCATTTAAATGATTAATCATTTGTATGATGTTATTCATTTTTGCTGATGGTAACTTTGCTATTGCTGTAGTTATTATTTTTTGTAAAAATCTTTTATCTCTAGTAGCTCTTAGGGTCTTATTTTTATCTTTTATGTCCTAAAGTTTCATAAAATGTAAACTTGTTTCTATTCTGCTGGATACTACTTGTGTCATTTCAAAATGAAGATTCATGTAATTCTTTAATTCCTGAACATTCTCATTGATTATCTTTTGTTGAAACTTCTGAAATTGAAGCAAAATACACAGTGCACCAACTGTAAATGCACAACTTGATAGATTATCACAATTGCTCAAATATGAACCAGAACATTGCCAAAGCCCTAGAAGCCTCCTTCATAGCCAATCATCCTCTTCCCCATAGGTAAACACTATCTTGATGTCTAATTTTATACTCATGCCTATTTTTGAGCTTTATGTAAATCATACAGTATATATTTGATCATATTTAGCTTCTTTAATTCAAGATTATATTTGTGAGACTTAATCATGCTGTTTTACATGGATCATGCTGTTTCTTGTAAATTGTGTAGATCATTTACTGACACTGTTTATTCATTTATTTCTGTGTATGAATATACCAATTTTATGTATTCTTGATACTCTTAGTGGGCATTTAGATTATGTCCAGTGTTTAACTATTATGAATAATGTTGATATGAACATACTGTAAAAGTCTTTTGATGCATATGTACCTGAATTTTTATTTCTATGTCTATTTCTAGAAAATGAAATTGCTGGATCATAGGACAAGTATAAATTCTATATGTTCTTCTTTAGTAAATATTGGCATATGCTTTTCCAAAGCAGTAGTAGCAAGTACATCCCTATCAATAGTACAAGATTCTCTGTTATGAGTCTTCTTAGTTTTAGCCGTTTTGGTGTGTAGAAATAGCTCATTGTAGCTTTAGTTTGCATTTTCCTTATTACTAATGAGGTTGAGCAACTTTTCATATGTTTATTGGGTATTTGACTATCTTTTTGTGTGATTTGTCTGGTTAGTTCTTTTTCTGAAATTTCTACTGTATTCTTGCTACACATTCAGCAGACTTGCTCTCCCCTCCAGTATACTCACATCTAAATCATAAACACATTTCAAAACTCATCCAAAGGTCACATTTTCTGTGATACTTTCCCTAATACACCCAGCCAAAATAGATCTATTTATCTAGCAGACTTTCCAAAATGTTTATATAAGTGTTGGTAATTATCACTTTGTACTTAGGTTCATAGTTATTTGTATTTGTTTGGTCTCCTGCAATATAGCCAATGTGCCAGGGGACATGAACTGCTGGTATTATGTATGATTTCTAGCATAGTATTAGATTGATGCAAAAGTAATTGCAGCTCTCACCACCAAAACTAATGGCAATAACGGCAATTACTTTTGCACTAACTTAACACTTGGCTAAGATGACTGTATGTTCCATTTTCTCAGGACAGCCCAGGTTGATGCTACATCCTGCTGGTCCTGATGGCCTGTCTAGTTAGCACTTCTTTCTGCTCTCAACATTACCCTGGTTTATATGTGGTGTTACATGGTCACCCTATTTATATTAGAATCAAAAAAAAAAAAGAATTGACAGCAATGATAACTTAGCAATTAAATCGATGTTTAGTGAGGGGAAAAGAGATACTTCTAAGTGACTTAAAAATCATGGCACCATTGGTATAGTGAAGTCAGGAGAAGGAGATTTGTAATGCGGCTACTAAATGTGATAAGCGTGGTTTGGAGATATTGAGTTTGAGGTCACTGGTGAGAAATAGGGTAGAACACAGAGTTATGCACAGAGTGTTAGATAGACAGGGGTGACGGAAGCCCTGGGAATGATGCTGTGAGCCGGCTTTCCTATTCCTTACATAGGGATTTAGCAGGGAATGAGACAAAGTCCCTGCTCTCGCAGAGCTTATGAGAATTAGAATAGGCACATTAGATAACTATTTATGAGTGATTTTATCATCTGAGGGATGGAGCTGAGGAGAGAGTTTGGGAACAATAAAAACAAAAATCGGGAAATGCTCATGTTTTCAGGGGAGCATGAGGATGAGAGCCCAGAGAATAAAAGAGCTGGCAGAGTTAAATGTTAAGCATTTCAAGGTTTTTAAAAGAAAGATGTGGTCTGATATTGAATGCTGAAGATTAAAATAAACTGGAAAATTGGAGATAGTGTTTTATATTTTTGTATACTTTTCATATTTTTAATGTTTGCACAAACAAAATACAAACAAAATTTGTAATACATATTTTTGAAATAGGTATGCTTCATCATTGCATTGACCACAATTTGTTGAAGGTCTTATTTAACTTTTTTGGGAGACATACCTTAAGAGTCTATTGCCATACTGCCAGGAATATACCTGCTTTCACCCAAGAAATACCTTAAAAGTCTCTTGGAAAGAATAAAAAATTATTTTTTTGTCTTGACTGTTGACCAAGTTTGGTGACAATTAGTGGATGTTCAATTCCTAAATGTATTAAGCAAGAAAGCATTGTGGCCACAACCAGCCAATAGCATTTAGTGAAATGTGCATTTCCTCCTTACCAAAGTATATTATATTAATTTTTAGCAAAATGTCAATTTCTCTTTTTTCAAAGAAATGAGTCATCACTCATTTTAATTTTAAGAGGACAAAATCTTTGGCATTTGAAAATTGACCTCTACAAATATGTTTTATAAAAATATATTTTTTTCTTTTGTGGTTTTTAGCCTTGAATGTGGAAAGTTAGGAAACCACAACATTTTTTTCCTTAAAAGTAGTTTCCCACACAAACAAAATAATAGCTTCTAAGAAAAGTTAGAAGCTTTCTAATAATTCATAATTCAAACCAATTTTTTTGGGGATTTTCCCACACTCTATCTATCACTGGAACTGTATATATACAAACTAAAGCATAATGTCATCAGAGTAATTATGTTTCCTGAGAATTCAATAACATTAACAATAATAACAGCAAACATTTAAATAGAACTTATGGTTTACAAAGAACTTTCACATACATTATCTCATTGGATTCTTTGAGCAACCCTGTAAGACGCTTATCTATGACCCATGTTTTCACGATGAAGCAACTGAAGATTAGAGAAGACCAATGAGCAGGCCCAAGTCACACAGTGACTTGGAGGGAGAAAACTGGGTTTTCTGAACCTACATCATTAACTCTTCAATAAGAAAACCTTCCATAAAATGAACTTATATTGTGTTGGTAGTACCACCAAAGTAAAAGAATATTGCTAACCTTTCTCGTGGGTTGCTAAACTGGATCTTGTGGGCCAAATCCAGTTTTGCAGCCTAAATTTTTGTAGTAGAGTCCTCCAGCACAGAATGCTTTTGTAATGCTCCTAATGTTTGTAAAAAACAAACAAAAAGCAAGCAAGCAACAGAAAACCTAACACCGCATGTTTTCACTCATAGGTGAGAGTTGAATAATGAGAACACATGGACAAAGGGAGGGGAATATCACACACTGGGTCTTGTCAGGGGGTGGGGGTAGCTAGGGGAGGGATAGCATTAGGAGAAATACCTAATGTAGATGATGGGTTGATGGGTGCAGAAAACCACCATGGCACATGCATACCTATGTAACAAACCTGCATGTTCTGCACATGTATCTCAGAACTTAAAGTATTTAAAAAAAAAAAGCAAGCAAGCAAACAAAGAAAAATATGCAATTGACATGTAGGTAACACACAAAGTATTTTATACTTACAATTTGGTTCTCTACAGGCAAGTTTTGCTGAACCCTGTTTATAGCAGTGTAGGTATTGGGCACAGCAGGAGGCTTTGCTGTCAAATGCTCCCACAGGCTGAAGGCTTTAAGGGGAGGGTTGTCTAGGCTGTTTTCAGTGCACTCTTAAAAGTGGTATACATAGCAGAAAGAAACACCTCATAGAAAGTCTCTAGGAACTGACCTATGTAGTTTCTGAAGCTAGGGAGCTGAACTTGAGCAGAAAATGTTAATTGGTTTGAGTCCTGGCTTCCACTGGGCAGCTTCTGCATACAGGGTCAGGTTTGCTGTGCATTTAGTATTGTACACTTGATATTGGGCATCCTTCAGCATTGTGTGTAGGAGAACAATTATGGAGCCTGTCTGTATTTCAAAATTCTCCAAGAATTTTCTGGAATATTTGGTGTAGAACCCTATATCAAAGTAGCTTAAGGAGTATTTTTCAATAGTGAGCACAAAACCAGGTAGGTTTTCCCATTCTCACTTTCTAATTCACTGCAGTTGTGTGAGAGGAGGTAAAGGGCATTAGGGAGTTGAATAGGTTTCCTTCCGCTTGACATATGGCTTTAGTCTCTTATATTTATCATTTAAAAGATTTAATGTAGGATGATGATTGCTGAAGATGGCATTTTAACAGTCTTTTATTAAATACCTACTGTGTAAAGACATTGTGTCAAGTGCTAGGACCACGAAGATGAATGAGACACTCTACTTGTCCTGAAGGATTTCAAGGACTGACAAGGGAGGTGAGCATGTAAATAATTGCATGAACTCATTATAGTAAGTATTAAAGAGAAATGTAATGGGAGTATATGCATGTATTTTTGGCACTGAGTATGTCTGTGTCTTGAAGCACATAGCTCTTTTACTGCTAACGTGATTAGAGGTAGCTCTTTATCAATGACTGATCAGTAGAGGTCTAGTAAATTCTACAAATTCTATTTATTAGGAACAAAATATCTACCAGGCAGGCTTCTTCTCTTCCAGTTAAGAAGTTCTACAAATAAATGGCAAGTGGCACCAATACCAAAAACCATGTAAACCTCCAGTTAGATGTTGAACTAGGAATCCTACCACTGACTAGTGGCAACTCAGACAGGTACAACCAGAAATTACATCCGTTTGCTGTGTCTGCCTAAGAAAGTTACAAATAACCCAGCGACAGTTCAGCTCCAGCAATCAAAGCAGCTATGGGAAAGTGGGTGTAATAATTGTTGCAGGGAAGTCCCTGGGGCACTGCTGCATGGACAGGTATTGCTACACGACAGCTACTTGGGGTGGCTCTGTCCTCAGCATTTTGAATCACATGCAAATGTGACCTTCATTCACTGCCATCACGAGCTGCCTCTGCTTTTTTCACATGCCAGTATTCTCTACCCACTTTCAGATGTCACAGCTTCTACTTTACCCTGGAGTAAAATAAGCTTCCACACCAAAAACAAGTCTCCCTCCCAGCAACATATTTCCCTCTATACTCCAAGATTCCAAAAGGAGAATTTGCTACACTGGCCTCCAATCCCTGGGTATTGCTGCCTGGAGCTCACAGAATTACTCTCTCACGCTCTGGAGTTACTTTGGCTATCAGGACAGTTTGAGTTGTCCCAGGCTTCCAGATGAATTATGAGAAATTGGCAGTGGGAGAAGTGGTATCAAAACTAGAGAAAGCAAGAAGTGTTGATGCCAGGCCAAATTCAAATGGAAATAGTCATTCTCCTTTTAGGCCCATGAAAACTTAGGTTCATGCAAAGCATTCAGGGGAAGCCTTCTTTGACTGTGTCACCCAACAAGTATCTATTGGGTGTTTATCCTGGCTCATTGCAGCATATATCCACTAAGAATACCCTCCCCTGCAGAAAGACTACCTGGAGCTAACTCAGCTAGAAAAGTAAGAGGCATCTGTTTCAAAGGCAAAAGCAAAATTGATCTAAGACCCTTCAGAATTTTCATGTTTGTAGGAAGAAATGCAAATAGGTTCTAGTTCCAGTTTGTGAGGGAGCTTATCCCATGCTGTGTTGCAAACAGCATGTACTGCGGGGAGATACAGGGATGGCTGTTGACAGATGGACCATGACTTTAGGTGTGGGGGCATCTGGAATGGAATGTTCTCTGAAGCAGGAGAAATTCAGAGGTACCGAGTAAAAAAAATCTCCTTTACTTTTAGATTGTATCCAACTCCAGTCAATGTATTCCAATTCATTTTTATGGCAGGTTGTTAACAGAAGGCTGGGCTTACATTACATGCATTTGGGGTGAGTCTGGAGAAGGGAAGAACTGACCGCCAGAAACCATTGAGGAAAGCAGTCTGTATTCTGTATTTCTTCGGACTTATCTTTGTGGAGTTTGACAGGAACTATGGATGTCTTTCCTGGGGCTTTCAACTTCCTTGTGTCTGAGACACTCCACAGTTACCCAAAAGCAGAGGGATCTGAAGGTTAATCCAAAGAAGACAAGCTCCTCCATTGTCACTTTGTGTGAATTTGGGCAATTCACTCCGTAACTCTTCATCTTTGCAGGCACAGATGACACCATATTTCTTTATTTTTTTGGTTAGCACTTGCTCAAGCTCCCACCTGCCAGTCTTTATTCTCTAATCCAAATCTTCCCAAACCCAAGCTTTAGAAGTGGATGTTGATGTCTATTTAATGTCCTCACACTGTGCCCACCCAATGGAGAGTAGTGAATGAAAGCACAGACTCTGATCGGAGTTCCTGGGACTGAGTGCTGACTCCACTATTTACTACCTATCTGATCTTAAACAAGTTTCTTAATTTCTCTGTGCTTCATTTTTCTCAGTGATGTGGTATAGGTAATAAGAACAGGTCTTCATGATAATTAAACTAGTTTGTATACATGTCTTAGTCTGCTCTGGCCTCTATAACAAAATACTACAGGCTGGATGGCTTAAACAACATACATTTGTTTCTTAAAGTTCTGGAGGCTAGGAAGTCAAGATCAGGGTACCAGCAGATTCATTCCTGTTAAGGACCTTCTTTCTGGCTTGCAGACATCTTCCTTCTTACTAAGTTTTCACATAGCAGAAAGAGAGACCTCTTGTCTGATTAGTGTCTGACAAGGACACTAATCCCACACAAGGGGCTCTGACCTCATCTACATCTAATTATCTCCCAAGGGCTCCATCTTTTAATAGCATCACGTTGGAGGTTAGAATTTCAACATGCGAATTTGGTGGGAGGACACAAACATTCAGTCCACGAGAACATGTAAATTGATTAGATTAGTGTTTGCATAGAAAAATGTTCAATAAATAGTGTTTCTTATTGTTGCCATTCCCCTTACTTCTCCCAGCCACACAGTGTCATGATGTCACTGTTGAGGGTCTGTTCTCTGCAGTCAGAAGCTGCCGACCTCTCTGTAGTGAGACCTTATTGGTCCATCCCTGTGGTGGGAAGCCTCTAAGAAAGCCTACAAGGTTTCCTGCCTCCTAGCATTCATCCCCTTGTGTAGTCCCCTTTTCTTTAGTGTGGGATGGACCTAGTGACTCACTTCTAATAACCGGAATATGGTAAGTGATAGCATGACACTTCTGAGATTAGGTTACCAAATGATAGTGGCTTCCATGCTGTTGTGCCGTGGCAAGGCCCATGAAGCAAGGTACTGAGTAAGGCCTTCAGTCAACAGTCAACAAAGAATTGAGGCCTACTGAGATCCATGTGAATGAGCTTTGGAGTAGAGCTCCCTACCCCTCAATGGCAATTTAAGATGAGACCACAGCCCCAGCTGACATCTTGACTACAACCTCATCAGAGACTTTAGCCAGGAGTACCCAGCTGACCCACAAATACCAACAGATAACAAATGTCTCCAGACACTAATTTTGGGGGTAATTTGCTAACCAGCAATAAATCACTAATATATAGGTTGTCAAGGCTGTCTAAGGGCAGATGAGTGCCAAACTCAGCCAGAATGCTCCTGCATGGACTTTTTTCGGTTGATGCTCTCATGTTCAGCTACTTTCCAACGATACAAACAAGGTAGCAGGGGGTTTGGTCTGGAGGAGCTTCCAGCATCAGCATCATTGAAGAAACCAATCCTTTTATAAGAAACCTTAGGTCTTTATCTTGAATACTACTCCAGCTTGACTCCCACTTTTCTCAATGCGATTTATTTTAGGGACTTCAATGTACTTCCCTGTCTTTAGGTTTTGGTTGAAGGTACCTTGATCTAACAAATCAGGACAACCTAAGTTCAATTCTTGAGAAATTCTGAGTGGTTTTAGTTATTTCCCTCCCACAAGGGCCAGTAATTTCAGAGAATGGCAACCAAAACTTCGTCACAAAAAGTTCTGTTATACTGAAATTCCAGAGCTTAAAAGAGCTACTCAGGTCTATAATAGTTCAAAAGACAGTGAAGTCCAACTTCTATTAACAAAAATAAAACCCATCCTACACAAACACACAATAAATTGTACCTAATACATATGAGGGGAAATACTCCTCTTTAGTGGAAAATAAGGAATAATATTAAGAAAAGGCACAGCTGCTTTGGCCACATGGCCACAGTTCAGATCATGTGAGGTCCCCATGTGTGTGGTTGTGAGAATCACTGCTTTGTGGAAATCTAGAGGAGTTCTTGAAGGGACTCTGTTGCTCTTGTTTTGAACCAGTCTGAGAATCTTCAGCTTTGAGCTGAAATATTTTGTACACTTATGTTTAATGTACTTACTAGTGTAGATTTAAATTTCTTATCTTAGCATGTGCTACTGGTACTGTGTTTGTTTTTTGATTTTGCTTTCTTAAAATTTATTGAGAATTTTTTATGCCACTTATTTCCTCTGTTAGTTTGGAATTTATGCACTATTTTACTATTATTTTAGTAGTTACTTTAAAAATTCAACATATATACTTGACCTATCAAAGTTTCTGATAATTGATCCTTTTACTCTCCTATGAAACAACAAAAGGACCCTAGAACGTTTTGCCTTCCTTTAATTCTTTCTTGGATTTTATGTTATTATTGCCATTTATTTCAGTTGCATATATAACATCCAAATTAGATATTATTATTATTATTATTATTGTGATACCATCAATTCTTATTTGTTTATCCTTATATCTATTCCTTTTGTCATTTTTCTCTTCTTTCTATATCTCCAACCTTTATTTGAGATTACTTTATTTCTGCCCAAAGAACATCCTTCAGATTTCCTTTAGTGTAGGTTTGCTGGAAGCAAATACTCTCATTTTTGTGTATCTGAAAATGTTTTTAGTTCATCTTCATCCTCAAAGGATATTTTCAGCTGAGTATCAAATTTTACGTTGAGAGTTATTTTGTTTGAGTATTTTGAAGGTCATATTCTGCTGTGTTCTAATTTCTGATATTGCTGCTGAGAGGTAGGCTTTAGTCTGTCACTCCTTTGAACATAATCTGTCCTTTTACCTGTGGCTGCTTTTGAGATTTTTCTCTTTATCTTGAGTTTTCTGCAGTTATGCATTATGCACTATGATATACCTAGGTGTGAATTTCTTTTTTATTTATCCTACTTGGGATTTACTGGATTTCTTAAATCTATAGATTGATGTCTTTTATTGGTTTTGAAAAATTCTCAGTCATTACCTCTTCAATTATTGTCTGTATTATTTTCTCTTTTAACTTCTGGGATTTTAATCAACTATATGTTAGATCTTGCCACTGAATTTCTCACATCTCTTCTCTCTTCTTTGTTTTGTCACTCTATGCATTTTTCTTGATAAAATTTTCTGACCTATGTGCTAGTTCACTAATTTTCTCTTTAGCTGTGTTTACTCTGCTATTAAATATGTTAACATAAATGAGTAAATTTCTAGGATAACCACAAAATCCATAGTAAAACAGTGTGCACATTTTGAACTAATTAAATCTTAATTTTGATTATTATTTTTTTAGTTCTACAATTTTTGGGGGGAGGGGTTGGCAGTTATTTTCAATCATAAACTGTTATTTTATGTTGGAATACAAGAAGCAATGGAACAGTTATTTGGAAGGTTTAGGACTAGGAAAAGTCTGGGAGATGGGAGGGAGTTTGGAAGCTGTTGTAGTTCTGACAGCTGAGGAGTGAAGTCCCAGGAGGCAGCCAGAGCAGGAAAGTGCAGGAAGGTGAGGTTGAGATTCACCACTGCAGAGAGCAGAGCAGGATGCAGGAGCACTGTGGAGGAACTCTGAGTCTGGAGTGATCTACTCTTTCCTATATTCCCTGCTACCTGTTGGGCCTCACAGGTCTGGGATAGGCACTAAATAGAACTAAGAGTAGCAAAAATCCCATAGCTGAAATTAATTCCTAATCCCCCAGTAAGACAAGGAAGCTAAAATTCTTTGCCAGAAGACAACATAGACTGATGAAAGTTTTGTGGTAAAGCAAAATCATAATAAATAAAAGTAATATTTTAATGTTACTCTCTCTCTCTCTGCATTCAGTATTTTGTATAATCCTTCAACTGTTCTACCTTCAGCAACTCTCACTATAAAAGTATAATGGGGAGACGGAGGCCAATGACTACCGAGTTTCAGTTTTGCAGGATAGATAAGCCTATACCTCTAATATACAGCATGAGGACTAGAGTTTATAATATTTTATTGTACACAGGAAATGTTTATAGTTACCACACACAAAAAAAGTAACTATGAGAAATGATAGTTATGTTAATTTGCTTGACAGTAGTAATCATTTCAGTTTGTATATGTGTATCAAAACATCATGTTGCTCAATAAATACATAGAATGAATGAATAAAAAATACAATAGACGTATCTTCCTGGAATTAAATTTTAAAAAAGAAGAAAGGAAGATTATATTTAAACCTAGAATGATAAATGAGAATTAAATTCACAACTTTTAAGTTTTCTTTATCAATACGAACTGTGTAACCAATTTTGTTTTTGCAATTTTAGGCACTTTGTAATTTTATAACCTGCCTAAATGTTTGCAGGGCCTTCCTGCTGAGAAAACAACAGGCATTTAATCCATATGATTTCTTTCTCCTTTTCATTGCTAACATATTTCAAAATTTCATATCCAAAAAAAAAATCATTACTTTAAAGAAATGCAAATATGGCTCAATTAATATGTCTTCTAGGACTAAAGCATTTTTGGAGGTATTTGCTTTGTTAAAAATGACAATGAACCTTCTTTTTACTCTGGTAGAACCCAAGAGGTCAAAGGTGGAAGCAGTTCCAGTGTTGGAAGGATGTGGGGACTGTATTGGTTTTTTCATTGCCAAATTGAGGGTGGGGGCAGTATCTGAGGTGGGATCGACATAAAGGTGGAGTGACTGAAGCTCCTGTCAGTCCATAGTGGTGATGGTGTCCAAGGCCCAACAGATGGCCCAGAGGAGGTGGGATTGGTGGCTGTTGAGTGGCAGAGGTATTGGCTTAGCTGCAGACCACCTGTGGGCAGGACAGAATTTAGGAATCAGAATGTGGTTGCGGAGCTGTACCTAGGAGTCAGGAAACCTTGTCTCTCCTTTAAATTCTGTCACTGTATTAGTCAGTTCTTACACTGCTATGTAGAAATACCTGAGACTGTGTAATTTATAAAGAAGAGATTTAATTGACTCACAGTTCCACATGGCTGATGAGGCCTCAGGAAACTTACAAGCATGGCGGAAGGCACCTCTTCCCAGGGTGGCAGGAGAGAGATCGAGTGCAGCAGGGGAAATGCCAGATGCTTATAAAACCATCAGATCTCATGAGAACTCACTCACTCTCAGGAGAACAGTAAGGGGGAAACCGCCCCCATGACTCAATTATCTCCCACCAGGACATATGAGGATTATGGGGATTACAATTCAAGATGAGATTTGGGTGGGGACACAGCCAAACCATATCAGTCACCAACCAGTTATGTAGCCTCAGGTAACTTTCCAGTCACTTGAGGCAGCAACTTCCACATCTCTACAGTGAGGGTGTTGGAATCAATGTTCTCTGATATCCTTCGCAGCTTGAAAAGTCTCTATTATCATTGTATTCTCATACCTTATATTGTTTCTACTGTTGGAAAATTAAAAATTTTTATGAAGAAAAGATTTAAGAATTAAAAATTATTTTAAAATATTTTAAATAATTTTAAATAAATATTTTAAATACTTAATTTTGAATAAAATATTCAAATTTTAATTTTAGTAAGAACTTTTATAATGAAAAATTGTAAGCATAGAGACAAGTAGACAAAATCTTATAATCCTCTGAATAATCCTCCATATTCAATAACTATTAGCATTTTGCTACATTTGCTATATTTTTTTGCTTAATTTTTAAAAATTATGGATATCTTGACATTCTTCATGCCTAATACTTCAGAGTATCTCTCTAAAAATAACGACATTTGCCTGCACAACCATAATATTATTATTATTACAGCTGACAAAAATAATAATTCTTTGACATTTCTAATACCCAGCCTGTAGTCAAATTTCCCCAGCTGTATACCAAATATTTTCTACCTTTGGTTTGTTTGAACTTATTAAGGTCCACACATTTTATGTGGTCATTATGAATTAAAATTCTCTTTTAATAAATATCAATCTCCTCCACCTTTTTAATGTGACATTAACTTATTGAAGAAAATAAAATTTTGATGCCAAATAAACTATTAGCCTGCATCTTCTTTAGCAGAAGTAAAATATTATGCTGCATTGGATTGGTTTATAAGCATCATTTAACTTAAAACTCCTTTCCAATAACCCTGTTCCCAGTAAGAAACAAAGCACAACAAAACTGACATCTTTGGCTCAGACAACTGTGGCTCAAAGCAGCAAGCTCCTGTCCCCAGACTCTGGGGTCACAATTTATCAGGGAGTCAGGCCGGAGTGCTGGGTCAATGGTTGATAACTGCACACGGAGACCGAAGGAAAATGCTTTCCTTGCTGAATGGGGAGAAATTTAATGAAGGACATGAAATCTGCAATATCATTCATAAGGAGTTTCTATTTTATTAGATACACGCTTCGAGTTTCTTTAGTCCCAGGAGAATTTTTAAAAACAGCCAGCCACCTTTTTCCATTACAAAAGCTATAATTTTTAATATGCTTCTTGAGGCTATTTTAACTAAAGATTATGATGTTTTTTATTTTATTGGACACAAGTAAGATGAGCTTTTGGGGGGGACTTTAAACTTTGATCAAGCAATTTGGGATGAGGCTGCTTATTATACAGGATTCTCACTAGTAGTATCTTTTTAAAAAAAAATTTCGAGTTTTATTTTAGATTCAGGGGTACATATGCAGGTTTGTTACATGGGTACATTGTGCGATGTTGAGGTCTGGGATAAGAATGATCCCAGTCTTAAGCCCAGGAGTTTGAGGCTATAGTGAACTATGATCATGCCACTGCACTCCCTTTTCTCCATGTCCCATGTCCTCACCAGCATTTGTTATTTTTTTGTCTTTATGATAATAGCCAGTCTAACTGCAATGAGATAATATCTCATTCTATCTTTGATTACATTTTCCTGATGATTAGTGATGTTGAGATTTAAAAAATACATTCGTTATCTATTTGTGTATCTTCTTTTGAGAAATCTCTGTTCAGATCATTTGCCCATTTTAAAATCAGACTGTTTAGTTTTTTGCTGTTGAGATGTTTGACTTCCTTATACATTCTGGTTTTTAATCCGCTATTGGATGAATTAGTTTGCAAATATTTCCTCCCATTCTGTAGGTTGTCTTTCACTTTGTTGATTCCTTCCTTTGCTGTGCAGAAGCTTTTTAGTTTTATATAATTCCATTTGTTTATTGCAGCCCTATTCACAATAGCCAAGATATGGAATTAACCTAATTGTCCATCAACAGATGAATGGATTAAGAAAATGTGGTATATATACACAGTGGAATACTATTCAGCCATGAAAAATAATAAATAATGTCATTTTATAAAAATAAGTATAGAAACATTATAAAAAATAAATATTGTCATTTTCTGCAACATGGATGAGCATGGACGACATTTTGTTAAGTGAAATAAGTCACCAACAGAAATTTAAACACCACGTTATTACTCATATATGGAAGCCAAAAAGTGGATCTAATAGAACTAAAGAGCAAAACAGGTTACTAGAGG
The DNA here is from genome assembly GCF_028885625.2 of Pongo pygmaeus. Classification (NCBI taxonomy): domain Eukaryota; kingdom Metazoa; phylum Chordata; class Mammalia; order Primates; family Hominidae; genus Pongo; species Pongo pygmaeus. The sequence goes on from NC_072380.2 coordinate 27,016,176, forward strand.
ATGGGAAGGGTAGGGAGAAGGGAAGAATAGGGAGAGATTTATCAAAGCATGTGTCCCCAATCCCTGGACCATAAATCAGTACTGATCTGTGGCCTCTTAGGAACCAGGCTGCACCAGAAGGTGAGTGGCAAGTGAGCAAGTGATGGCTTCATCTGTATTTACAGCTGCTCCTCATCACTCCCATTACCTCCTGAGCTCCACCTCCTGTCAGATCACTGGCAACACTAGATTCTCACAGGAGTGCAAACCCTATTGTGAACTGCACATGCGAGGGATCTAGGTTGCATGCTCCTGATGAGAATCTAATTCCTGATGATCTGTCACTGTCTCCATCACCCCCAGATGGGACTATCTAGTTGTGGGAAAACAAGCTCAGGGGTTCCACTGATTCTACATTATGGTAAGTTGTATAATTATTTCATTATGTATCACAATATAATAGTAGAAATAAAGTGCACAGCAAATGTAATGTGCTTGAATCATCCTAAAACCATCCTTCTCCATGGTCCTTGGAAAAATTGTCTTCCATGAAACTGGTCCCTGGTGCCAAAAATGTTGGAGACTGCTGTATTAAAGGACACAAAATTACAGCTAGAGAGGAGGAATAAGTTTTAGTGTTCTATAGCACTCTAGGATCACTATAGTTAACAATGTATTATATATTTTCAAATAGCTAGGAGGATATTGAATGTTCCCAACACAAAGAACTGATAAATGTTTGAGATGATGGATATGATAATTACCATGATCTTATCACTTACATTGTGTGTATAGACACATCACTATGTACTCCATAAATATATACAACTATTGTGTACCAATTTAAAAATTAACAGTTTCTAAAAAAATGAATTTGAAAGTAATCCAATGGTTTAGTGGTTTCAGCAAATTTAAGTCTCTAGCTTGGCTTGTTATTTCAGCAGCCTATTCTGTCACTTTGTTCTAGACATTATGCCAACTCAAAGGGATGGGGTTGATCTTCAGCAGAGTCCTTCAGAGTGTCATATATTTCATTGTGCCAAGTCATGTCTAACAATAATATTGAACTGTTTTTCATAAAGAAAACAATAAGATTTAGTGAAGGTAAGGATCTATTCTATTCTGAATCATTGTTGAACTCCTGTGGCACCTGGTTCCTGTAAATAGAAGAGAAGAACTCCAGGAGGCGCATGTGTGTAATACTCTACTTTGATGAAGTTTTTATTGATGAAAAGTTTCTTCTATATTCTGTATAATAAAAAGGGTTACTACTCATATGAGCTGAGCCACAGTGGAAAGCTTCCTGCAAAGTCAGTGAAAGGTAACACGTGGATTACTGGGAGGATGTAAAAATGCAAGCGAAGTCCCCTGTGATGGGAGGAGGAAGCATTAAGTGCTAAAGTTGGACACATAGAACAAAAATAAAACATAGGCTACATTAAACCGTGAGAATTCCTTAAAGTGCTCATAAAAATAAGTACAAAAGTACACATAGTTTGGGGCTTTTAACCCAGTACAGTAATATATACTGTATGTATTAATGTAGTGTATATATAAAATCTATAAAATGTAATTTTATGGTATTATAAATTATACCATTCAAAACTGTTATTTTCCTATCTCTTTAAAAAGTGCCAAGCATATCTCAATACATTTATATTATGTGTGATATTGGTGACTAGTATGAGATAGTCTTTATTAGCTAATTAATTAGATGCTTCTTTATTTAAAGTTTGCAAGGGCAGATGTTGAATATTCACTAATATCTTTTCTTGGCTTCTAATGAGACCACCATATGACTTTTCTCTTTTGCTTTATTAATGTGATTTGTGACAGTTGATCTCTTAATATTAAGTCAACCTTCTTTTCTTCAGATGAGGCTTCCTTGATACAATCTATTATTGTTTTGAATAATTGCTGAATTTTATTGTATCTTCTGTAGTCTTTCTAGTGCTATTATTTTCAGGCATGGATATCAGAGTAAAACAAATTGGGAAGGTTTCTATCCTTTGTTATGCTCTGGAGCAGTTTAGACCACATGGGAATAATTTATTCTTTGAAATTTTGGAAGAACACATTTAATAGCTTTAGTAACATCCCACAAATGTTAATATTCATTGTCATAATCTGAATAGTTCTTTAACAATGGTATTGATCTCCTCTTTGATCTCAGAATTATTCAGAACATTGTCCAGGAGTTTGAGAATATATTTGTTGTTTTTTTTTGTTTTTATGTTATAAGTTTAATTTTATTGCATTGCAACCAATACTGTGGTCTGTACAATTTCTACTTCCTATATTTAATTTGTTTTGTTTTTGTTATGGCTATTAAGACAAATTTTGTAAGCTTGAAAAGGAAGATACTTTTATGCTTAAATGGTAAAGTGTTATCTATCTAATAACTCTCATTAAGGATATTGTTCAAATGCTCTATATTTTGGATGTTAATCTGTCTTAGACTGAGGATGTATATTTGAAGTTATTCCCTACTATTTAATTTCTGTTGGTTTCTATTTATATTTCTAGCAGGTTTTGCTTTATGTATTTTGGGTCAATGTTATGTGGCAGAGAAAAGTTTGTGATAACTGTATTTTAATTTTTATTATATATTTTGACAATATTAAATGACTTTTTCCTATATAATATTTTCAGTTTTGTGTTTCTTTTCATTTAGTTTGTTTACTAATATTAGTGTTTTTGTGTGTTTTTCATTTTTTCTTTGACTTTTCCTGTACAAATTTGAGTTATTGTTATATTTTATTTATTCTGCAATAATTTAGAAGTTATATAACACTTAATTCTACTATTGCTTACCTGTAAGTTTTAAAAATCGTATTTGAATCTATTTTTCCTAAACTCAAAGGAAACTTAAAATAATATTATTGTTTCCCAACACATAAACCATGAGATAAGACAATTTCATATTTTATTTTTGCCACTACTGCCTCTACTCTTCTCCATTCTACTTCCTAAATTGCATTTATGGATGTTTAGACCCATATTATTACCTTTGTGTATGAATCACCTCTTTTAAAATGTTTTGTATTTGTACTAATATCACTTAACTCAATCTGTATATGATAGAATTTCCTGCCTTACTGTAGGTTTTTATACTACTTTATTCCCATTTATGAATTTAATGTAGTCTAGTTCCTGCAGGATAATTCTGAATAATTTTTTCTGGTTTAGTCTGTGGATGATATACTTTCTAATCTCTTGTAGATCTGAAAGTGTCTTTCTGTTATTCTTATGCACACATTTAAATGGAGTGCAGGATTCTGGAGCCACAATATTTTACCTCAAAACTAGATGTTGTTCCGTTGTCTTACAGTGTTTAGTGCTGCAAGGAAGTTCGATGTCCTCTTGATTTTCATTCTTTTGGAGGTGATTGTCTTTCCATCCAGATGCCTTTCTTTTTCTTTTCTTTTTTTTTTTTTTGAGACAGAGTCTCACTGGATGCCCAGGCTGGAGTGCAATGGCACCATCTCGGCTCACTGCAGCCTCCGTCTCCCAGGTCCAAGCGATTCTCCTGCCTCAGCCCCCCAAGTAGCTGAGATTACAGGTGCCCACCACCACACCCAGCTAAATTATTGTATTTTTAGTAGAGACAGGGTCTCACCATGTTGTTCAGGCTAGTCTCAGACTCCTGACCTCAAATGATCTGCCCACCTCGGCCTCCCAAAGTTCTGGGATTACAGGCATGAGCCACAGTGTCCAGCCATCATCCAGATGTCTTTTGGGCATTTTATTTGGCCTGACATTTTTTAAACATTGGCTACGATGTCTTTGACCTTGACCTTGTAGATTGTAGACGCTTTTCATCTGCAGACTTAGGTTTACATTGCTTTGAAAAATTTTATTCTATGGTTTTAAAAAACATTAGTACTATTGTTCTATTCTGTTCTTTACCCTTGGGACTACAATTAAATATATTTTGTGTATCCTTGTATTTCCTGCCACAGATTATATCATGTTCATTTTTCTTATTTCTTCTGTTTACTTAGAGAAGTAGCTTGTCTTCTACTTCACTGATTAGATCTGTAGTATCTAATCAATATTCAACATCACATTGCACCTTTTAATTCAAAAATTGTAGTTTTCATCACAATTTTCTTTCCTGGTCTCAAACAGTTTATTTTTCAATGAATACATGCTCTAATCTCATACCTGCAGTGCCCTTTTGAAACTGAGAACAAAGACTATGCAATTTCTTTAAAATGCCAGTTTCTGATAACAACTGTAGATTTCAGAAGTTGACATTTGTTCCCCTTGATATGAAATACAGTGGTTTCAATGGCTTTCTGCTTAGTCCTCCCAAGGGAGAGAGGTCCAGGTTTACCCAGTGTTGGCTTATAGAGTTACGATTTGATGAGTTTTGTGTGTGCGTTCTTTATTTAAGAATGGGTAGCTCTTGTCTCTTTTAGAGACTTTCAGTCTAGTTGGAGGAAGACAGGGCAGCTGGGCTTTTCTGTGGTTTCCTTTACTACAGTCCTGGGTGGCCTGTCTTCTAGTCCTGCTTCAGTACTGGTCATTGTGCAGCCTCTGGGAGCCTGAACCAGGGATGGGGATCTCAGCAGGGAGCGAATCCCCAAGGAGGCAGCTCCCTGCTGTGCTTCTTCTGGGTGGCTGCAGCCTGGGAGAACCTCCAGCAGATGCTGGTAGGGTGGAAATGTCACTGCCCGTGCCCAGCTCCCTGAAGGTGACACCAGGGCCTTCAGCACTCAACCTTTCTCCTCTGCATTACAGGATCTGAATGCAGGTTTGCTGGATTCTGTTCCACTTGTTTTCTGGGCAAAAAGTACGGTGGTAGATCATTCTTTCCATTAAATCCTGTCTCACTTCACTATTTCTAAATGACATTGTGATTACTCTAATGCTTCTAGAACATTTGTGTGTGTATAATCTTTCCCTGAACTCCAGCACTGGCTATTGACTTTTTTCTTCTTTGTGTAGTCTTTATAGCCATTTAACCAGGAAGTGGGGAGGAGCAATTTGATGTTTGTACACATATCATCCTCTTGGCTGGTCTTCACATTGTTTCTGAATGCTTTCTGTGACTCTTATGCATATTTCTGAGTAGACAGCACAGAGCTGGCCTAAGTTTTATTTTGTTTTCTGCTGTCTGCAAGAGGCTCACTTTTTTTCAACTTTTATTTTAGATTCAAGGGGTACAAGTGCAAGTTTGTTACCTGGGTTTATTGAGTGATGCTGAGGTTTGGGGCACAAATGATCCTGTCACCCAGATAGTGACATAGTACCCAATAGGTAGTTTTTAACCTTGCTCCTCTCCCATTTTCTCACCTCTAGTAGTCCCTAGTGTCCATTGTTTCTGTCTTTAGGTCCACATTTACCTAATGTTTAGCTCCCACTTATTAGTAAGAACATGTGGTATTTGGTTTTCTGCTTACGTGTTGATTTGCTTAGGATAATGACTTTCAGCTGCATCCATGTTTCTGCAAAGAATATAATTTCATTATTTTTTATGGCCACATAGTCTTCCATGGTGTATCTGTACTGTATCATCTTTATACAATCCACCATTGATGGGCATCTAGGTCTTTGCTATTGTGAATAGTGTTGCATGAAATATGAGTACATGTGTCTTTTTGATAGGACAATTATTTTCCTTTGGGTATATACCCAGTAATGGGATTGCTAGATCAATTAGAAGTTCTCTTCCTAGTTCTTTGAGAAATCTCCAAACAGCCTTCCACTGTGGCTGAACTAATTTACATTACCACCAACAGTGTATATGTTCCTTTTTCTCTGCAGTCTTGCCAACATGTTATTTTTTGACTTTTTAGTAATAGTCATTCTAACTGGTGTGAGACGGTATCTCATTGTGGTTTTTATTTGCATTCCTCTGATGATTAGTGATGCTGAGCATTTTTTCATGTTTCACGGCCACTTGTATGTCTTCTTTTGAGAAATGTCTGTTCATGTTCTTTGCTCACTTCACTATTTCTAAATGGTATTGTGAATGCTTTAATGCTTCTGGAACATGTGAGTGTGAGTGTGTGTGTGTGTTTCTGTGTGTGTGAATGTGACCTTTCCTTGAACTGCAGCATTGATAGTGATATTTTTCTCCTTTTCATAGTCTTTATAGCCATTGAAGTAGAAACTGGGGAGGAGTGATTTGATGTTTGTACACACATCATCCTCTTGGCTGGTCTTCACATTGCTTCTGAATGCTGTCTGAGTTTCATGTATGTCTCTAAGTAGACAGCAGAGAGCTGGTCTTAGGTTTTCTTATATTTTCCACAGCCCAATCAATGCTCTGCATATCATTTACATTTTATAAACACTGGAGGAATTGAATTCCAATGAAATCTCCCCCACTTCCCTACTCCTAAATCCAGGCTTTAAATATCAATATTTTTGCTGGTTGGGATTCTTCTAAAATAAGAACTGAGTCTCTAGTTCTCCTTTTCAGTTTCAGGAATAAAAAGGTAACATTAGAGCACCAGATAAGAGAAATTTTCTGTAATTCATTTAATAAAATAATTGGGTTAATATGCCTGGGTCTGTAGTATTACAAGTGAAATCCATGCTTCATTGCTTTCACACTGAGTGAATTACCCAGGGAAGCTGATAGACTGAAAATGAGAATAACAGTCTCTCTTTCCCTAGCTTCTCCTGCTGTCCCTGCCTTCATATTCAGTTTGTGCCCAAAGAACAAGGCAACAGGAGAATACTGTTTAAATCTTTTCTGAAATGTTCACACAGATATGGTCCTGATAGCTGTCATAAAAGTCAAAACTAAGCCACTGAATTAGTTGAACAAGTCATCTGTGAAGGCCGTGTCTGAGAATGTTGGCCTACTAAAGATGGCTAGCCACAGGAAAGACATCGGTTATAGCCAGTAAAACTGGAAAATTACACAATTTTCCAGTTTTATTTCTTATTTCCCTCCTAGTGATGGATACACCCACCTGATCATGGAGGTGAGCAGTTTGACTCTCGTTTTGTCAAGAGGCAGTGCTGTGGGAGTCAGCTTGGGCTGCCATAACAACACACCACAGCCTGAGTGGCTTCTGCAACATTTATCTATCACAGTCCTGAAGGCTGGGAAGTCCAAGATCAAGGTTACAGTAAGATTTGGTTCTTACTGAGGCCTCTTTTCCTGGCTTGTAGATTATACCATCTCACTGTGTTCTCACGTGGCAAAGAGAGAGAGAGAGAGAGAATGCATACTCTCTGGTTTTCTTCTTATTAAATATGATGTAGTTTTATCATTGCATCATGGTCACACCCTTCAACCTCATCTAAACTTAACTACCTCTGTATAGGCCCCATTTCCAAATACAGTCACATTGTGGGCTAGGGCTGCAACATATAAATTTTGGGAGGACACTATTCAATCCTAGCATGTGGACTGAAGAATATGCGTCTATGTGGAGAGATTTGGACCCGGAATTAGAAAGCTTCTTTTCTTCCCTGGTTGCTATATGAATTCAACAAGTCATTTCACATTTTGAGTCTTGTTGATCTCATATGGAGGATATGCACGTGACAATCACAAGGCTCCTGCCAGCTGGGCCCTCCAGGGTCCTATGGTTCATGTTAATATTGCACACAGTCCAGTCTGTCCAGTGAGTTCAGCAGCCTAGCCTCCCTTATGCATGCTGTGCTTGGCCAGACAATATTCCTTTGTCTATAACATCACAGTGCCCAGAGAGCCCTTCTCTTACCAGATTGCCAAATGCGGGAGGCCTTTCAGAATATCTCCATTCATCCATCCACCCATCTACTTTATAGTTTTCTCTTTTGCTTTGTTCCAGGTGCTGATTTAGGTGCTGGGGATATCTGTGCTCTGATGAATTCCATGTTTTAGTGGATTTTCATGGATAGAAGGGACAATAGCAAACAAACAAATATATAGTATGTTAGATGGTCATGAGTGCTATGGAGAAAAATAAAGTAGGGTGAGAGAGTGAAATGTCCTGGGCCGGATGGAAAGGTGGGAGACTGCTATTTTTTATCTGATGGCCAGAAAAAGTCTCCGTGCACTTATGCAGAGGATGTGAGCTAGCCCAGCATGTATGGGGTGCAGCGGGCCTAGGTGGGCAGGGCAGTAAGCACCTGCAGTATGTGTGGTGTGGCTGAGGAGAGTGAGCAAGGAGAGCAGTGAAAGGAAATAAGAAGAGAAAGGCAGGATCCCTGAGCTGGCCAGGTTTTGTTGAGACTCCATAGACTTGGGTTGCCTTTTCTATTTTGACCAGAATTTATACTATTCTTTGTAGGAGATGGTTTGTTAGGATCTCACTCCTCTATGCTAGAAACAAAACTCTCTAGATTGATATTTTTAAAATGTAAATTGAATCATGTTAGTCACTTGCTTAAACCACTTCACTATTTCTTTTTCATTTTATTATATAATAAAATCAAAACCTTTCACCAGGGCTCTCCACGGGTCCTTTCTTATCATCTTAACTTCATTTTGGCCCTGTTTCCCATCCCTGCATGGCTTCCTAAGCTCCAGTCACCAGGTCTCCTTCCAGTTTCAAGAATCCTGCAAACTCACCTTCCCTCAGGGCTACTGATGCTGAAGGTTTCCCTGGCTGCTCCTTGCTTCTTACTCTATGGGTCACAGCTTAAATGTCCTCTTCTTAGGCAGACTGAAAGCATCTCTTTGCTAGTAATTACTTCTTTAATTTTTTTCCCTTTCAGATTTACACTTCTTGAGGGCAGGGACCACCTGCTGGCATTGAATCTGAGGATCTGGAATGTGGTAGGTACTCAAAATATTTGTTGAGTGAATAATCAGTGGTAGGGGAATTGAGTGTTTGATGCATTGCCTGAAGTAGACTGGAATTTTCTGTGACTTTCCAGAAAAATCCAGAGAAGTGGATGGTGGACACCTGTAGACCCAGCTACTCAGGAGGCCGAGGCAGGAGAATTGCTTGAACCCAGGAGGCAGAGGCTGCAGTGAGTCGAGATTGTGCCACTGCAATCCAGCCTAGGTGACCAAGTTAGACTCTGTCTCAAAAAAAATATATATATATATATACACAAATATATATATAATATATATACAAATATACACATATATATAATATATATTTAATAATAGTTCTATTAAAACCAAAATCTTTTTCCTCATTAACAATAATTTGCACAATTTGATTTATTTTATATTAACTGTGTAAAGGAAGTATAATTTGTTGACAAATAAATTAGAAATGACTGGGTTGTTTTGGTTTCAGAATGGAATGTATGTTAATATGTAGGTTGAAATGCAATTACTTATTACTGCACTAAAAATTGACAAAAACTGTCATGGCTTAAAAATCAGTGGTTTTATTTTTATGGTTCTACATGATAAAACAAAAAGATGATTTTTGGCTGCTGTGTTTAACCTTTCTCTTTAAATAACATAGTGTGTTATTCTTTGCATCCAATAAATGAATAGTCAATTTAGATATATTCATTATTATATTTCATATTTTCAATTTTTTGAAAAGTAATTTATATATATTAATTTGCTGCATAAGAATTTATATACAAGTTACAGATACAGTGAATATCAACTTGAGATAAGGTTACAGAATTGTTATCATTTTGATTCTTCTCATAAGTTACATTTTGACATTATATTCTTTATACTTTATATAGCAAGTGATCCATTATGGATACAAAAGGAAGACTCTAAGACTATAAGTAAAAGCAATTCAAAACCATCATGGCTAGTGGGGTTTAGTTCAGTAACAAATAAATGAGACATAGGCTTATTTACTTTGAAATTCACTGGCCACAGCATACCTGTTCACTAGATACAAACTGAGATGTTAGCCAAATATTCCTTTTTAAAAGGGAAAATACTTAAAATCATTGCTTTATTTATTGATTCATTAAACTTTGTTTCTGTTCTATTAACTCATTGAAAAAAGTCAAAAGGAATAGACACTATTGTGGTTGTGAATGACATGAACTTTCTGGAACCTTTTGGAAGACCTCCATTAAATCCCTATTAAATCCTCTAACCACCAACTAGGCAGAGCCAGTCAAAAGACTAATAAAGGGATTTAAGAAGGGGACACACTGATCAGATTTTCCTTTTAGATAAATCACTCTGGATTGGACAATGAAGCCACTGAAGGCAGGAAAACACTTGAGAGGCAACAGCAACAGCCACTCAGGTAAAAGTGAGCAGGAATTTGAAGGGATGAGGTCAAGAGATTTTGAGGAGGCAGAGTCAACAGGACATGGTGATTAAGTTGGAGGACAGCAGGAAGAGGGATTAAGGTGTTGGGATAGACACTGGAATGTAAATTAGATAAAGAATTCAGACGTGGGAGGAGGTTTGGAGGGAGGGAGGATGAGTTTCCTTGGAACATGTTAAGTTTCAGTTGTTCATGGGATTTACACATGGAATGGTACATGGCGCATGCACTATAATGACTTAAAAGCATAACCGAAGGGTAGCTTTTATGTTATGTATTTTTTGACCACATAAAAATAATTTGGATCTGCATGGGATGTTTTGGTTGTCAAAATAACTGGAAGGGGTGCTACTGACATTTAAAGTCAAGGGGGAGGGAGAGAAGGATGCTGACCTATCTTGTGAAGCAAAAGTGACAGGCTTGCTGCACCCATTTACCCACTCAGCACCCTCTTGAAAAACAGTGAAGGTGCTGGTAGAAACCACAGGCCTCTGTAGACTTGGTAGAAAAGCACAGAATACCTCAGAATCTATGTATGTATGTATATATGTATGTATGTATGTATGTATCTCTATCTATCTACTTACCTACCAATTTATCTGTCATTATCTACCTATCTGTGCTTTAAGCAAGGGAAACTGCTATTTAAGATTCTGCAGCTATGCTTGTGTCTACAGGTGATGACAGCAGGTCATCTTGGAGCATATTCTCTAGTATGATAAAGATTTGTTTTTTGTAGGTATATAAATACAAGACAAGAAGGCATTTACTGTCTGAGAAAAGGTGTAAGAAGACACTATACATTTGCTTTTCTCTTTGTGACATGGTAAATTCGGTCCCTCTCAAAACTGCTTGAGATCTACAAGGCTGTGGGAGGGGGTGTGGGGTCATCAAAGATTTTTGCATAAGAAACTCAGAGGGAGGAAAGGGATTAAGATCCTCCTAACCTCTTCTGCTCAGGTTAAAAGTTAGAGAAATCTCTTTGCATATTCATGGTTTATAATAGTTTTGGAGACTCCTGGATAGGGTTTTCCCTGCAGGTAATATTATAACTATTATTTTTTTCTGCTAGGTCATCATTACTTAAACAAACAGGTGATTTTATAGCTAAAGGGGAAAAAAGGATATGTGTTAAGGAGTTAAATTTCATTTTTAAGTGATTGAGACATTTTCTTAAACTAATACAAAATGCTTCACATTTGTCACCTTTTTAGTGAAAGTACATTAGCCTAAGTTCACTACTGTGTGGCTACCTAGTGGAAGGAGGAAATCTCTGAACGCCACCAAGAGTACAAATTCACTTTGGAGTGGTGCAATATCTCAAGGTTAATGGGTAGAAAAGTTATAATTTAATGCTAAACCGTCTAGGTTCTTAGCGTTGTATGGGATAAAGGATTTTGGAATAAAAATTCTCATAATATTGCTAAAAAAAGTTACAGAAATCAGTTTGTGTGAACCTGGCCCTAATCAAAGCTCTGGGGACAGGAAAGGGTAACAAAATTCACAAATAAAATGACTGTGGGCCTGGAAATAGTTGTTACCAGTGTGCTGGCCTTTGCTCTGGAGTCTTAAGTGGTTGGTTCTGGGCCCCCAAGATGGCAGATATCCTAACTCTGTAGGTCTCTATTTGTCCGCTACACATTGAAAACTTATGAGTGGACCCAGCCAACAGATCAAATAAATGCGTATCTCTGAAGGGTAGGCATCAGGCATTATTAGTATTACTGGAAAGCTCTCCAACCCAAATAATGTCAGAAAATACCTGAAAATCACATATTTGATAAGGGACTTGTAACTAGAATATATAAACAACTATTACAATTCAATAAAAAAGCAAGTAATCAAATTAAAAAATAGGAAAAGTATCTGAATAGACATTTCTCCAGAGAAGATAAAAAAACAGTCAAAAAGCACATGAAACAATACACAACATCATTAGCCATCATATGGGTTTTGTCTTTCATTCTATTACTGTGTTGTATCATATTTACAGATTTGCATATGTTGAACTATCCTTGAATCCCTAGGATAAATTGCACTTCATCATGAGGAGTGATTTTTTAAATATGTGCTATTGAATTCACTTTGATAGTGTTTTGTTGAGTATTTTTGCATCTTTGTTCATCAGGGATTTTGGCCCATAATTTTCTTTTCTTGTAATGTCCTTATCTGGCTTTGGTATCAGGATAATGCTAGCCTTGTAAAAAGAGTTTGGAAATATTCCCTCCCGTGATTGTTTGGAAGAGTTCGGGAAGGAGTGATATTAGTTTTTCTTTAAATGTTTTGTAGATTTCAGCAGTGAAGCCATCATGTCTTGGGCTTTCTTTGATGGGAAATTTTTTAATGACTAATTCAAACTCTTGTTATTGGTCTTTTTCAGATTTTCTGTTTTTTCAAGATTCAGTCTTCCTAGGATATACATGTCTAAGAATTTATCTATTTCATCTAAGTTATCAAATTTGTTGGTGTATAATTATTCAGAATAATCTCTTATGATCTTTGTATTTCTGTAGTGTCAATTATAATTGTTTCTCTTTCATTTCTGATTTTATTTATTTCCCTTTTTTCCTAGTAAGTCTAGTTAAAGGTTTGCTGATTTTGTTTAGCTTTTCAAAAAAACCAACTCTTAGTTTCATCGACTTTTTTTCCTGTTGTTTTTCTAGTCTCTATTTTATTTTTTTCTGCCCTGATCTTTGTTATTTCCTTCCCTCTATTAATTTTGGGTTTAGTTTGTTCTTTTTTTTTTTTTTTTCCAGTTCCTTGATGTGTAAGACTAGGTTATTTGAGATCTTTCTTCTTTTTTTGATCTAGACATTTATTGCAGAAATGCAATGTGGTAGATTTCATCCCAGCACCCCCTTCCCTCACCATGGTCTCTTGTGGTGGGCTTTGAGGCCACAATGAGCACTGTTTAAACTCACAGGTGTGCCATAATTAGCCCCTGCTTTTTGCTGAAATGTGCTGTGATGAGCATCTCTCTCCCTAGAGGGGTCTTGGGGCATGGTCTGAGGCTGGGCCTGGATCTAGGGATTCATGCCAGGTAGAACTGTCCACCACTTCTAGGAGTGACCAGCTAGGCTTTTGCAGGTGGGCTTTGTTGTTGGCTGGTAACTCTGATTGGCACCATGGCTGGCAGGAGCACAGCTGCCACCAAGATCCTCGTGCTGGTTGTTGTAAACTCTGTTTCACTTCTATTCTGTGTTTCTACCTGACTCCGAGTTGTCTAGTGATGCCATTACCCTCAGTGTTCTCCATGAGGTGAAACTGGAGAGGGCTTCCCAGGAAACATCTCAGAATGCTAGAGAAGATGAATGTCCCCTTCTGGTTCTCTTTTCTCAAAATAGAAACCATAAGCCCTAGGGAATTCTCTCTTCATGGCACTGTGCCAATTTGGGAGAGAGGAAGCGAGGGGGGTGATGTGGTCAAAGTGAGACTCTTTCTCTTACTCTCTCTTGTGTTTTTTATTAAGTTCCATGGCCCACAAAGGTGTCTTGGTCTCCTTCCCATGTTTCAGGGTTTTCACAAGGTGTTCTTGTCTGTGGCTAGTTTCTAATTGGACTTTCTGTGGGGATCATGCTACCTGGGACCACCTATTCTGGAATCTTGCTGATGTCACCGTTAGGGAAATGCAAATCAAAACCACGGTAAGAAACTTCACACTCACTAGGATAGCTAGAATGAAAAAGTCAGATGGTAAGTTTGGTGAGGATGTGGAGAAAGCAGAACCCTCATACACCACTGGTAGTAATATAAACTTGTACAGCCACTTGGTAGTTTCTCAAAAATTAAACATAAGGTTACCATGTGATCCAACAATTCCATTCACAGGTATATATCAAGAGAAATAAAAGCATATGTCTATACAAAACTTGGACAAGAATGTTCATAAAAGCATTATTTATAATAACCAAAAAGATGAAAATGACCCAAATGTCAACCAACTGATGAATGGTAAAACAAAATGTGGTATGTCCATACAATGGAATATTACTCAGCCATAAAAATTGAAGTGCAGATACATGCCACAACTTAGATAAACCTTGGAAAATTATGCTGAATGAAAGAAGCCAGCCACAAAGGACTACACATATATCATTCCATGTATATGAAATATCCAGAATAGACAAATCTATAGAGTCAGAAAGTAGATTAGTTGTTGCTTAGGGCTGGGAGGTTGGGGTGATAGGGAAGGTGGTGGATGAAAGCTAAAGGATAGTGGGTTGCTTTTTGAAATTATGAAAATATTCTAAAACTGATAGTGGTGATAATTACATGATTCTGTGAATGTACTAAATCCGTGGAATTGGATATTTTAAATGGAGGAATTGTGTTGTATGAGAATAAAACTCAGTAAAACCATTACTTAAAAAATAAAAAAGAAAGCTCCTGAAGTGATTCCAATGTTCCATGAGATTTGAGAACCTCCACCCTAATCTATTCTAACTCAGCCTGGTTCAGCAGGGAGTAGGGTGAGGTGGGGTGCAGGCAGGGACAGATTTAAGTTCTTAAGTATTTGTGAGCTGTCACCTTGAGAAACCCAGTTATTTTGGGCATGAAATATCCTTAGCTGACTGCAATCCTGGGGTGGAGGCCATGGTTCTCCCTCCCTTCCAGAATCCTGGCAGCTCTGGCAGACTGCTACACCAGTAGGAGCAGAAGTCTCAGTCTGCTGTGTTACCTTAGACTTGGGGAGAAACAGGGCCAAGTAGCACTAGTTCTTTACACACTGGTTAATACTGAATGACATAAAGGGTATGTATTAAGATAGGAATAGCTTAGACTACTTGCCAATAGTCCCTAATAGTCTATCATTCACACCTCAGCTGAAATCCTGACATGCCACTTATACATTTATACATGGATAATGTCACTCAGGTAAATGCACAATGAGCAGACTTTGTTTAGTTAAATTTAATGATGCTGACATGGTGCTAAATCAATGGGCCAAAGTCCATCTGTTGAGTAGAATAAAAATCAGAGTTACAGAACTTTAAAGATGAATTATTCTTCAAGGAGCACTAAATCCAACTTATGTTTTTCTGATGATTAAACAGGGGCAGAAAAAGGTCAGCTGACTACCCTGGCACATTGCAAACATTTAAAGAGCTACTTTAAGAGCTCCTTCCATCTTGAGATGGTAAATGTAGCAGTGTTTGAGCACAGTCTATATTGCTGTCTTAATCTGGACCCTGCAGAGAAACAGAACCAATAGGATGGAAATGTGTGTGTGTGTTTGTGGTGTGTGTGTGTTTATGATTTATCGTAAGGAATTGGCTCATGTGGTTGTAGAGGTTGACATACCTCAAGATCTGTAGTAGGCAAGCTGGAGACCCAGGAGAGCTGATGGCATCATTTCAGACTGCATCCAAAGGCCTGAGAACCAAGAGAACTGAAGGGAGAAGTTACAGTTTAAGACTGAGTTTGAAGGCAGGAGAACACTGATGTCCCAGCTCAACAACAGTTAGGCGGGAGAAGTTTCTTCTCAATTATCTTTGGATGAGGCCCACCCACATCAGGGAGGCACATTTGCTTTACTAGTCTACTGATTGAAATGTTAATCTCATCTATAAGCACCCTCACAGACACACCCAGAATAATGTTCGGCCAAATGTCTGGGCACCCCATAGCTCAGTCAAGTTGATGCATAAAATTAACCATCAAAACTGCCTTTAGGTTCTGATGGATCCTGTGTTTACATGGGAAGTAGGATGTCAGTTGTGTATGCTATAGGGTTTGGTCTGTCAATGTTGGGCATCTGTGTGCACTCTCCTTGGCACCTCAGAGCAAGGGTCTTACATGGAGTAGAAAATTACAGAAGGGCCAGGAGGACATGCAGCCATTGTGGTCCTGTGAGAGAGGTGGAGGCTTAGAGAATGGCAAGGTCACTGTGGTCCAAAGTAGTTAGAAGTTTCATGGAGGGGATGTGACCTGAATGGTGCCTTGAGGAATGATTGTACTTTTTCTGGGGAGAGAGGAGACAGAGAGGATCCAGTGGAAAAAGCAGCATGAACAGACACAGCATGAAGGAGTGGGTGGGGCAACAGGCAGGAAGCAGCCTGACTGCAACAGAGTGCATGCTGGGAAACAGGAAGAAGCAAAATGGGTAGATGTGGTCTAAGAAATTAGAGTGAAAGAATTAGACTTCACACCATAACAGGAAGCCACATTCTCAAGCCGGGCATTCATCTGATGGTAATGACATTCTAGAAAGAGTTGCCTGCTCTTCCAGTTAAATCCTTAAAGATGAATGGTCATAACGTAATGGTCTCCAACAGCCCCCTTATTGTCAGTCACCTAAAAAAAATAATTAAATTTTTTTTACTTAAAATATGGCAATGGAAACTAATCCAGTAACAACAAAATTTGATTTCATTCTGTTCTTTAGATACTGAGAAAATTAAGAGCAAACTCTCCAGGCTTGTGTGAATTTCAGAAGAATATTCTCATTTTACATATGGCAAACTGAGGCAATGGTCTCACCGTATAATATAACAATGTAATCTTATATTCTTAAGAACTGCTGTTAAGAACCACCATTTAAAAGAAATTTTTATATTATTATTCTTTCAATAATATTGCTATTAGTCTTGTAATATACTTGTATTCTGGGACTACTTCTACTTACTTTTATACGTAGCCCAACTTTGCAAGAAAAATACTCTCTTATTAGTTGAAAAATGGCAGTGTGCTACTGGCTTATATTTTACCAACACTGCTCCTCCCCAGTGCATGTTTAGGTGCAGAGCCATTTCATTATCACAGCAGAATAATTGCCATTTTCAAAGCCAGCCCTCAGAGCCAAGCAGTGAAATGTAAAAATTCTTTTACAACTAGCAGTTGTGATATCTTACATACGTAGGGTGCACTTCTAGGACAAGCATTTAAGATACTTGGGGTCTTCCTCAAACCATTCTAACATTATCTCTAGCTACTAAAAATAAAACAGGTAAGTCATACTTTTAGGACCACATTTGTAATTCTTTTAGAAAGAATAAGAAGATGATATCCATGTAATATTTGAAGGTGAATTTGAATATGAATACCATATGATATGTGAAAAACTATGAAACAGGCTTAAATGTTTTAATACTTCGCATCAATCACACTGCACACTTTTTGACATCTTTTATGTTCCAATTGATATAGATGTAGAAATTTCCATCAGAGGTTTGGGGGAAAATTATATATCTAAACTGAGTGCTATTGTTCCTTCATGCTTTTTCTTCCTTATAAGGAAGTTTTGCAAGAAACTTCGTCCCAAGAGGTCATCTTCCCTGTAAAATGCGGCAAACAGCCTTTTTAAAGATGAGAAAGGAGGGGGTTGAATTTGGGAGACGATGGTGTTCCAGAAAGGATGGAGCAATGCATGGCTGTCAAACAAAGCTGCACACTAAAATTACCTGGAGCATTTTCAAAACTATTGATGCCTTGGTCTCACCCACCCAGAGCTTCTGATTTAATTGATGTGTGGTGCAGTCTGGCATCAAGATTTTTCAAAGCTCCCCAGGTGATTCCAATGTGCACCCAAGGTTAAGGACACTGGGGTGGTGGCCATGGGCTTGAGTAACAGCTGGAGGGAGTCAGGTGTGTCGTACAGACTCCATGATCCTCCTTTCTGTATGTGAAAAGTGGAAAAATACCAGCATTTTACAGGGCTATTGTAAGGATCAAATAAAAGGAAGAATATGAAATTTCACTGAAAGCTATAAAGGGCTCAACAAGTGTTGATCTTCTCAGAGATATATTCAGACCCTTTTACTCCAAAAAAGTAACAATCTAATTTGCGCAAAAAGTCATGCTTCAATCATCTTTACAGAAGACAAAAGTCCTGCCAATTTTTGAAATAGTTACTCATCACCCTGGTAGATTTTGGAAACTCACTGACCATTTTGTATGATAAGTAGATTTTATACTAATAGAGGAATATGTAAATGCTATTACGAAAACAGATATATTAAGCTGTTTGCATATATATATATACACACACACACACACATACAGCTGTACATCTGTACATACACACACAAACAGCTAAATATATCTGTTTCAGTAATAGCATTTACATATTCCTCTGTTAGTATATTTCCCTTGGGTTAACTGATTTTATATATATATATATGCACACATATGGGAAAAACTGAACTGGGTGGGTAGACTAGCAGACTAGCAGTAGAATTTTATCTCTGCATACTTTGGATGCATTGAGAAAAAAAGGAAGTCACTGATAGAATAAGGAAAATAGAGCTCTCTACTAATGTGCAGAAATCTGCAAAGGAGAGGGAAATTATTAAAATAAAAGTTAAGGAAGATAAGAACATGGAGGTGATTGATGAAATTGACAACATGAGGGAGTTTTGAGACTTACACATGGGTAGTATCCAATGAGTTGTGGGAAATGAAATTCAAGGAAGATGAACTGAAAAATGAACAAAAATTCCCAAAAACAGGAGTGGAGAAAAAGGCATCAAGGGGACTAAGATCCCAAGGGAGAATTTATTCATAAGATGCTGGAATTAGTAGAGTATCCTTGGATACTGGTGGAAGTGACCCATGGAGGAAAGGCTGATGATGGAGAGAAGGGCTAATTGAAGGAGTGAGATCCTTCAGAAAGGGTGATGAGATGCTATCCTAAAGGAGTCTGACAGGAAAATGAATCATACATTTGTAACAAGATAGAACACTGAGATTATAGATATGGATGTCAGCTTATTATAAATTTGAGGATGGGAGATTTTCAGCTTTATCAGTGACGTGTGATGCAAGATCATCAGCTAAGAATGTTGGGAGTTGGACCCTCTGGGCCAGAGGAGAAGGTAGGAAATTTTGTCCTACAGTGTGGAAAACAGACTTATTAGGCAGACGAGGTAGAATTGCTGATGAGTGTTTAATGTCAATTTGTTGTCACTGGTCATGAATTTAATTTGAAGTCAGTCAGTCCTTTGGTCCATTCTTAGGCACAGTTGCAGGAAAGGTGGAGGTTTGGGTTTTAACAGGACGGTGGTTTTTCTCAGGGAGAAGAATGAAGGGAGTTGTTGTGTTAGCAAGTTTGGTTTTATGAAACACTGAGCACTTACCAGTTGGGTTTTGGCAGGGGAGTGTACAGAATTCTTTTATAGAACCTGTTCTTTCAAACGTCTCTAAATTCAGTGCATGACTTCCTCTGCCTAGCCAATAGCCAGATTTGGAATGAAGCCAACTGGGAAGCTTCAAACAGTCAGTCATCTTTAAGGGGTTTTAAATTATTAAAATATATCAGAAATACAGGAAGAAACATCCTGTTTTTACATTTCTGGCATAGTGGACTGAACGGTGGCCCACCAAAATATATGTCCACCAGAACCTATAAATGTGATCTGATTCGGAAAAGTGGTCTTTACAAATGCAATTGAGGATCTCAAGATGAGATCATCTCTAAATCCAATGACAAGTGACCCTTGTAAGACAAGAGAAGGAGAGAAAACACAGAGAAGGCTATGCTAAAAAGGAAGAAGAAAGAGAAAGAAAGAAAGAAAGAAAGAAAGAAAGGAAGGAAGGAAGGAAGGAAGGAAGAAAGAAAGGAAAGAGAAAGAGAGAGAGAAAGAGAGAAAGAAGTTGACCAGAATAGGCAAAATTACACATACTTCAAGTAAATTAATGGTTGCCTAGGGCTAGGGACTGGGATGGACAGTGACACCTAATGGGTATGGGGTTTCTTTCGGGAGGAATAAAAATATTCCAAAATTAGATTGTGGTGATGTAAAGTTTTGAAAATATACTAACATCATTGAGTTGTATACTTTAAGTGAGTGAATGTATAGTATGTGAATTATTTCTCAATAAAGCTGTGAACAAAAGAGAAACAAATAAACAAACAAAAAAGAAAAAAGAGGCAGAAGTTGGAGTTATGCAGCTGTTCCAAAGAACAGCTGGAGCTACCAGAAGTTGGAAGAGGCCAGGGAGGATTCTTCCCCTAGAGCCTTCAGAGGGAGTGTGGCCTGCTGGCACCTTGACCTTGGACTTCTGGCTTCCAGGACTGTGAGAAAATACATTTCAGTTGTTTTAAGCCACCACATTTGTGGTAACTTGTTACGGCAGCCCCAGGAAGCAAACATAACTGTCAACATGGAAATAGTTCCTACTCCCAATAAAAGGAACAGTACCCCTAAGTAAATAGAAAAAAGTAATAAAACTAGTAAACCTTGCCAGTGCTGACCTAGATCTGTTGAGTGTATATGCATATGACAACTTATAGGGCCCATTATCTGGCCAGTCGCTGATCTTCAACTGTATTAGTCTATTTTCACACTGCTGATAAAGACACACCCGAGAGTGGGCAATTTACAAAAGAAAGAGGTTTAACTGGACTTACGGTTCCACATGGCTGGGGAGGGTTCACAATCATGGTGGAAGGCAAGGAGGAGCAAGTCACGTCTTACATGGATGGCAGCAGGCAAAGAGAGAATGTACCAGCAGGGGAAATGCCAGATGCTTGTAAAACCATCGGATCTCTTGAGAACTCACTCACTATTACAAGAACAGTATGAGGGAAACCGCCCCCATGATGCAATTATCTCCACCTGGCTGCGGCCTTGACATGTGAGGATTATTACAATTCAAGGTGAGATTTGGGCAGGGACACAGCCAAACCATATCATCGACCAGTCTGTTGACAGTTGCCTGAAAACGTCAGCAGAGCAGTCTGGAATTCTGAAATGAATAGTGGATGGCATGGGGGTGGGACTCATTTTCTTATCTAAAATTAAAAAGCACTAATATCTCATCTGAGAACTTAGTTTTTTTGAAAATTGAAAGAGAAAACTCAATGGAGAATGATTATGAAAGAAAAGGGAATGTTGTGCTAATTCGCTTATTTTTTTTTTGGTGGAAGTAAATTAGTAAGTGACTCTGTTCTTCCTCCGGTTTCGAGTAAACATTCTTTGCACAGGATCTGATTCCTATCTCAGTTTGAAATAGAAATTAAAATGGAATAATATTTGACTTTTTGCTGTTTCAGATAATTAATGTCAAGAAACAATAACTGAGTAGGGACCTTTTCCATGTGAAAATGGAAACCTGGGATTTCATTGCTGCTGCTGACATCAGTCATGAGGCTCCTGCTCCACGGCCTGGTGCCCCTGACTGAACAAATGGTGAGCACGTTGTGCCATGAGAGCAGGAGTTCCAGCTGATCACTGCTTTCTCTCTCTGGCTTCCAATATGTACAGAAGAAACTCAAAACGGCAAACGGGGGTCAAGCCCCAGTTTTACTGTTGACAATATCATCATGGAGAATAGGGCTTGAACCTGAGCCTAAATGGGGTGTTTTCTCCTGCTTCTGAGTTTGAGATAACTGGCCATCACCAAAGAGCAAAGGGCTGACTGCAGTTATCCACCCAGAGGCTAGAACAGAAGGATCAGAGGCTTGGCTGAGCTGTCAGAGGAGTGAGGGCCAGGAATGTGCTGGTCAGCTCACCAAAAGTAAATTCAGTGGGCTGGCCCAGAGGGTAATAACTGAACCAGATAAGTGAGCTGGATAAAGGGAGCCCTGGCTGTTTCTTTGAATATGGCTGTAGAGAATATACTCAGCCTGTTCCTACCTGCCCCCACTCCCACCACCAACCCCGCTAACCAAACTCACTGACTGAGGAGCCGGCTGGGGATAAAGGATCCCCCAACATGAGGCATAGGTGGAAAAACAGTCCGTTTATTTTAAGGTTTCCAACAGCTGCTGCTTCTCTGATTCAATATACTATAGGAAAATTGCTCATGGGAAAAAGTTATAAATGTTATGACTTACTAAACTTAAAATGATTAAGACATATTTATAATCATCAATATCAAATGAGCATTTATATTCTCTATGGGAACATGCCACTTGATAATGTTTCTGTTGTCAAAGAGAATGTGTCAGAAAATCAAACATTTTGTGAAAGCAAAAAAGAAAAAAAAGAACCCAAAACAATAAAACAGCTTTATTTTATCCTTAGTTGAGTAATGCTATCTGGTTATGTGATGAACTGTGAAATGATAAGCAATTCTAAATAAGTTTTAAATTCAGCACAAGTAATAAAGCCCTTAATATGGACTCAATGAAAGATATATACAATTCCATTAATCACTGAAAGCAGTTTCTGGAAGTCACATATCTTGGGCTGCCCCTGCCTGGTCTGATATGAGGCTAGGCCATTTCAGAGCCTGTAATCCAGGGAAATCCTAGGAAGGGAAAGGAGATGTGAAAACAGGAGTTGAGTATTTATTATTCTCTGATACTATGTAGTTAAAAAATACCCCCACCCCCCATTCCTCCAGCATTTTAGAGGCTCAAAATGGTAATGAAAAGATTCATTATGGGGTTGGGCGTGGTGGCTCATGTCTGTAATCCTGGCTTTTTGGGAGGCCAAGGCGGGCAGATCACTTGAGTTCAGGAGTTCAAGACCAGCGTGGCCAACATGGTGAAAACTGTCTCTATTAAAATTACAAAACTTAGCCATGCATAATCCTGAGTAGCTGGGATTACAGGGGGGCATGGTGGCAGGCACCTATAATCCCAGCTTCTCAGGAGGCTGAGGTGGGAAAATTGCTTGAACCTGGGAGGAGGAGTTTGCAGTGAGCTGAGATTGTGCCACTGCAATCCAGCCAGAGCAAAGAGGCAGACTCTGTCTCAAAAAAAAAAAAAAAAAAAAAAAGATTCATCATGATTGGGCATATGAAGTAACTATTCTCTTGCAACCCACTTTCTTAACAGTATGTGCCACTTTTATCAGTTCTTTTCTAGAGATGCTCATCTCCATTTATGTTATTAAAATCTATCCATATAAAAGGAATTGATTTTTATAAACTTCAAGGTAGTAATTTAATGACTTTAATAAAATTACTCCCTTAAAACTGTAAAACATTAGTGATTACCCTTCTCATATGAAGGACAGACCACAGACAATACATTTGCAAGAACAAAAGGAAACTGGAACTGGAAGTCACTTTGGTTGTATTGTCAGCCAACTGATGTTTCTACTACCTTTTCTTTACTGTTCCCATTAGCTCATTTTGAAACACATTAAAAAATTATTATTTTTTATTAATACTCCAGATTTTTACATATGTATGGGGTACATGTGATATTTTGATTCATGCATACAATGTGTAATGATTGCAGTATTTAGGATATCCCTTACATCGAACATTTATTATTTCTTTGTGTTGGGAACATTTCAGTTAACAACAATATGTTGCATATTTCAAAACAGCTACAAGAGAAAATTAGAAAATTGAAGCATATTTTGATGACATACTTTTCTAGTTTCTTCAAAAGGTATGGATGGGGGATCTTTTCTGTTATCCTCACTGAAACAATGACATCCCTTTCCGTGAGAATTAATGCTTATTACTTATTACCATGATCCAGACGCTGGTCTTAGTGCTTTACATTTGTTAATTTATTCAATCATTGTGATAAACTATACAAAGAAGGAGTATTAGGTCATTCTTGCATTGCTGTAAAGAAATATCTGAGCGTGGGTAATCTATTTAAAAAAAGAGGTTTGATTGGCTCACAGTTCTACAGACTGTATAGGAAGCATAGTGCTGGCATCTCCTTCTAAGACGGCCTCTGGAAGCTTCCAATCATGGCAGAAGGCAAAGAGGGAGCAGGCTCAGGGCGAAAGCAAGAGCAAGATGGAGGAAGGTGCTACACACCTTCAAACAACCAGATCTCATGTGAACTCAGTCACTATTGTGAGGACATCACCAATCCATGAGGGACCTGCTTTCCCACCAGGCCCTGCCTTCAACATTGGAGATCACATTTCAACATGAGGTTTGGAGAAACAAACATGCAAAGGGTACTATTTTTTATCCCATTTTACGATGACAAAGGAAGGGCACACTGATAGATGCCCAGGTAGTCAGACTCAAGCACACACTCCCACCCATCAGGCTACCCTTCCACTCTCCAACTTTATCTTCAAAGGCTGTTTTGTTCACGGTAATTCCTGAACTGTCTCTTCCCTTGAGTCCTCTTCCCATAAAGGTTGTTGAGAATTCTCAGGAGGTTAAGGGACTTGCTAAAATTTGCACAGTGAGTGGAGCTGAATTTAAAACCAGGCCTTCTGATCTCAAATCCTATTAGCTTTAATAACATCACACTACTGGATATAGCTGAAGTTTTCAACTTGGAGAAACTGGCTCTGAAACAAAATAGCTGGCACTATTTCACTTCTTTCACAAATAAAATCCAGATGGATTTCAGAATTAAATCTTGCAAATGAAACCATAAAAGTACTGCAGGAAAATTTTGGTGAATATTTATATAATCTTGGGGTGGCAAGGCCCATTCTAAAAATGCCCCTAAAGCAGGAAAGATGGATACATTAGATTTCATAAAAATAAAAAACACTGCATACAAAAAAAGGAAAGGCAGGCTGGGCATGGTGGCTCATGCCTGTAATCCCAGCACTTTGGGAGGTCGAGGTGGGCGGATCACCTGATGTCAGGAGTTCGAGACCAGTCTGGCCAACATGGTGAAACCCTGTCACTACTAAAAATACAAAAATTAACTGGGCGAGGTGTTGCACACCTGTAATCCCAGCTACTTGGGAGGCTGAGGCAGAAGAATCTCTTGAATCCAGGTGGCAGAGATTGCAGGGAGCCGAGATCGTGCCACTACTGTACTCCAGCGTGGGCAACAGAGTGAGACTCCGTCTCAAAAAATAAAAAATAAAAAATAAAATAAATAAAAATAGGAAGGGCAAACACCTGTGCAAAAAAGAAATCTTCTCTTTTTACTGATTCATTCAGAAAAGGGTGGCACTGGGGTAAAATGGAGAGGAAAGGCAATGTCCCTGCCTTCATGGAGTTTATAATCCAAAGACAAAGTCAGACACTGATGAATATGCAATTACATGAAACAAAGGACCCCAGGGGACCCCGGAGATACTTTTTACATGCTCTCCAGATGGGTTTTTTTCTCCTCACATGACTCTCAAGTAGGTGGACTTTTCCTTCAATCTATCCACTTATTTCTTGCAGAAATCTATTAATGTTTTTGACACCTGGATGCTACACTTCTCTAGTTTTTAGTACCAATATTTCAACTGTGCTGCAGTTCTGGGGACATTCCAGTTGGGTATAACAAAGGAGAGGTGGGTAGTTTCTATCTGGAACCAGATTCTGTGTAACTTTAGCAAATGTATTCTGCAGGAACACTGCAAAGGGAAACTACGTACTGTCTAGCATAGCCCATGGCCTTTTGGGGAAGATTGGGACACTTCTGCTCTGACTCCAAGTTATTTCATTAGAGCCAGAGGCAATTTGGCTAGGAAAGACTCTGACAGTGTTTCCACTAGGAAATATTCAGCCCTTCTTTCCTCTCTTGCCAGAAAGTACCCTCGAAGCCAAAGGGAAGAAAATAAGGAGCAGTAGTAAAGACCAGTTACTAGCAGGGAGAGTGCTTCCCTTGTTCTGCCCATGCCCAGGGTGACTTGGCCATCAGAAGCACTAAGTTCTCAGGGTCTGAGCAGAGATACAAGGGTCTTTATGTGAGAGGAACCTATAGCTGGTGAGCCTCTCTAAGCCAACTCTGTTGTCCCACTCCTCTAAGATAATAGATTTTAAAAATTGGCAGAAGGAGTATGCAAATTCTTTTCTTGCTTCTAACTTGCTTAGCGTCAGGCAATTTCTGTAACCTTTGAGTGAAATAAAACACAGCCTAAATCGTGGTCCTCAACTGTGAGTGGATTTCCCCCCACAGGACTTTGACAGTGTCTGGAGACAGTTTTGATTGTTATGATTGTGTGGGAGCTGTTGCTACTGGCATCTAGCAGGTAGAGGCCAAGCATCTTGCAATGCTCAGGACAGCCCTCAAGACAAGGAATTATCTAGTCTAAGTGTCAGCGTGCCTAGATGGAGAAATGCTGACCTAGGGATACAAATACTCCTTCAAACAATCTCTCAGAGCAAAAACAAAACAAAACGAAAAGGCACCAGGCTGGGTTGGCGAATATTTTGGAAAGAAAGAGGGCTTTGGTTTTATTTCTCATTTATTTTGCACACAATTCTCAGACTTTTCACAAATAAAAGGGGAGTTATAGGCATGACCGGTGTGAAGTCAAAGTAACAACTTTCACCATGACACACAGTCAAGTATATTTCTTGGACTCTCTCTCTCTTTTTGTTTTTTGTAATTCCCACTTCAAAACCCAAAATCAAAACGTATCTAAATATCTTTGGTAAAAATACACATCCAAGTTTTGTATTATTTGGATACTTACCCCCTTTAACTCTACAATGTTACATATTTTCCTACTGCATTTTTAGCTTTCTAGCTAGCTTTAATGGGCATTTTATATTAACTCCTTCTAAAGTTTTTGTCCCAAAGTAAAAATATATTCACCTAATGTAATAGTGTATTTTACTATCATTTTTAAATTGTTTTAATTTGTGTGTCTTTTATCTTTATGGCCCACTGGTTTCACTTGTTTCTGAGAACAAGTTTTATATGGTTTGGCTTAATTTCACAGATGCGTATAAATTTCCCTTTACTTGCTGTAAAAGTAACTGTGAATTATGAGCATGTGCTCTAGTAAATGTTCACAGCTTCTCCATTAGGAACACTCCGATGACTGGGAAGTTACTAAAACTGGGGTTCCAAGAAAAAACAGTGGATAAATGTTTAACTCCTTTAGAGTTGACTCCTTTCTGAAAGGCAAATTTTTAAGACCTCGGATTCTTTATATGTCAAATGTGGTTTATCATTAGGAATTTCATCTGGTTATGTGACAGGAAAGATCACTGACTTGAGCAGGATAGGATTTTATGGATTCACTTTTGTAAAATAGGTCTGGCGACAGGCAGTCTAGAACTGAGATGGTCTGGTGGCACCATCCGGTCATCTCAAACTGAAGCTCCTTACTTTCAGTTGCTTCATGCTCAGTCATGGCTTTTGCCTTCAAGGTTCCCTGTAGTTCACACTGAGGACTGGAATTCTAGCCATCGCCTGCACATTCCAGCACAGAGAAAATAAGGGAAACAGGACAAAAGGGAGGCCATGCCTTTTAAGGAGCTGTCCTAGCAGTCCCATGTCATACTTCTGCTAACATCTCATTGCTGGAATTTAATCTCTGTCAGGGAGGTTGGGAAATGCAGTCCTCGAACTGAGTACATTGCCGTCTCCAATAAGATTGGGATTCTGTTACTAATGAGAAAAGACAGACTAAGAGTTATACAGTGAGCAGTCTCTGTGACAAGTATTTCCAAACTTTTAAAGTTAAGCAACCATGTTTTTCCCAAAAAAATTCTATTTGGGTGTCCACTGATTTTCACTGCTTTCTTCTGACACTGATTTCTCTCTCAGCACTCCCAAGGTTCTGGAAGATTTCTATGGAACCTTAAGGGCACCATGGGTTTGAAAATCATTAGCTCAGATAATTTCCAAAGGTGTATTCTTTTTTAAAAATTCTGATTCTTTGATTTTGTTGATTTGTAGGATAAGTAATATCTAAAGAATCACATTTCTCAGTGATTATGAGAAGCTTTAAAAATTATTTTTTATTTTTTTATTTTTGAGACAGGGTCTTGCTCTGTCACTTAGGCTGGACTGCAGTGGCATGATCACAGCTCATTGCAGCCTCGACCTCCTGGGATCAAGCAATTCATTCACCCCAGGCTCCCGAGTAGATAAGACCACTGGTGCATACCACCATGACTGGCTAATTTTTAAAAAAAAATTTTTAATTTTGTAGACATGGAGTCTCCTTATGTTGCCCAGGCTGGTCTCAAATTCCTGGGCTCAAGTGATCCTCCTACCTAGGTCTCTCAAAGTGCTGGGATTATAGGTGTGAAACACCACACTCAGCCATAACAAACTTTTAAAAATTGTGGTTGTTAAATTATAGGTGTCAAAAACAATGTTTTAATTCAGTTTCCTTAATCTGAGCATTCCATTCATGGAATAATGCCCCCTTTTTCCTCCAGTCCTCACCAAGTTAAAAATGGATAAAGATGAATTGGGATTGGGTTAAATATATTTGAAGAAATATTTGTATTTATTTATTTTTCTTTCCTGTTTTCCTCTTAGTAGTGTTGACGTAAGTTAATCATTCTGAATATGTTCAGTAGTGTTTGAATCTGTTGTGTTTTCTGAGATCATTTGTAAGGCACATATTGTTCTCCCTATACCTTAAAACTAATTCCACTTTTACCACTGAACTAAGACATTGTAGAAAGTATATGGTTGTTAACGGCACACATCCTTATACTCAAATATCATTTCTCTCACCTAATAGCTGTGAGATTTTGAGCAAATTAATTTTCTTAAAATATGTCTTCATTTATAAAAGTAATGATATCTATCTTGTTGATTTTTTAGGGTTAAACAAAAATAATGCATTGTAGGCACTTTATAAATGTTAGTTTCCTTTTATGAAGAGTATAAGTTACTTATATCACAAAAAAGCTTTAGGCCCTTCTCTGAAAATGAAGAACCAGAAGAAGATGGGCATAGGGAAGGAATCAGAACTATTAAGATGATGATGGCTTGGTCTGGGAATTCACGTCAAGGAATGAAGCAGCCTTGATGATAGGATGCAGGTTAGTATATTTAACCTCACTCTTACATATAATACCATCATTGTGTAAAAACACACACACACACACGCACACACCACACTATATGAATACAAATCATGAAACATCAATGGAAATGTAACAGCAAAAGATAATGTATGTTTTTTAGAATTGTACCCTGGTTGTGATTCTAAAATTTCTTGGCTTCAGAAAGTGGCATTGGTCTGATTCAGGTTTATTCTTGGCTCTCAGATGAAAACAGCAGGCCCGGCCAAAGGTGAAATTATGAATCTTTCAAGTTTGACTTTGGCAAGCCTCCTCCTTTCAGCACCTTCCTTAACTCCAGGACAAAGTGGGGGTTGGGGGAAGAATGGGGAGGTGTTGACCAAAAAAAGATGAGGCTGTGTGAAGACATTTTTTCCAGCTATAGGGATGTGAGGAAATGATGCAGGACACACCATTTCTTGGGGTGCAAATTTCCTACTTTGAGAAACACTGCCTTAAGAGATAGCTCCAAAACATGTTCCCTTTCCCTGTAAGACTATAGCTGATGAAAGCATTTCACCCAGACCCGGATCAGTCAGACAGAGTTCCAAAAATAGTAAAAGTATGTTAAGAGCACATCTGTTGAGAAAATCACAAGATATTAGTCTCTGCAGCAGCTTTTCGTCTCTCTTGATGTATCCTCTTCCTTCATTTATGAATATTTGTTGACTCCGCCTATTTCCAAGGGATTGATTTCACAATACCTGCAATCTCCAACCTTGCCAGCTATAGGCATTTAACCTCCAAGAGGTTCAGCTGGCTCAAGTCCCTGCACCAATATCAGAGACCAGAGTCTCCTGAGGTCTTGCCTCCTCATTCCTGGTATTTGGGGCCTGGGTTGATTTACTTCATATAAGTGAGTATCTGCCTTGGTTTCCTGCAGTGCAGCTCCTCTTAAGCCTGGTCTTGAACTTCATTCCGTAAGCTGTGCTGGGGCCTCGACATGGTTGACCAAGATTAGATTTCTTTCACTAGGGACAATCTCATCCTTGCCCCACCCAGGCATTCTAAGTGAAGTGTATCTCAAATGCTTCCTCCTACTGGAGGCTTGTGAATTTTTATTGTCTGGCCCAACACTTGTATCAAGTTCTCTTCCATATTGCTATTGCTCCAACCATAAATAGGTTTGCTGAGTCATTTTGAGCACAGTGATAGGCATGATTGGTGCTATGGTTTGAATGTATGTGTCCCTTCAAAATTCATGTGTTGAAACTTAAACCCCAAGGTGATGGTTTAAGAGGTGGGGACCCTTGGAATGTGATTAAGTCATGAAAGATTCACCCTCATGAGTAGTGCTCTTAGAAAAGAGTTTGAAGCAAGTAACCTAGTGTCTCTTGCCCTTTGATCTCTTCTGCCATGTGAGGACACAGCATTTGTCTCCTCTAGAGGATAAAGTAACAAGGCACCACCTTGGAAGCTGAGAGCAGCCCTCACCAGTCATGAAGTCTTCTGGCACCATGATCTTGGACTTCACAGCTGCCAGAATTGTGAAAAATAGATTTCTGTTGTGTATAAATTACCTAGTAGGTGGTATTTTGTTATAGTAGCAGGAACAGACTATGACAGTTTGTCACTCCCTTTGAGTGAGTTAGACGTTCTAGTAACAGCCACACAAGTCGGTATGACCACAGCCAGAATATCTCATGGCAAAGCTCCTAAACAACAGTGCTCATTATAGCAGTAACTGCATTTGGACAATATAATTGTGTAGGTGAAAGATTGGCATAAAAGATTAGGATCAGAAACAACATCAGAGGAGGCTGATTTTAAATGCCATTTTCATACTGTGTTAAACTCCAATATATTTTTAGGTTGGTTTCTGGACTTTGCCTTTTACTCAGTTGAACTTTCAGTTGCTCCCTGCATCTTTACTACATTATCGTAATTGTTTGAATTAAATACAGTTTTAGTGTATTATAAAAACACTTTATACAGTATTTTTTCAAAATTTTCTTATGTGGATTTACTTGAGCTTAATTATTTGGGGAAATGTTTTCCTTTTCTGATCTCTTTCGTATTTTTGGCATTTTCCTCTGCATTACTGAGAAAATTTCTCAAGTTTTTATCACTTATTCTATTTGATGCAGTATTGATTCTGTTACTCTCTGGGTCTAAAGTCATTAAAAAAGTTATCATTCAGGATGTCATCACATCCAGCATAGAATAAATAATACTACAAAATAATATATTGTACTACAAACATATGAAACAACTTCAATGAGAGTGGTAGGGGGAAAAAAAGCATCGACCTTGCTACATGTGAAAATGAGTTGAGACTGTAAGACTAAAGGCAAAGGGAGCTGCACATAAACACTGTGCTCTAATTGATACAGTTGTTTCATATAGGGGTACAAATGAACAATTCTGATTCCACTACACACGTATACTGGAAATGAACAATTACATAAATGGATGACAAATGGTGGAAGTCAGGTTTTTCACTGTTGGAGTAGGAGGTTATAGATAAGCAAGGGAAGGAGAAGAAAATGATCCGTGTGGTAATTGATTACATTTGTCAGCATCTGTATGAACTTACGTTTAACTTAATACAGATGGATACATATGGAATAGTTATAGATATGGGTATATGCTTGAGTTACTATATACACATATATTTTCTTGTTCTGTTAGCTGAGAGGAGGGCCTAGAAGCAATGGCACTCCATTAGCAATGAGCATTCCTAGCACCCAGATCTTGGTTTCTAATACCTTTGTCCAATCAATAAAAGGAACCAGGGCTCTTTGGAGAAATCGCTGATTTTTGAACTTGCTAGGGAAGGAAATATACAAGATGAGCTTGGAGCATTGTATAGTGCCAGAAAGTAAGAAGGTGCTAAAACAAAACATCTGCAATGATGTGGGTACACCAAAGGGATACAGGAGCCAACTGAAAGAGCTTCCAATGGCCAAAGCCAAAAAATTTGAGCAATAAAATAAAGTATTATTGGATTATAACCAAAAGAACAAGACAAGATAAATATTTATGAGTCTATACTTATGTAAGAAAATGATTGAATAAATAAATATATGTGAAAGAATAAACAAATTGCCCACACAGAAGAATTTCAAATAATTTATGTGGATACTCTGCCCTCAAAAAGGTGGAACATAACTCCTCACTCCTTAAGTGTGAGCTCTGCATAGTGACTTTTTTTTTCAAAGGATACAGTATGGATAGGGGGGAGTAACTTTGCAGTGTAGAAATCCCACAAACACTACCTCAGCCAGCTGAGCAAGTTCTAGATCAACAATTCTAAATAATGTTGGTCATATATTCTCCCTATATAATGTGATAAAAATGATATTTTACCTCTGTGGTCTTCCTTCCCAAAGCACATAATCCCAGCTTAATCGTGAGAAAAATAATCAACTAAATCCCAGTTGAGGTATATACTATAAAACACCTGACTAGTACTCTTCAAAACTGCCAAGGTTATCAAAACAAGGAAAGCCTTAGAAACTGTCAAAGAGCCTGGGGAGATATGATGAAACTATTGTGGTATCCTGGACAGGATTCTGGAATAGAAAATAAATACTAGATAAATCCCAAGAAAATTCAAATAAATTATGAGCTTTAGTTAATACAAAGTGCATTGATACATAATACAAATGCATTAATTGTGAGAAAAGCACTATACTAATGTTAAGTGTAAATAATAAGGGAAACTGGGTGGTGGGTATATGGTAGCTTTTCATACTATCTTTTTTGAAACGGAGTCTCACTCTGTCACCCAGGCTGGAATGCAGTGGCGAGATCTCGGCTCACTGCAAGCTCCGCCTCCCGGGTTCACCCCATTCTCCTGCCTGAGCCTCCTGAGTAGCTGGGACAACAAGCGCCCTTCACCACTCCTGGCTAATTTTTTTGTATTTTTAGTAGAGATGGGGTTTCACTGTGTTAGCCAGGATGGTCTCAATCTCCTGACCTCACAATCCACCCACCTTGGCCTCTCAAAGTGATGGGATTACAGGCGTGAGCCACCGTGCCCAGCCATGGCATTTTTTAATGTTGTCAGCTGTCTTACATCTGTCTCATCTTTCATTTTTAAATAGAATTTTGCCTTATTTAATTTCCTTGTGAAAGATACCAGATCTTATTTAAAATTTCGTTCCATTTCCTGTAAGTTTTAAAAGTAAGTTCTCCAGACTTTCACATCTAATAAAAATAAAACAGGGACTGGGTTTACCTTATACTTGAAACATCCAAAATAAAAATAAGTAAATAAAACAGATAATATACATAAAACAATAGTTTTTAAGACACTATATCAAACAGGGGAAGGACAGTGAACCCCAACAGATGGGAAACAAATGAAGTATGCCCTGTAATTGTCCAAGCTTACTGCCTTGAGAGAGCATCAGAAAAAGGAGGGAGAACCCAGGGGAAGCACGATATGCTCTCTGAATTAAGGAAACATAGCTGAAAGTCCAGGTGGAACCTGACTGCTAGAGTTTGTAGGACAGAGTACTAGAGAGGAGAAAACTACCCAGAAACAGAGCACTGAAGCTCTCCAGAGGGTCCACTTTGAGTGTTCAGCATTGTATAGAGCAGCATATGAGAAAGAAAATTCTTGGGAGAAGAAAATTTAAAATAATTACAGGGAATAGTGCCTGATGCTTATCTAGGCCTGAAAAAGTGCCTGCATCCAACAGTCAGAGTGGGAAACTTTATAATTAATGGGATCATTAGATAGAGTACCGAGAAGGGTTTTGACTCAACAGTGGGAAACAATGATTACTATAGATAAAATGTTTCTTTGGTCCTGTCTAGCAAATCTTCATAGCAAGATCTGAAAGGATCAAACTATTTCCAAAATACTTAATTACATACCAGAACAAAGCTTGAGAATATAGAAATACAAAAAACATCCAGCATCCAACAAGGCAAAATTAATGATATCTGGTATCCAATTAAAGATTGCTAGATATACAAAGAAGCAGAGAAATATGACCCATTATGAGAAGAAAAATAGTCAATGAAAATCAACCTAAAACTAACACAGATATGGAGACTCAGCAGACAATGACATTAAAAGAGTTATTATAACTGAGTTCTGCATGGTAACAATGATAGAGAAATGTAAGTTATTTTAACAATCTAAATGAAACCTAAACAATGTAAGATAAAAAATGCAGGGATGTGATTAATGGCAGATTAGACATTGCAGAAAAAATATTATTAAACTTGGAGACAAAGCATCAGAAACTTTCAAAATAAAACAGAAAAAAAGTTTAATGAAAAGAATATCAGTAAGCTGTGAGACATCATTAAACAGCCTATATATGCAATTAAGTCTCTGAAAGAGAAGAGAGATAAGGGAACAGAATAAAATATTTGAAGAAATTATGGCTGAATGTTTTCCAATTTTGATCAAAAGTATAAACCCATAGCTTCAAGAATCTAAACAAATTCCAAATAAAAGAAACATAAAGAAAACTACAGTAAGGCATGCCATAATCAAATTTCTCAAAACCATTGATAAAAAAAGAAAGCTTAAAATCAGGCAGAGAAAAAGTATAAATTATGCATAAGAGAACAAAGATAAACACCAAAGATTTCTTTTCAGGAATAAATTAAGCAAGATAGTGAAGCAACATCTTGAAAATATTGAATGAAAAAACTGTCAATTTAGAACTCTCTACCCAGAAAGAAAACTTTAAAAAACGAAGAGAAAATGGAGACTTTTTCAGATAAAAAAGAAAACAAATTCATCATCATCCCTACAAGATATGATAAGTTCTTTCAGGCAGAAGAAAAATGACAGAAGATGAAAACCTGAATATACATGAAAGAATGACAGGAAATAGAAGTACTAACTACATTGGTGATTATACATAACTTTATTACCATTTAAACATTGTTAAAAGATAATCAACTTTGTAAATAAAAATAATACCACCATATTCTGAGGTATACAACATAGGTATAAGTAAAATGTATGACAAAATAGTGTAAAGATCAGAAGGGGAAAAATTGTGTATTTTTATGAGGTCATTTATATGTATATTATATTTTATGAGGTCATTTATGAGTATATTATTATGAGGTCATTTTACTATATGTGAAGTGGTATAATACTGCTTTAATGTGGATTTTATTAAGTTAAAGATGCATATTATAAACCATGAAACAAACAGTAAAATAACAAAATAAATAAATATAGCTTATATGCCAAAAAGGGAGTTGAAATATTTGATTAATACAAATTAAAATATATTATTAATCTAAAAAAGTAGGAAAGAGGAATAAAGAGTAGATGGGCCAAATAAAAACCACATAGGAAGATAGTAGCATTAAACCTAACCATATCACTACTTACATTAAATGTAAATGGTTCAGACAGTCTAATTAAGTGGCAGAGATTGTCAGACTGGGTTAAAGTACCTCTGAAAAGAAACATATTTTAAATATAAAGACACAAAGAGGTTAAAGGTGAAAGAATGGAAAAGATACACTAAGCTAACACTAAACAAAAGAAAGTTGAAATGACTATAGTAAAATCAGATATAGTAGATTTCAAAGAAAATAATATTACTGGGGATAAAGAAGGTTACCTCATAATGATAAAGTGTTCAATTTATTAAAAGGGCATAACAATCCTAAACATTTGTGGACCTAATAATAAAGCTTCAAAATACATGAAGCAAATTCTGATAGAGCTATAAGGAAAAATAGACAAATCCACGATTGTAGTTGGAGATTTCTATACCTGTCCTTCAATGATTGATAGAACAGGTATATAGAAAATCAGTAAGCATATAGAAGACTTAAACAACACCATCAAGCCACTTGAAATTTATAGGATACTTTACCCAGCAACAACAACAAAAACACATATTAGTTTCAAGTGTACATAAAACATTTATCAAGATAAAATATATTCAGGGCCACATGACAAGACTAAATAAATTTTAAAGGATTCAAGTTATATGAAGTGTGTTCCCTCAACTAGAATGAATTAAATAAAAAATCAATAATAAAAAGAAAGATCTTTTAACTATTTAAAATATTTGGAAAATCAACTTTTAAATAATTCAAGGATTGAAGGGAAATCAAAAGAAAAATAGAAAGTGTTTTTAGCTCATTAAAATAAAAACACAGCATATAAAAATGTGTGTCATGCTACTAAAGCAGTATTTAGGGTGGAATTTGTGGTATAATAACTGTATTATAAATACAACATAGCAAACTGTATAGTATATTATAAATAGAGTATAGCAAACTATATTATAAGAGAAGAAAATTCTCAAATCAATGATCACTGCTCCAACTTAAAAACTGGAAACTAGAAAAAGAAGAGAAAAACAAAACCCAAAGTTGGCAAAAATGTAATAATATCAGAGCAAAAATAAATAATATAGAAAACAGTTAAACATTATATAAAATAATTAAAACCAAAAGATGGTTCTTTGAGAAAAATAGATACACTTGATAATCCTCTAGAGAGACTAGAAGAAAAAGAGAGAACACATAAATTGCCAATATCAGAAATTTAGAGAGGTGATATCACAATAGTACCTACAAATATTAAGTGGATAATGGAAGAATATTATGAACAACTATATATCAATAACTTCATCAGTTTAGATCAAATGAATAAATTCTTTGAAAGATGTAATCATCAAATATTTCTCAAGAAGAAATACAGGACAACTTTTGGGAGGATGCCATGAGAATCTTCCTCTGATGGAAGCTCCACTCTGTATAGTTGTGGTCAAGAAGGCTTTCTTTTCTCCAATTCGAGGGTTATGGCATCTCCCTGGAAGGAGAAGGTTGCCACCATCTTATCCCTTTAGATCTTTGTTGTGGAGGTGAAATTCAAGACTTGTGCAGCCAAGAGTTTGAAGATCCCTTCTTCCACCCGATTCTTACTCATGAAGTAGAAGTTCTATTCCAACAAAAAAGGTGAAGAATATGGGGGCTCTGATTATACTCACCCTAGCTTGCTCATGGGGCAGAATTTCCACACTAAATTAGGCAAGGTGAAATGACCAGAGACCACTGTCCCCACCCAGTACTCTACTCATAAATTCCATTATCACTCAGAGAGAAGTGGGCCACCATTCCTGCTCTTGACTCCTGAACGAGGGCTCAGAGATTTTTCCCACGAGAGAGACAGACCATAAGAAGAGAGAGCTCCAAAGCTCTCCTCAAAGTAACAGTTTTAATTTAGAATAAAATGTTGAAAAGTTAAAGTTAAAGGACACTTATGAAAGCAATAGAAATTTTGGTAGCAGGCAATTAAGAGGAAACTTGTAGCTCAATGAGAGCAACAAGGTAAACTGTAGGCCAGCTAGTTTATTGGAGAGAATGAGCATTTCTGTGATTAGAAAAAATCTCAAAGACTAGCCTCAAAAACTGCTCCTGTGAAGATGCCTAAATGTAATTAATCAGACTGTGGAGCAATTTATGCTCCATGGCATCATCAAAACCGATAGAATAATCAGCTGGCAATTAGTGGAGCTAACAGCTGGCTGTGATACCAACAGAGACAGACAGCCTAATGGGGAAAGAAATAGTCAAACTGCTGTTATCTCAGGATAGCTGTGTTGTTCCTGGAGGCTGTGCCCTCTCAGTAAGGACATCAGAGGCTTCATACTGTGGGGGAAATATAATTAACTAACATAATTCATTCAAATTATTAAACAAATAAACAAACAAAAATTCTGGAGAATTGGGAAAGGTGTGATAGGGTTCAGCATTCAGAGTTGCTGCAATATGTACTAAAAAAAGTACCATTTAAAAATTTATAAGACATGAAAAAGTAAGAAAGTGTGACCTATACTCAGCAAAAATTTGGAGCGACATCACTGTATTTCAATGGGATTAAGCATAAATCTGAAGTAATTTATTTCAAGTTAAGATGTATATGGTAAACTCTAAAACAATTACTAAATAAATAACTAAAAAAAAGTAAGTTAAAGGATACTTGAAGAAACTAAAATGTTGCATCACAAAATATTCACTTAGTGTAAAAAAAAAGCAGTAGTGAAGAAATAGAAGAACAAAAATGACATGAGACATAGAGAAAATAAAAAGCAAAATGGCAGAAATAAACCCAACTTTATCAACAATAGGATTAAGTGTTAATGAATTAAATAATTCAAAAAAGGCAGAGAATGTCAAACTAGATTGGAAAACTAGGTTTAATTATATGCCATTTCTAGGAGATAAACTTTGGATTCAAAGATACAAATAGATTGGAAGTAAAGGGAAGAAAAAATATACAGCATGCAAACAGCAACCAAAAGAAAGCTGAAGTGCTTATACCAATATCAGAGAAAATATGTTTTCAAATCGAACTTTAAAACAAAAATATTTTAAAGAGAAATATTTTTAATGATAAAGGATCAATATATTAGGAAGATATAACAATTACATATATAGATATATGCACCTAACAACAGCATCCTCAACACCAGAGAACTAAAGAGAGAAATAGACAATTTTCACAATATAGTTGGAGACTTTAACACATTACTTTCAACAATAGATAGAACAAGTAGGCAGAAAAGCAACAAGGAAGTAAAAGACCTGAACAACACTATAAACCACTAGACCTAATAGACATGTATGAAACACTCCATCCCCAATGACATCAGTATATAGATTCTTGTCAAGCACACATGGAGCATTATCCAATAAATAAAATGGTAAGGCATAAAACAAGCTTCAATAAGTATAAAGAAATGGAAGTAACACAAAATATGTTCTCTAACCACAGCTGAAGGAAATTAGAAATCAATAGTAGAAAGAAATTAGGGAAACAACACATTCTTAAATAACAGGTGGATCAAAAAAGAATTATCAAAAAAGAGGAATTAGAAAATCACTTAAGATGAATGAATTTGAAGACACAACATACCATAATATATGAGATGCAGCTAGAAAAAAATCAGTGCTTAGAGGTCACTTATTGTTGTAAATGTATATATTAAAAAAGGAGAAAGAATTCATATTAACTACCTAATCTTCCACTTAAAGACACTGGAAAAAAATCACAGCAAACCAAATTTAAAGTAAGCAGAACAAAGAAAATAATAGTGGTTACAGTGGAAATTAGTAAAATACAGAATAGGAAAGCAATACAGAAAATAAATGATTTTCAATACAGAAAACAATAATTTTTTATGATTTCATATATTTTAAATGATCAAAAAAATGAAAAATCTTTAGCTAGATTAATCAAAAAAAAAGAAGAGTCAAATTACTAGAATCAGGGATGAAACAGAAGACATCAGTACAGATCTAACAGAAATAAAAAAGTATTATAATGGAATAATATAAACAATTGTATGCCAAAAATTTAAGTAATTAGATAAAATGTAAAAATTTTTAGAAAGACACAAACTATCGAAAATGACTCAAAAAGAAACAGAAAACTTGAATAAATCTATAACAAATTATAACAAGTGAAGAAGTTGAATTAATAATCACAAACTTACCCACAAGGAAAAGCCCAGGCCTAGATGGTTTTGCCAAGGAATTCTAGCAAACCTTCAAAAAATAATTAACACCAATCTTTCACAAAGCCTTCCAAAAAACTAGACAAGAAAGGACTACTTTTCAGCTTATTTTAGAAGTTAGCATTATCCCAATACTAAATCCAAAATATCACAAGAAAATAAAACTGCAAACCAACATCTCTTATGAATATGAATGCAAAATCCTCAACAAAATACTAGCAAACTGAATCCAGCAACATATAAAAAAATTATACACTGTGAACAAGATGGATTTATCCCAGTGATGCAAGGTCAGTTTAATATCTGAAAATCAATTACAATAGAATATAAAACAAAAACCACATGATAATTTTAATAGATGCAGAAAAAAATGTTTACTAAAATCCAACGCTCTTTCAGGATAAAAACAGTCAACAAATTAGGAATATATGGGAACTTCCTCAATTTGCAAAACGGCATCTATAAAAAAGCCACAGCTAACCTTAGAATTAATGGAGAAAGACTAGAAATGTTACCTTAGGATTGGTAACAATACAAGGATATCTGGTCTTGCAACTTCTGTTTAACATTGTACTGGAGGTTTTGGCCAGGACAGTTAGTCAAGAAAAAGAAATAAAAGGCACCGGAATTGGAAACGAAGAAGTAAAACTATCTGTATTCACTGATGACATAATCTTTTATATAGAAAGTCCTAAGAAATCTACTTAAAAATGATCAGAACTAGTCAACAACTTTAGGAATATTGCAAAATATATTAATATACAAAAATAAATTGAATGATGGATATTCCAATCACCCTGATTTGACTACGTGAATGTATCAAGTTATCACATGTACCTTGAAAATATGTACATCTATTATGTATGTATGAAGAAAAAGAAGAAAAAGTTAACTGTATTTTCATACACTTGCAATGGACAATCCAAAATGAAATTTAAAAAAACAATTTCATGTGCAATAGCATCAAAAGAATAAAATATATATGTGTAAATTTATCAAAGAAGTGCAAAACCTTTACTCTGAAAATTACAAAACATTGTTGAAAGAAATTTTTAAAAGCCTTAAGTAAACGATAAAACAGTCCATGTGCATGCATTAGAAGACAAGTATTGTTAAAATGGCTATACGCATCGAAGTGATCTAACTGATTCACAGATTCAATAAAATCCTGTGAGAATCCCTCCTGACTTGTTTATAAAAGCTGACTGGCTGATTCTAATATTTATATGGAATTGCGAGGAACCAGGATAGTCAAAACAATCTTGAAAATGAACAGCAAAGTAGGACACAAACTTACTGATTTCAAAACTTTCTTTTTATTATTATTATTATTATTATACTTTAAGTTTTAGGGTACATGTGCACAACGTGCAGGTTTGTTACGTATGTATACATGTGCCATGTTGGTGTGCTGCACCCATTAACTCATCATTTAGCATTAGTTATCTCTCCTAATGCTATCCCTCCCCCCTCCCCCTACCCCACAACAGGCCCCAGTGTGTGAGGTTCCCCTTCCTGTGTCCAAGTGTTCTCATTGTTCAATTCCCATCTATGAGTGAGAACATGTGGTGTTTGGTTTTTTGTCCTTGCGATACTTTGCTGAGAATGATGGTTTCCAGCTTCATCCATGTCCCTACAAAGGACATGAACTCATCATTTTTTATGACTGCATAGTATTCCATGGTGTATATGTGCCACATTTTCTTAATCTAGTCTATCATTGTTGGACATTTGGGTTGGTTCCAAGTCTTTGCTATTGTGAGTAGTGCCACAATAAACATATGTGTGCATGTGTCTTTATAGCAGCATGATTTATAATCCTTTGGGTATATACCCAGTAATGGGATGGCTGGGTCAAATGGAATTTGTAGTTCTAGGTCCCTGAGGAATCACCACACTGACTTCCACAATGGTTGAACTAGTTTACAGTCCCACCAATGGTGTAAAATTGTTCCTATTTTTCCACACCCTCTCCAGCACCTGTTGTTTCCTGATATTTTAATGATCGCCATTCTAGCTGGTGTGAGATAGTATCTCATTGTGGTTTTGATTTGCATTTCTCTGATGGCCAGTGATGATGAGCATTTTTTCATGTGTCTTTTGGCTGCATAAATGTCTTCTTTTGAGAAGTGTCTGTTCATATCCTTCGCCCACTTTTTGATGAGGTTGTTTGTTTTTTTCTTGTAAATTTGTTTGAGTTCATTGTAGATTCTGGATATTAGCCCTTTGTCAGATGAGTAAGTTGCAAAAATTTTCTCCCATTTTGTAGGTTGCCTGTTCACTCTGATGGCAGTTTCTTTTGCTGTGCAGAAGCTCTTTAGTTTAATTAGATCCCACTTGTCAATTTTGGCTTTGTTGCCATTGCTTTTGGTGTTTTAGAAATGAAGTCCTTGCCCATGCCTATGTCCTGAATGGTATTGCCTAGGTTTTCTTCTAGGGTTTTTATGGTTTTTAGGGTTTTTAGGTCTAACATGTATGTCTTTAATCCATCTTGAATTAATTTTTGTATAAGGTGGGAGGAAGGGATCCAGTTTCAGCTTTCTACATATGGCTAGCCAGTTTTCCCTTCACCATTTATTAAATAGGGAATCCTTTCCCTATTTCTTGTTTTTGTCAGGTTTGTCAAAG
The DNA here is from genome assembly GCF_028885625.2 of Pongo pygmaeus. Classification (NCBI taxonomy): domain Eukaryota; kingdom Metazoa; phylum Chordata; class Mammalia; order Primates; family Hominidae; genus Pongo; species Pongo pygmaeus. The sequence continues at coordinate 27,057,991 of NC_072380.2, forward strand.
ATCAGATAGTTGTAGATATGCGGCATTGTTTCTGAGGGCTCTGTTCTGTTCCATTGGTCTATATCTCTGTTTTGGTACCAGTACCATGCTGTTTTGGTTACTGTAGCCTTGTAGTATAGTTTGAAGCTCGGTAGCATGATGCCTCCAGCTTTGTTCTTTTGGCTTAGGATTGACTTGGCGATGCAGGCTCTTTTTTGGTTCCATACGAACTTTAAAGTAGTTTTTTCCAATTCTGTGAAGAAAGTCATTGGTAGCTTGATGGGGATGGCATTGAATCTATAAATTACCTTGGGCAGTATGGCCATTTTCACGATATTGATTCTTCCTATCCATGAGTATGGAATGTTCTTCAATTTGTTTGTATCCTCTTTTATTTCATTGAGCAGTGATTTGTAGTTCTCCTTGAAGAGGTCTTTCACGTCCCTTGTAAGTTGGATTCCTAGGTATTTTATTCTCTTTGAAGCAATTGTGAATGGGAGTTCACTCATGATTTGGCTCTCTGTTTGTCTGTTATTGGTGTATAAGAATGCTTGTGATTTTTGCACTTGATTTTGTATGCTGAGACTTTGCTGAAGTTGCTTATCAGCTTAAGGAGATTTTGGGCTGAGACGATGGGGTTTTATAGATGTACAATCATGTCATCTGCAAACAGGGACAATTTGACTTCCTCTTTTCCTAATTTAATGCCCTTTATTTCCTTCTCCTGCCTGATTGCCCTGGCCAGAACTTCCAACACTATGTTGAATAGAAGTGGTGAGAGAGGACATCCCTGTCTTGTGCCAGTTTTCAAAGGGAATGCTTCCAGTTTTTGTCCATTCAGTATGATATTGGCTGTGGGTTTGTCATAGACAACTCTTATTATTTTGAGATACATCCCATCAATACCTAATTTATTGAGAGTTTTTAGCATGAAGGGTTGTTGAATTTTGTCAAAGGCCTTTTCTGCATCTATTGAGATAATCATGTGGTTTTTGTCTTTGGTTTGGTTATATGCTGGATTACGTTTATTGATTTTCGTATGTTGAACCAGACTTGCATCCCAGGGATGAAGCCCACTTGATCATGGTGGATAAGCTTTTTGATGTGCTGCTGGATTCGGTTTGCCAGTACTTTACTGAGGATTTTTGTGTCAATGTTCGTCAAGGATATTGGTCTAAAATTCTCTTTTTTGGTTGTGTCTCTGCCAGGATTTGGTATCAGGATGATGCTGGCCTCATAAAATGAGTTAGGGAGGATTCCCTCTTTTTCTATTGATTGGAATAGTTTCAGAAGGAATGGTACCAGCTCCTCCTTGTACCTCTGGTAGAATTCGGCTGTGAATCCATCTGGTCCTGGACTCTGTTTGGTTGGTAAGACATTAATTATTGCCTCAATTTCAGAGCCTGTTTTTGGTCTATTCAGGGATTCACCTTCTTCCTGATTTAGTCTTGGGAGGGTGTATATGTCAAGGAATTTATCCATTTCTTCTATATTTTCTAGTTTATTTGCATAGAGGTGTTTGTATTATTCTCTGATGGTAGTTTGTATTTCTGTGGGATCGGTGGTGATATCCCCTTTGTCATTTTTTATTGAGTCTATTTGATTCTTCTCACTTTTCTTCTTTATTAGTCTTGCTAGCAGTCTATCAATTTTGTTGATCTTTTCAAAAAACCAGCTCCTGGATTCACTGATTTTTTGAGGGGTTTTTCGTGTCTCTATCTCCTTCAGTTCTTCTCTGATCTTAGTTATTTCTTGCCTTCTGCTGGCTTTTGAATGTGTTTGTTCTTGCTTCTCTAGTTCTTTTAATTGTGTTGTTAAGGTGTCAATTTTAGATCTTTCCTGCTTTCTCTTGTGGGCATTTAGTGCTATAAACTTCCCTCTACACACTGCTTTGAATGTGTCGCAGAGATTCTGGTATGTTGTGTCTTTATTCTCATTGGTTTCAAAGAACATCTTTATTTCTGCCTTCATTTCGTTATGTACCCAGTAGTCATTCAGGAGCAGGTTGTTCAGTTTCCATGTAGTTGAGCGGTTTTGAGTGAGTTTCTTAATCCTGAGTTCTAGTTTGATTGCACTGTGGTCTGAGAGACAGTCTGATATGATTTCTGTTATTTACATTTGTTGAGGAGTGCTTTACTTCCAACTATGTGGTCAATTTTGGAATAGGTGTGGTGTGGTGCTGAAAAGAATGTATATTCTGTTGATTTGGGGTGGAGAGTTCTGTAGATGTCTATTAGGTCTGCTTGGTGCAGAGCTGGGTTCAATTCCTGGATATCCTTTTTAACTTTCTGTCTCATTGATCTGTCTAATGTTGACAGTGGGGTGTTAAAGTCTCCCATTATTATTGTGTGGGAGTCTAAGTCTCTTTGTAGGTCACTAAGGACTTGCTTTATGTATCTGGGTACTCCTGTATTGGGTGCATATATATTTAGGATAGTTAGCTCTTCTTGTTGAATTGATCCCTTTACCATTATGTAATGGCCTTCTTTGTCTCTTCTGATATTTGTTGGTTTAAAGTCTGTTTTATCCAAGACTAGGATTGTGACCCCTGCCTTTTTTTGTTTTCCATTTGCTTGGTAGATCTTCCTCCATCCCTTTATTTTAAGCCTATGTGTGTCTCTGCACATGGGATGGGTTTCCTGAATACAGCACACTGATGGGTCTTCACTTTTTATCCAATTTGCCAGTCTGTGTCTTTTAATTGGAGCATTTAGTCCATTTACATTTAAAGTTAATATTGTTATGTGTGAATTTGATCCTGTCATTATGATGTTAGCTGGTTATTTTGCTCGTTAGTTGATGCAGTTTCTTCCTAGCCTTGATGGTCTTTACAATTTGGCATGTTTTTGCAGTGGCTGGTACCGATTGTTCCTTTCCATTTTTAGTGCTTCCTTTGGGAGCTCTTTTAGAGCAGGCCTGGTGGTGACAAAATCTCTCAGCATTTGCTTGTCTGTAGAGGATTTTATTTCTCCTTCACTTATGAAGCTTAGTTTGGCTGGATATGAAATTCCGGGTTGAAAATTCTTTTCTTTAAGAATGTTAAATATTGGCCCCCACTCTCTTCTGGCTTGTAGAGTTTCTGCCAAGAGATCAGCTGTTAGTCTGATGGGCTTCCCTTTGTGGGTAACCTGACCTTTCTCTCTGGCTACCCTTAACATTTTTTCCTTCATTTCAACTTTGGTGAATCTGACAATTATGTGTCTTGGAGTTGCTCTTCTCGAGGGGTATCTTTGTGGCATTCTCTGTATTTTCTGAATTTAAATGTTGGCCTGCCTTGCTAGATTGGGGAAGTTCTCCTGGATAATATCCTGCTGAGTGTTTTCCAACTTGGTTCCATTCTCCCCGTCACTTTCAGGTACACCAATCAGATGTAGATTTGGTCTTTTCACATAGTCCCATATTTCTTGGAGGCTTTGTTTATTTCTTTTTATTCTTTTTTTCTCTAAACTTCTCTTCACGCTTCATTTCATTCATTTCATCTTCCATCACCGATACCCTTTCTTCCAGTTGATCACATCAGCTACTGAGGCTTGGGCATTCATCATGTAGTTCTTGTGCCATGGTTTTCAGCTCTATCAGGTCCTTTAAGGACTTCTCTGCATTGGTTATTCTAGTTAGCCATTCATCTAATCTTTTTTCAAGGTTTTTAACTTCTTTGCCATTGGTTCGAAATTCCTCCTTTAGCTCGGAGTAGTTTGATCTTCTGAAGCCTTCTTCTCTCAACTCATCAAAGTCATTCTCCATCCAGCTTTGTTCTGTTGCTTGTGAGGAGCTGCATTCTTTTGAAGGAGGAGAGGCGCTCTGATTTTTAGAGTTTCTGGTTTTTCTGCTCTGTTTTTTCCCTGTCTTTGTGGTTTTATCTACCTTTGGTCTTTGATGATGGTGACGTACAGATGGGTTTTTGGTGTGGATGTCCTTCCTGTTTGTTAGTTTTCCTTCTAACAGTCAGGACCCTCAGCTGCAGGTCTGTTGGAGTTTGCTGGAGGTCCACTCCAGACCCTATTTGCCTGGGTATCAGCAGCGGTGCCTGCAGAACAGCGGATATTGGTGAACCACAAATGCTGCTGCCTGATGGTTCCTCTGGAAGTTTTGCCTCAGAGGAGTACCCGGCCATGTGAAGTGTCAGTCTGCCCCTACTTGGGGGTGCCTCCCAGTCAGGCAACTCGGGGTTCAAGGACCCACTTCAGGAGGCAGTCTTCCCATTCTCAGATCTCAAGCTGTGTGCTGGGAGAACCACTACTCTCTTCAAAGCTGTCAGAGAGGGACATTTAAGTCCGCAGAGCTTACTGCTGCCTTTTGTTTGTCTGTGCCCTGACCCCAGAGGTGGAGCCTACAGAGGCAGGCAGGCATCCTTGAGCTGTGGTGGGTTCCACCCAGTTCAAGCTTCCAGGCTGCTTTGTTTACCTACTCAAGCTTTGGCAATGGTGGACACCCCTCCCCCAGCCTCGCTGCTGCCTTGCAGTCTGATCTCAGACTGCTGTGCTAGCAATGAGCAAGGCTCCATGGGTGTAGGACCCTCTAAGCCAGGTGCCGGATATAATCTCCTGGTGTGCCGTTTATTAAGCCCATTGTAAAAGCGCGGTATTATGGTGGGAGTGACCCGATTTTCCAGGTGCCGTCTGTCACCCCTTTCTTTGACTAGGAAAGGGAATTCCCTGACCCCTTGTGCTTCCTGGGTGAGGCGATGCCTTGCCCTGCTTCGGCTCATGCATGGTGTGCTGCACCCACTGTCCTGCCCCCACTGTCCAAAGAGCCCCAGTGAGATGAACCTGGTACCTCAGTTGGAAATGCAGAAATCACCCATCTTCTGTGTCACTCACGCTGGGAACTGTAGACTGGAGCTTCTCCTATTTGGCCATCCTGGCTCCACCCTGATTTCAAAACTTTCTACCAAGCTGTACTCTCAAAACAGTATTATACTGACATAAGGATAGACACATAGATCAATGAACTATAATTGAGAGTCCAGAAAAAAAGTATGTGTCTATGGTCAACTGACTTTTGACAAGAGTGCCAAGACTTCAATGGGGGAAGGAATAGTCTTTTCATCAAATGATGCTAGGGCAACTGAATGAATAACCAAATGCAAGAGAATGAAGTAGGACCCCTTTCTTATATGATATACCAAAATTAATTCAAAATGCATTAAAGATCTAAATGTAAGAGCTAAAACTATAAAATTCTTAGAAGCAAACACAGGGATAAGTATTCGCAATCTCATATTAGGCAATGGATTCTTAGATATAACACCCAAACCACAAGCAACAAAAGAAATAATAGATAAATTGAACTTCATATACATTAAAACCTTTTGTACATCAAAAGAAACTGTCAAAGAGTAAAAAAGCCACTCACAGTTTGGGGAAAAATGTCTGCAAACTATATACCTGATAAGTGATTTGTATCTAGAATATGTGAATATGTTTTACATCTAAAATTTTAAAAAATGAAATAAACCAATATACAAATGGAAAAGGATATGAATTAATATTTTTAAAAATATATGCAAGCAGTTAAAAAGCACATAAAAAGATGTTCAACATCATTAGATATTAGAGAAATGCAAAGCAAAACTACAATGATATACCACTTTGCACCCCAGAACATGGCTATACTAAAAAAGACACAACAAGTGTTGGTGAGGGTGTAGACAAATCAGAACTTTTTACACTGTTGGCGAGATATGACCCAGGAATTCTATGCCTAGATATATACCCAAGAGAAATGAAAATATATGTCTACAAGAAAAGTTGTATCTGAATGCCCATAGCAATAGTTGTACTCCAAAAATTGGCAATGATCCAAATGTCCATTAGTTAATGAACGGATAAATAAAATGTGGTATATTCATACAATAAAATATTTCTCAGGAATAAAAAGAAGGAAATACTGATAACTGTTTATCTTAGTAAATTTGGGCTACTATAAAAAATTACATAGACTGAATGCCTTAAACAATAAACGTTTATTTCTCATAGTTCAGAGACTGGGAAATCCAAGATCAGGGTGCCCAACAGCTTGGTGTCTGGTGAGGGCCCACTTCCTGGGTTGCAAATGGCTGTCCTCTCCTTGTATCCACACATGGTGGGAAGAAAAAGAGGAAGCAGACTTTCTTATGATTTTTATAAAGGCACTAATCCCATTCATGTGGGTTCCACCCTCATCTAATCTAATAATTACCTCTCAAAGGCCTGGCCTCTAATACCATCACATTAAGGGGTACAGTTTCAACATATGAATTTAAGGGTGGATATAAATGTTCAGTCCATAACACTGCTACACCATGAATGCAATTTGAAAGTGTTATGCTACGTGAAATAATCTCTTTACAAAAGACCACACATTGTATGACTCCATTTACATGAAATGTCCTAAATAGGCAAATCTATATAGAGAAAGCAAATTAGTGGTTGTTTAGGGTTGAACAGGTGGAGGTAATTGGGGACTGAGTGGTAATAAGTATGAGGTTTCTTTCTGAAGCAATAAAATGTTCTAAAATTCGTTGTGATAATAGCTGCACAACTTTGTGAATAAATTGAAAACAGTGAACTTGTATACATTAAAGAGGTGAATTACATGGTATATGGATTACATCTTTAGAAAATGGGTGGTATATGTGTGTGTGTGTGTGTGTGTATTGATAGCTAGCAAGCTAGGTAGATAAGTAGGTAGGTAGGTAGATAGATATAGCTAGATAGATGTAGATATAATCTGAATAACCCAACATTTATTTTAAAAATTGACTTTGTACTTAAACACCTATCTACAAATAAAAGTCCTGGTCCAGATGGCTTCAATGGCAAATTCATCCAAACATTTAAGGGGGAAGTAATACCAAACCTATCCAAATTCCTCCAGAAAATTGAAGAGGAGGAATTGCTTCCCAAGCCATTCTGAGGCCAATATTGCCCTAATATGAAAACCAAAGGCATTATAATGAAACAAAATCACAGATCAATATTTGACGTGAAACCTAGTGCAAAATCTAAAACAAAATTATGGCAAATTGTATTCAACATGTACAGAAAAGGTAATATATCCTGGCTGAGTAGGTTTTATTCCAGGAATTAAAGGATTATTTAACACTTAGAAATCAATTAATGTAATTTACCATGTATGCATGTGCATGCATGCACACGCATGCATGCACACACTCACACAACTATACAATCATCATAGTAGATGCAGCAAATGCATTTGACACAGTCTAGGTTTGTGTAAGTACACTCTGTGTTTTCACACAATGGCAAAATTGCATAATTTCTCAGAACCTGTCCCCATTGTTGAGCAACACATGACTGTATATCTTTGCCCATTCTTTTAATTTTAGGCTTTTCAACTTAGTCTGCTTTGAGTATATCTCTTGTATGTACCATGGTATTGAGTTTTGCTTGATAAACCAGTTGAAAATCTCTTTTTTCTTTTTTTAAAATTTTCCATAAGTTATTGGAATACAGGTGGTATTTGGTTACATGAGTAAGTTTTTTTAGTGGTGATTTGTGAGATTTTGGTGCACTCATTACATGAGCAGTATACACTGCATCATATTTGTAATTTTTTGTCGCTTGCCCCACTCCCACTCTTCCCACCCCAAGTCCCCAAAGTCCATTGTATCATTCTTATGCCTTTGCGTCCTCATAGCTTAGCTCCCACATATCAGTGAGAACATACGATGTTTGGTTTTCCATTCCTGAGTTACTTCACTTAGAATAATAGTCTCCATTCTCATCCAGGTCACTGAAAATGCTGTTAATTCATTCCTTTTTATGGCTGAGTAGTATTCCATCGTATGTATATATACCACAGTTTCTTTATCCACTCGTTGATTGATGGACATTTGGGTTGGCTTAATGATTTCACAATTGTGAATTGTGCTGCTTTAAACATGCATGTCCAAGTATCTATTTCGATTAATGACTTCTTTTCCTCTGGATAGATACCCAGTAGCAGGATTGCTGGATCTAATGGTAGTTCTACTTTTAGTTCTTAAAGAATCTCCACAGTGTTTTCCATAGTGGCTGTACTAGTTTACATTCCCACCAGCAGTGTAGAAGTGTTCCCTGTTCACCAGATCCACACCAACATCTACTGATTTTTGATTTTTTGATTATGGCCATTCTTGTAGGAGTAAGGTGGTATTGCAGGAGTAAGGTGGTGTCACCTTATTGCAGGAGTAAGGTGGCATTAGTGATGCTGAGCATTTTTTCATATGTTTGTTGGCCTTTGTATATCTTCTTTTGAGAATTGTCTATTCATGTTCTTAGCCCACTTTTTGATGGGATTTTTTTACCAATTTATTTGAGTTCACTGTAGATTCTAGGTATTAGTCCTTTGTCAGATGTACACATTGTGAAGATTTTCTCTGTTCTCTGTTTACCCTGCTGACTGTTCCTTTTGCTGTGCAAAATCTCTTTAGTTTAATTAGGTACCAGCTATTTATCTTTGTTTTTATTGCATTTGCTTTTAGTCATGAAATACTTGCCTAAGTCAAGGTCTAGAAGGGTTTTTCCAATGTTATCTTCTAGAATTTTTATAGTTTCAGGTCTTAAGTTTAAGTCCTTAATCCCATCTTGAGTTGATTTTTGTACAAGGTGATAGTTGAGGATCTAGTTTCATCCTCCTACATGTGGCTACCCAATTATCCCAGCACCGTTTGTTGAAAAGGGCATCCTTTCCCCACTTTATGTTTCTGTTTGCTTTGTCGAAGATCAGTTGGCTATTTGGGTTTATTTCTGGTTTCTCTATTCTGTTCCATTGGTCCATGTGCCTATTTTTATACCAGTACCACACTGTTTTTGTGACTATGGCCTCTTAGTGTAATTTGAAATCAGGTAGTGTGATGCTTCTAGATTTATTATTTTTGCTTAGTCTTGTTTGGCTAGGTGGGCTCTTTTTTGGTTTCATATGAATTTTAGAATTGTTTTTTCTAATTCTGTCAAGAATGTTGGTGGTGTTTTGATGGGGATTGCATAGAATTTGTAGATTGCTTTTGGCAGTATGGTCATTTTTACAAGGTTAATTCTACCCATCCATGAGCATGGGATGTGTTTCCATTTATTTGTGTCATCTATGATTTCTTTCAGCAGTGTTTTGTAGTTTTCCTTGTAAAGGTCTTTCAATTCCTTGGTTAGGTACATTCCTAAGTATTTTTTATTTTTTATTTTTTGCAGCTATTGTAAAAGGGATTGAGTTCTTGATTTGAGCCTCTGCTTGGTTGTTGTTGGTGTAGAGAAGAGCTACTGATTTGTGTATGTTAATCTTGTATCTAGAAACTTTGCTAAATTCTTTTATCAGTTTTAGGAGCTTTCTGGAGGACTCTTTAGGGTTTTCAAGGTAAAGGATCATATCATCAGCAAACAGTGACAGTTTGACTTCCTCTTACCAATTTGGATACCATTTACTTCTTTCTCTTGTCTGATTGCTCTGGCTAGGACTTCCAGTAGTATGTTGAAGAGGAGTGGTGAAAGTGGGCATCCTTGTCTTGTTCCAGTTCTCAGAGAGAATGCTTTTAACTTTTCCCTTTTCTGTATTATGTTGGCTGTGGGTTTGTCATAGATGGTTTTTATCACACTATGGTATGTCCCTTGTATGCCAATTTTGCTGAGAGTTTTAATCAGAAAGGGACGCTGAATTTTGTTGAATGCTTTTTTTGCATCTATTGAGATTATCATGTGATTTTTTTCTTAATTCTGTTTATATGGTGTTTCACATTTATTGACTTGCATATGTTAAACCATCCCTGCATCCCTGGTATGAAACCCACTTGATCATGGTGGATTATTTTTTTGATATGTTGGACTTGGTTAGCTAGTATTTTGTTAAGGATTTTAGCATCTATGTTCATCAAGGATATTGGTCTAGTTTTCTTTTTTGGTTATGTCCTTCCCTGGTTTTGTTATTAGGGTGATGCTGGCTTCATAGAATGAATTAGGGAGGGTTCCTTCTTTCTCTATCTTATGGAATAGCATCATTATGTAATGTCCCTCTTTGTCTCATTTAACTGCTATTGCTTTAAGTTTGTTTTGTCTGATATAAAAATAACTACCCCTGCTTGCTTTTGGTGTCCGTTTGCATGAAATGCCTTTTTCCACCCCTTTACTTTAAGTTTGTGAGTCCTTATGTGTTAGGTGAGTCTCCTGAAGGCAGCATAGAGTTGGTTGGTGAGTTCTTATCCATTCTGTGGTTCTGTATCTTTTTTTTTTTTTTTTTTTGAGATGGAGTCTGGCTCTGTCACCCAGACTGGAGTGCAATGGCATGATCTTGGCTCACTGCAACCTCCACCTCCCGGATTCAAGTGATTCTCCTGCCTCAGCCTCCTGAGTAGTCGGGATTACAGAGGCCAACCCCCATGCCCGGCTAATTTTTGTATTTTTAGTAGAGATGGGTTTTGCCATGTTGGTCAGGCTGGTCTTGAACTCCTGACCTCAGGTGATCTGCCTGCCTCGGCCTCCCAAAGTGCTGGGATTACAGGGATGAGCCACCATGCCCAGCCTGTGGTTCTGTATCTTTTAAGTGGAGCATTTAGGCCATTTACATTTAATGTTAGTATTGAAATGTGAGGTACTGTTGCATTCATCATGTTCTTTGTTGCCTGTGTACTTTGTCTTTTTGTTTGTTTGTTTTTTAACTTATATTTTTGTTTTATGGGTCCTGTGGGATTTATGCTTTAAAGAGGTTCTGTTTCAATGTGTTTCCAGGATTTGTTTTAGGATTTAGAGCTCCTTTTAGCAGTTCTTATAGTGGTGGCTTGGTAATGGTGAATTCTCTCAGCATTTGTTTGTCTGAAAAAGACTGTATCTTTCCTTTACATATGATGCTCGGTTTCACTGGATACCAAATTCTTGGCTGATAATTGTTTTGTTTGAGGAGGCTGAAGATAGGGCCCCAATTCCTTCTAGCTTGTAGGGCTTCTGCTGAAAAACCTGATGTTAATCTGATAGCTTTTCCTTTATAAGTTACCTGATGCTTCTGTCTCACAGCTCTTAAGTTTCTTTCACTCATCTTAACTTTGGGTTACCTGAAGACAATGCGGCTAGGCAATGATCTTTTTATGATGAATTTCCCAGGTGTTCTTTGGGCTTCTTGTATTTGGATGTCTAAGTCTGTAGCAAGGCTGGGGAAGTTTTCCTCGATTATTTCCCCAAATATGTTTTCCAAGCTTTTAGAATTATCTTCTTCCTCAAGAATACTGACTATTCTTAGGTTTGGTCATTTAACATAATCCCAGATTTCTTTGAGGGTTTGTTCATATTTTCTTATTCTATTTTCTTTGTTGGATTGGGTTCATTCAAAGACCTTGTCTTCGAGCTCTGAATTTCTTTCTTCTACTTGTTAATTCTATTGCTGAGACTTTCCAGACCATTTCGCATTTCTAAAAGTGTGTCCAAAGTTTCCTGAATTTTTGGTTGTTTTTTCTTTAAGCTCTCTACTTCCTTGAATATTTCTTCCTTCACTTCTTGTATCATTTTTTTGATTTCCCTGCACTGGGCTTTGCCTTTCTCTGGTGACTCCCTGATTAGCTTAATAACTAACCTCCTGAATTCTTTTTCAGGTAAGTCAAGGATTCCTTCTTGATTTGAATCCATTGCTGGTGAACTAGTGTGATTTTTTTTGTTTGTTTTGTCATATTACCAGGATTGGTGTTCTAGTTCCTTCTCATTTGGGTAGCCTCTGTCAGAGGAAAGGTCTAGGGCTAAAGGCTGTTTTTCAGATTCTTTTGTCCCACGGAGTGTTCCCTTGACGTAGTACTCTCCCCCTTTTCTATGGATGTGGCTTCCTGTGAGCTGAACTTCTGTGATTATTGTCTCTCTTCTGGGTCTAGCCACCCAGTGAGTCTACTTGGCTCTGGGTTTGTACTGGGGGTTGTCTGCACAGAGTCCTGTGATGTGAACTGTCTATGGGTCTCTCAGCCATCGATACCAGCACCTGTTCCGGTGGAGGTGGCAAAGGTGGTACAATGGACTCCATGAAGGTTCTTAGTTTGGTGGTTTAATGCTCTATTTTTGTGCATGTTGGCCTCTTGCTGGGAGGTGGTGCTTTCCAGAGAGCATCAGCTGTGGTGGTATGGAGAGGAGTTGGTGGTGGGTGGGGCTTTAGAATTCCCAAGATTATATGCCCTTTGTTGTCAGCTACCAGGCTGGGTAGGGAAGGACCATCAGGTGGGGCAGGGCTAGGTGTGTCTGAGCTCAGACTTTCCTTGGGTGGGTCTTGCTGTAGTTGCTGTGGGGGATGAGGATGGGATTCCCAGGTCACTGGAGTCATGTACCTAGGAGAATTACAGCTGCTTCTGCTGAGTCATGCAGGTTGTCAGGGAAGTGGGGGAAAGCCAGTAATCACAGGCCTCACCCAGCTCCCCAACAAACCAAAGGGCCACTTTCACTCCCACTGTGCTCCCACTAACAGCCCCGAGTGTTCCAGGCAGTGGGCGAGATGGGCTTGAAATCTTGCCCCAGGCTACCCACCTCCCAGCTGTGAAAGAAAAGGGCTCGATTCTTCCCCTGGGTGTGGCGTCTACACACCAGATTTGTGCCCTCCCCTGAGTTCTGGCCAGGAGGCTTCTTGCCCAGTTGGAATTGTTACAAAGTTCATCTAGAGATTTCCTTCTCCCTGTGGAGTTTTAGCCCCTGCTCCTCTGGCTACTCTCCCTATGGATTCCTGTGGTGCCAGGCAGGAATGGGCTGTTTGGGGACGCAGTGAGCTCCCAGTGCCTTCCTGCTACTTCCTCAACCCATGTATTTTGCTCAGCTCTCTAAATTGAGTCAGCTCCAGGTAAGGTCAGAAACTTCTCCCACAAACAGACCTTCAGTTTCTCCAGTAGGTGTGTGTGTTCGGGAGAGAAGGGTCTCCTTTCCCACTTCTGAAGCTGGGGCACTCACAGTATTTGGGATGTCTCCGGGGTCATGCAGGAGCAGTCCACTTCCTTCAGAGGGTCTGAGGGTCCTCTTGGAACTGCTGATTTGTTCTTGCAGTCAATCTTGAGCTTAAATTCACAGTGCGAGCCTGCACACACTGCTCTGTCTGGAGCTGCAATCTAGTCCTGCCTCCTGTCTGCCATGATGATCCCTGAGCCTGAAAATCTTATTTAAATGACTGATGTATGTGGGCTCAACTCTTTCTTATTATCTTAAGTTACAGTTTGGGGTTATATATTTCAGTTTAGATTATAATTCCTGTGTGTACTATGTTATATTTACTATGTTTGTTTATGTGTTGTGTCTTCTTTGCTACTTTTTAGAATTTACTTTGGTAGTTAGGAAGCCTTTTATTTAAATACAAGGGATTACCTTTGTACTGGTATCTTTTTACAGTTTTCTCTTGTTTATTTTCTGGTGTGTCAGTTCTATTAGTTTTCAATTGCTGCCATAACAAAGGACAACAATCTCAGTGACTTAAAATGAAACAAATTTATTATCTTACAGGCTAAGATCACAGCCTAATCAGGGATGCAACCCTTTCTGGAGGCTCCAGGGGAGAATCTGTTTCCTTGCTAATGCAGATTTCTGGCAGAATTCATTCCTTGTGGTTCTAGAATTAAGGTTGCCTTTTCCTTGCAAGTTGTCAGCTGAGGGCCATTCCAGCTTTCAGATGCTGCCCACATTGCTTGACATATAGCTTCCTTCCATCATCTTCACAGCCAGTGCCCACTGAGTCCCTCTTATGCTTCAAATCTCTCCTATCTCTTCTTCCATTGTCACATCTCTCTGACTGACTGTCTGCCCTCTTATTTCACTATTAAGAGCCCGTGTGATTACATTGGTCCCATCTGAATCATCAAGGATAATCTGTCTCTTTTAAGGCTCCTGGCATTAACCTTATCTATAACACTCCCATCGCTGTGTAACTTGACATTGTCAGAAGTCTCAGGACTTAAGCATGGACTTCTTTGTAAGTTATTATTCTGCCTTTCACACCAGTTTTAAATGGTATTCCCTAACTCTCATTTATTACCTATATGTCCATTAATGATCTTATTTTATTTTTAAAAATTCCTTTTCCTGACATTTATTTTAGTCACATACTTTCTCAGAACACACAATGTTTGTATATTATTCTTCCATTCATGTCCTCACCCATACTGACCTCACTTTTAGATTTAGATATGCAAATAAACATATTACATCTTCATTTTTATCCTTTGCCAAAGATTTCTCTATCATTACTTGGTAGAATGGAGCTTCCGCTCTAGAAGATTTCACCATAAGGGTATGTGAGTAGAAAGTATTCCCTAAGGACCTGCAAGTTAAAACTATTTCCATAGCACTGATACTTCAAGATCACTTAGCTTGTTAAAGTAAATAAGCAGGAGATTATCAGCCTGAGGCTATTTCTGTACTTTGAGTTTCTACATAACAAACCACAATCTAACTTATCAAACAAACCCAAACCTAACACGAGAGTATATTTTTTTGTAACAGATAGCCAGGTTTCAGGCAATGACAAACAGCCATGCTTCCACCAGTCACAGGCTGCCAATTGATTAGACCACATCTAAATAAGGCAAATGCCTAGCTCTAGCCAATTATGTGATTTCTCTGCTTTTATGTTCAGCTTACAAAGGTTTACTGTTCACGCTACTGGTGTGAGCTCTCTGTGCCCCTTCTGGTGCTAAGTGCTGCCTGATTAATGAATTGTTCTTTGCTCAGATAAACTCTACTAAATTTAATTGGTCGGAAGTTTTTCTTCTAACAAGCTGTTTTAATCTGTTTTGTGCTGCTATAACAAAATACCTGAGACTAGGTCATTTGTAATAAACAAAAATTCATTGGCGTATGGTTTCAGAGGCTGAGAAGTCCAAGATTGAGGGCTGGCATCTGGAAAGAGTCTTCTTGCTATGTCATTTGATAGTGGAAGGTAGAAGGGCAAGAGAGGGTGAGTGAGAGAGAGAAAAAAGGGGGCTGAGCTTGTACTGGTATACAAAACCCAATCCCGTGACAGTGGCATTAATTCATTCATGAGGGCAGAACCCTCATAGCCTAATTGCCTCTCAATAGGTTCCACTTCCCAACATTGTTGCACTGGGGATTAAGTTTCCTACACATGCTTTTTGGAGGACACATTCAAACCTCTATAGTTCACTGTTTTGTCAGACACATTTCTTATTTTTGTGGTGGAGTACTAGACATTAGGATGGGCATTGAGATATGTCTTATACATAGAGCTAATTTCAGGGGTAGAACATTTTTTCACAGAAGATGTATGAGTTGATCATACTGGAATAGTGGGTATGATGCCTGGATTCATAGAACTACAGTGGTTAGTAGAAGTGTTTTAATAGCAAAGTTAATTGCATGTATTTCTGATAAAATACAATCCTTGGCTTCTTTCTTTCTTTCTCTCTTTCTCTCTCCTTCCTTCTCTTCCTTTCTTCCTTCTTTCCTTCCTTCCCTCTCTCTCTCTGTCTGTCTTTGTGTTTATTGAAAATGCTGCTCTGCTGTTTCTGTGCTTTGTGCATTTTTCTTTTGAGAAGTCACATGCCAGCCTCATTTTCTTCTTACTGCTTGCTTGTTCTTTTTGTCTGGAGGCCAGATAATTTTTTTATTGCCTTTAAGATCTAATTGTTTTTCTAGGCTATGTCTCAGAGTTGATCATGCAGAATAATTTTTCTGAGGTATATCGTGTACCCATTCAATATGTAGATTTAACTTTTCTCTATTTCTAAAACATTTTCTTGAATTATAGTTTCAAATATTAGTTCTGTTTCATTGCTTCATGTTTCTTCTTCAAGGACTCCAATTACATATATATTAAATATTCTTTTTATTCTGATTTTCAACTACTTTCTGTCTACCCCCTTTTTACCTCTTTATTCATTTTTAATCTTAGTTGTTTATTTGCCTTTCTTCATTATTCTTTATTATTATATTTTACTCTATTCCATTGGAGACTTTGTAATTTATTCTTCATTTCTGAGTTGACTTTTTTTGCCTTTCCTTTTATTTTTGTCTTGATCTTGATTAGCTTTTGTTCCATTTCTTTCTGTGTTTTGCACATTTGTAATCTTAGTTTTTGAATTTCAAATTCTAAGAATTTAAAAAGTATTTCTAAGATGCTCATTTGAAGATATTTTATTCAGTTTGAAATATCGTGTTAGTGCTCTCTTCTGCTTCTTGACTGATGTTTTGTGGGAGAATTTTTATTTTCTATTTTCTTTTTCTGGAACATTGCGTACAGTTGATATGTTTTTTTCCTATTCCTAGGCATTTTATAGCCTGTACAGTAAAATGCATTTTATTCCATGGATGATGTTGAGGAAGGAAAGTGCAAGGTTGGCACGCCTTGCCTTGTAGTTCTCTTTCATTTCTACAGGATCTTTAATTTCCTCTGTTGCTTCTTTCTTTCCCTTCATTGCTGCATCCTTTAAGGGAACCACGTTATTTCTATCTCCTTCTCTCCTGCGAGCATGCTTCTATGAGGCTGCTACTACCAGTCTCATTCACTTTCAAGCTACTTCCCTGTGGCTGATGCTGTGAAATACCAAACCTCCAGCCTGTGCTGGGTATTTTAGCACTTAGTATTATTTTTCTTTCTTAGAGAGATGGGGAGGGAGGTTTTGTCTAGTTTATCTCTCTCTTCCATGCCCCTCTTTTCAGAGTCTCTTAATCGTCTGTCCCCTGATCCTTCTCTGCTTGGAGCAGCAGCTGGAGCTCTCAAGCTCTTTTGAAATTTGGCGTCTATTTCTCTGCTTACAGGTAATCAGAAATTGGTAATAGCGGCCAGGTGCAGTGGCTCAAGCCTGTAATCCCAGCACTTTGGGAGGCCGAGGCGGGCTGATCACAAGGTCAGGAGATTGAGACCATCCTGGCTAACATGGTGAAACCCCATCTCTACTAAAACTACAAAAAATTAGCCAGGCGTGGTGGCGGGCGTCTATAGTCCCAGCTACTCGGGAGGCTGAGGCAGGAGAATGGCATGAACCCAGGAGGAGGAGCTTGCAGTGAGCCGAGATTGCGCCACTGCACTCCAGCCTGGGCAACAGAGCAAGACTCCGTCTCAAAAAAAAAAAAAAAAAAAGAGAGAAAAGATATTTGTAATAGCCTCTAAGTAATGCTGAAGGCGTGAGTTGTATATAGCATTATTTGCACTTCATGGTGATCTTAAGTGTTTGGGGGATGATGTGTGGAGTGATTTAGATTTAGCTGACTGCTATCCTTCTAAGGTCAAGCAGCACTCACCTGGCACAAGTCTTTTGACCTGTGTTAGAAAAGTGAGTTCCCAGTGCCCTGATTCCTTTTCTCCTAAGGCCCAGTCATGCCTCCATTTCTTGTTCCTTTGTGTTAGCAGCTGTGAAACGGCTTCTATTGGGATCTGCTTTTATTTTCAGCTGCATCTAGCCATTTTCTCAATATGAGGATCTATGAAGTAGTTATCAGCTCTTTCCTTTCCTCAGGTTCAATTGACATCAAATCCAAAAACAATGCCTCAGAAGTGGAAGTCCCTTTTGCCTAGGATCCAGCCCCCAGGCAGATTCCCCTAATTGTTCCATGCCACTTGTCCTGCAGCACTGGCAGGGAGAACTTGGAAGGAGTTCCATGCTGACTCTGCAGTCTTTCCCAAATGCAAATAAGATACTTGTTTTGTGGGAAAGAGTTAACTGCCTGCCAGGTTGCCAGGCACTTATGTAGGCATTTTGAATGTCAGCTTATTTAATCCGTAAACCAACTCTGAAACTGTTCAAGGGCACACAGTTGAGAAAGGCACACAACCAAATTCAAGCCCTGGTATGTTTATTCCAAATGCTCTTCCCTACCTCTGTTTTATATTGAATCATCATTTCAGCAAAAGGAAAGGTGTCTTTTCCAGGCATAAACACTGGCTGATCCTTTCTGTAAGGCATGTCCAAATATTCAACAATGTGGCCAGGCATGGTTGCTCATGCTTGTAATCCCAGCACTTTGGAAGGCTGAGGCAGGTGGATCATGAGGTCAGGAGTTTGAGACAAGCCTGGCCAACATGGCAAAACCCCGTCTCTACTAAAAATAGAAAAATTAGCTGGGTGTAGTGGTGCATGCCTGTAGTCCCAGCTACTCAGGAGGCTGAGGCAGGAGAATCGCTTGAACCTGGGAGGCAAAGCTTGCAGTGAGCCGAGATAGCACCATTGCACTACAGGCTGAATGACAGAATGAGAACAAAAAACAAACAAACGAACAAAAAACAAATATTCAGCAATGCTCATGCATCTATCTATCTATGCACATTCTTAAATTAGTCACAATTTGGCTGCAACCTCTACCCTGCTCTTCTTCTGGCTTCTATAGGGATGAACTCTCTGATGTGTTTCTTTTTCATAATGAACAAAAACCACTCCTCCAAAAAACCAAAAAGATAAAATACTATGTCTTTTGTGGTATACTCAGAATCAGTTTAACTGGGAAAATGCTGACTGTGGAGGGAGAAGACAGCATCAATCTTCTGGGTGAAGGGCAAGGAACTTCACTTCCCTGGCCCTGAGATTAGCCTGTTAAAAGGAAGTATAGAGTTGGGCGACTTCTAAATGTCTTCTAGTCTCTACTACTTATGAATCCAAGTCATCTATGGCTCTCCTGCAATTTGCACAGTCGTCCTCCAAATGCAGATGATAGTTCACCCCTATGCTCCCCTTTATGAGAGACCAGGATTAGCTGTGGCTTAAGCTGTATTTGGTAGAATACTTGGAATGAAGGTGAATCTAAACCGTTATAAGATTTAGATTTCTGAAGACACCGAAGGGAACTTCTTGAGGTTCTTTTAGTATTAGTAAGTATGAAAATGCTAATGAATTTATTGGCATGATTTGCTGCCTAATGAGATGACAGAACTCTGAGGCACTGAGCCTGTGAGAACTTGCTAACCTCAGGGTTCTTATAATTTAGTTTTACCTCCTGCTGAATCATTTTTCTAGTGGCATGAATCAGGTCTCATTGGAACTCCTCTGCATTTTTTTTTCTGATTTCCCTGCTGAAACACATCCTGCCTGCATCTTAAAGACTAAATATTAGGAATTTTAACTAGAGAACTGGAG
The DNA here is from genome assembly GCF_028885625.2 of Pongo pygmaeus. Taxonomy (NCBI): domain Eukaryota; kingdom Metazoa; phylum Chordata; class Mammalia; order Primates; family Hominidae; genus Pongo; species Pongo pygmaeus. The sequence continues at coordinate 27,076,967 of NC_072380.2, forward strand.
AATTACTGAATGAGTAGGCAATTAGTTGCTGAAGGATGTGCCAATTGTCATTGGAAATATAATTTCCCCCAGATTTGCAGGAAAGGATTTGGTTGCAGAGTGTTCTCCACATTGGTGATTTGAGCTATCGTGCTTGCCAGGTCTTTAAATAGGCACCTGAACTTTATATTCTTGGCTCAAAACCTAAGAGACTGCATTTTATTGTGTTAAGCCTGCCTTCAATTTTGGTCTCAAGTTTTATTGATTTATTGCCTGATAAGAAATATTTTAAAATGGTCATTTCTTCTTTACTATTTTGTGAAAATCATGTTAGTGATTTCTATAGACAGATAAATATGCCCTAAATGTTATTGCACTTTTATATTTCAGAAATTGATCATCTATCCTCTTTTAGGAATAGAAATTGTCAAAATAGAAGGCCAATGTTCCCTATCAAAGTAAACAATTTTAGAGATAAAAAAAGCATCTTAGAGATGTCAGCCATCTCATTTTTGCAGATGATGAAACCACGATGCTGGAGAGTTGAATGTCATGTTCAAGGTCACAAAGCCGGCTATCGCATAGAACCACATCTAGTGCCTCTTCAGTCTAGTGATTGTCTCCCCAAACTACATGGCCTGTCCAGCATTACTACAGTTAATCATCTTATTTTAATTTCTTTCATTGGTCTAGTGAATCAAACATTGGATGGAATTTTAAAGCCTGGCTCTGAGCCCTGCCTGACTTTTCAACTTGCTAATTGTGTGATACTAAGCCTCAATCTTGGAGCCATTTATTTTTCATCTGTAAGGCAAGGATAAGAATATAGACATTGCAGAACTGGTAGAGCAATGAAATGAGGCGATATTTGAGAAAGCATAAGCCGAAAAATTGTGTACAAATACCAGTGAAGGTTATCTATGGTTGCCTATATTGTAGATTATTTTGGTTGCCTATCTATAGAATTATTTTATAGATGATTTTATTGACATCAATAATTTCAGTAAAATAAGCCAGGAACAGAAGGACAAACAACTCATGATATCACATACACAGATGACCCTCAACTTACAATGGTTCGACTTAGGATTTTTTTGATTTTACAATGGTGCGAAAGCAATATACATTCACTAGAAACTGTACTTTAGTAGAGTATTTAATGAATTACATTTAGATATTTGGCACCTCATTATAAAATAGGCTTTGTGTTAGATGATTTTGCCCCAGTGTATGTAGGCTGATGTAAATAGTCTGAGCATGTTTAAGTTAGGCAAGGCTGGCCGGGCATGGTGGCTCACGCCTGTAATCCCAGCACTTTGAGAGGCCGAGACGGACCTCCTGATGGAGATCAGGAGATCGAAATCATCCTGGCTAACACGGTGAAACCCCGTCTCTACTAAAAATACAAAAAATTAGCCGGGTATGGTGGTGGGCACCGGTAGTCCCAGCTACTTGGGAGGCTGAGGCAGGAGAACCCCGTGACCCCGGGAGGCGGAGCTTGCAGTGAGCCCAGATTGCCCCACAGCCTGGGCGATGGAGCGAGACTCCATCTCAAAAAAAAAAAAAAAAAAGTTAGGCAAGGTTAAGCTATGGTGTTTGGTAGGTTAGGTGTATTCAGTGCATTTTCAGCTTATGATACTTTCAACTTATAACGGTTTTATCAGGACATAACCCCACCATAAGTCATAAGTCAAGAAGCCTCTTTACATGGAATCTACAGAAGTTAAACTCACAGAAACAGAGAGTAAAATGGTGGTTACCAGAAATGGGGGTTGAGGGGTTTGAGAGGATATTAGTCAAAATATACAAAATTTTAGATAAAAGATACCTGAAGGAATAAATTCAAGAGAAGTAATTTCAAGAGCTCTACTGTTCATCACAGTTGATAACAATATATTGTATACTTGAAACTGCTAAGAGAGTAGATTTCAAATGTTCCCACCACAAAATAATGATAAGTATGTGACGTAATGCATATGTTAAATAGCGTGATTTAGCCATTCTTCAATGTATAGTTGTACACGTTACATATATGCAATTTTTACTTGTTAATTAGAGAGGAAGAGAGATTTTACATCAAACTCCCTCTGTAGCTTAGATAATGATTCTAAAAGAGAGTTACTGCTTCTCCCCTTGTTGCCCAAGGAATAGCTGTCAAGAGAGAAAATCATGTATATGAAGGGCTTAGTCAAATCAGTTGGCAGTTTTAATAATCACACTTTTTCAATCACCGTGATTGTTTGGCTTACTCAGGATCAGATCTTTCCTGACATTGGTTATTCCTTGAAAGCTGCAATCTGTATCTTATTCAGTGTTTGCTATAAACATAATAAATGCTCTGTAATTTACGTTATATGTAAAGTACGGGGGTTGTCTTTTCAACAGGCCATTGCCAACAAAGTCTGGGATGGCGCTTTCTTAAGTGTGACAGGAACTTGAAACAACTAAGCTGATCAAGGAGTCTAGGCATCAAAATAGTCAAATCAGTAGGTCACATCATTTCATCACACTTGTGTTTACGGAACCATCATCACAATCAAGATACAAAAGGATTCTATCACTACATGATTCCCTCATGTCCCCCTTTCTAGTTCATCACATCCACGTCTCTTTCACCAACCATCACTGAACCTAGGCAATCACTAATTTGGTTTCCATCTCTGTAATGTTGTCATTTTGAGAATGTGACATAAATGGAATCATACAGTTTGTGATCTTTTGAGACTGGCTTTTTTCACTCAGCATGATTCCTTTGAGATTCATCAAAGTTGTTACGTGCAGTAGTTCATTCCTTTTTATTGCTAATCAGTATTCCAAGAAGAGATGTATAGAATCTGTCTAACTATTCACCTGTTGAAGGATATTTTGTTTGTTTCTAGCTTTGGCTATTACAAATAACTTTGTTTTGTTTGTTTTTAAAGAGACAGGGTCTCACTCTGTCACCCAGGCTGGAGTGCAGTGGTGCAACCATAGTTCGCTGTAACTTCAAACTCCTAGGCTTAAGTGATCCTCCCACCTCAGTTTCTTAAGTAACCAGGACTACAGGTGTATGCCACCATGGACTACTAATGTTTTAATTTTTTGTAGAGATGAAATCTCACTATGTTGTCCAGGCTGATCTTAAACCCCTGGCGTCAAGTGATCCTCCTGTCCTGGCCTCTCAAAGCACTGAGAACATTATTCTAAAATAAATTTTATTGTGTATATTTGAGGTTTACAACATGATGTTCATTTCTATGGGATAAGTGCCCAAGAGCACAATGCTGGATCCTATAGTAGGACCATGTTGAGTTTTTATAACTACACTGCCACACTGTTTTCCAGAGTGACTGTACCATTTTACATTTCCACCAGCAGTATATGAATGATTCAATTTCTCTGCGTACTCACCAGCATTTGGTGTTACATTATTTTTCATTTTAGACATTTTGATAGCTGTGTCATGATATTTCATCACAGTCTTATCTTACGTTTCCCTAATGGCTAGTGATGTTAAACTCTTTTCATGGGTTCACTTCCATCCATATATTCTCTTTGCCAAAATGTCTGCTTTTATCTTTTGTCAATTTTCTCATTGGATTTTTTTTAACGTTGAGGTTTGATCATTTTTTATATATTCTAGATATGAGTCCTTTGTCAAATATGTGGCTTTCAAATATTTTCATCTCCTTAACAGATCAGAAGTTTTTAATTTTGATGAAGTCCAGTTTATTGATTTTTAAGGAATTGTGCTTTGGGTAGAAGTCTAAGATTGCCTTCCAGAAATATTGTTCAAATTTATATTCCAACTAGAAATAATTATTTTTCTAATCCTCATTATTCATTGATTAAAATATACCAATTTAATGGACAAAATAATAACTTTTAAGATAAATGCTTTTTAATAATGTATTTAATTTTTGTGTTTATTGTTTGTGAATTCCCTGTTCATCTCCTTTGCTCATTTTTCTAAAGGTAACTTTATTTTTCTAATGTATTTCTGACATATTAAGGTACAATTTATCAATCATAAATGTTACAAATATATTTTTGTACATTTACCTTTTATCTATTATATTTGGATGTACAGAGGGTTTTAACTAGTATGAAGCCAAATCTATCAGATTTTTACTATATGCCTTCTATTTTTACATGTATAATTGATTTAGGGTTTATTACATGGCTAGTTGAGAAAGATTCTTTTTCCCTAAATGATTCATTAATTATAACATCAAAGTATATTGAATAATCTATCCCTTTCAGGAGTTGAAATTTCAGGTTAATCAAATGCAAATATTTCTTGGCTACCTTTTACCATTTTTCATACAAAGAAATTTTAGAGTTATATTTCTAAGTTACAAAAATATAACTGAAATTTTTTCTTAGAATTTTATTAAATGATTGACTTGGGGAGAGTTTATATCTTTACACTATTATCTTCCTGTTAAAAGAATGTGATTACTTTCCAGTTATTTGTCTTTGTTTATATCCGTAGTAAAGATTTTTAGTGTTTAATACACCCTTTGAGTTTACTTCATGTATTTTATATTTCACAAAGCTATTGATAATGACTCTTTTTTCTTTATATTTTCTAATTGGTTACTGATGAATAAAATATTTCTTTTATAACTGGCTGAAATGTCTATTTTCCCATTCCAGTCAATTTTCTGTTTTTCCTAGTTATTGCAGTTTGATACTCACATAATCTAGAATAGTGATAATTTTGTCTTCCCAATTGTCACCTTTGTTAAGTTGCATGAAATTAATATTTCAGAATAGTGTTATATATTACAGTGGTTGCTTTGTCTTATTCTTAACTTTTATTAGAAAATCTCTTGTGGCTCAATATTAATAAAATATTGGTTGTTAATTTGAAACAGATTCTTCAATATATTAAAGAAGAAAATGTATCCTAGTTTACTAAGAGATTACTGGTAGGTTTCACACTTGCTTGGAACCTGTGGTCCCATTTCTCTTTCTTATTTCTTCCTTGTGGAATGGAAATATCTATCCTATGCCTGTCCTACCATTGTATTTTGAAAGCAGATAACTTGTTTGGTTTCATAGGTTCACAACTGGGAGGAATTTTGCCTCAGGATGAATGATTTATTTTTGCCTTATCATAACTGATTTAGATCATGTTTAGATGAGATTTTGGAGTTAGAATTAATTTTGTATTATGGTAAGACTTTTGAGGCTACTGGGATGGGGTGAACGCATTTTGCGTATGAGAAGGTCATGAATTTTGAGAGTCAATAATGGAGTATTATGGGCTGACTCGTATTCTCCCAAAATTCATATATTTAAGTCCTAACCCTAGCACCTCAGAATGAGACTATATTTGGACTTCAGTCCTTTCAAGAGGTAATAAAGATAAAATGATGTCATTTGGGTGGGCCCTAATACAATATGACTGATGTCTTTATAAGAAGAGGAAATTAGGTCGCACACATGGACAGAGGAAAGGCTAAGCTGGATTGAGTCCTTCAACGAGAAGGTGGCTTTTGACACTCTAAGGACAGAGGTCTCAGAAGAAATCACCCCTGCCAACACCTTCCAGCCTCCAGAACCATGAAGAAATACATTTCTGTTCATGGTACTTTGCTACTGCAGCTCAAACAGACTGACACATTGGTCCCCAACCCCTGGGCCATGGACCAGTACCATTCTGTGGCCTGTTAGGAATCAGGCTGCACAGCAGGCGAGTGGCATGAGAGACAGCATTACTGCCAGAGCTCCATCTCCTGTCAGATCAGCAGCAGCATTCGGTTCTCATAGGAGCACAAACCCTACTGTGAACTGCACATGCGAGGAATCTAGGAATGCTCCTTATGAGAATCTAACTAATGCCTGATGATCACAGTTTCATCTCAAAACCATCATCCCCCATGCCAGCCCCATCCACAGAAAAATGATCTTCCACAAAACCAGTCCCTGGTGCCAAAAAGACTGGGAACCACTAGACTAATACACTACCCTTGGTTCAATTGTTCAAGGCACAGGGGTATGTCTGGATGGTCGTGTTATTCTGCACCAATTTCCTTTCACAGGTTATTTACAAGGTCCTTTCTCCTCATCCCTACAGATTAAAGATGTGGCTAAAATGTCAGAGGATGTGGGTGGAGGACTGGAGACAGAATAACAAACTTGAACTCCACATTCCCACATTATTTGTAAAATTAAACTTTCTCTCTTATTTTTTAGAAAAAGTAAAAGCAAGAAGCTGTACAGCATTGCTTCTGTGACTGGCAATTGGGTTCAACTGGCAGTTTTAATATTCATTTACCAAAGAAATAGTGATCTCATGCTGAAGATATAGCATCACCACCTAGAACTAAAAGAACCAAATCTTTCCCCCTAGCATGTCTTATTTTAAAGCCCGTGTTAGAAGCTACAATTGTCTGTCTAGTACCCAATCCTTTAGACATTGGTTTAAATGTTTTACATAAAAGAAGAATAAATGGAAGTTCTTCTTTTTCTGCTTATCTGCAGCATTTTGGGTTTTATTAAGTCTACTTTGAAGCATACCAAGAATATTTTTTCTACCTTTCATTGATCCTCCTATTTCACCTTATAATTCTTTTCATTGATTAAGCCATACCCCCTGAGGATCCGATTGGAAAGAAAGGAATCAGAGACTCAGAATGTTCACTTGAGCTGGAAAACAACTGCAGGATAAATTTCCCTGTAGGAGCCTGGAGGGACCTGTGCAGTAGGGCTACGCTCTCAGCCAGGAGTTAACTACAAGATAGAGAGGCCCTATTAGTTAATTTTTTAAATTAGTCTGCCTTTTGCATTCAGCAGTAAAGTCCTACTTAAATGAAAATGATTTTTCAGGAAGGAAAACCAAGAGTGAGTAGGGATTTCCAGGGAGGAGCCAGTGGCTTAGAGAGCAGGATCTGAAGTCAGTCCAACTCCCGCCCAGCCACTACCACCATTCGAGTTATTACATGCAACAGGGGAAGCTTATTCCTCTGTTGCCACAGGCAAAATTTTGAAGGAAGAATTTTTCTTCTCCTCTATTAAATACACTCTTATCCATTAAGCAGCCTCCTGTGCTGGCATCTCGCTCTCTTCCTGCAGCTAGGGGTTCTCCCCACTTGTGTTAGGTCCTACCGAAGCCTCACTAGCCCTGCCTTATTGAGATTCAGGCCTCTGTTGGGAGAAAGGAGCTAATCTTTCAGAGCCAAAGTGGTCATGGTGGCAGAGGGCATCTAGTTCTCCAAGTGCCTCACTGAGCTCCTGCTATGACTTTGCAAAATTCTAGATTCTGGGGAGGTACATGGCTTGTGCCAGACACTGTGGGAAGCCTAGTACCCACATTGTCTTATTCAACTCTCACAGCAAATAAGGGGGAATTACTGTAGTAGCTCCTCAACATCTTCTAATGCCTAGCCCACGGTTTTTTTCAACTTTTCTTTTAGGTTCAGGGGATACATGAGCAGGTTTGTTACATCGGTAAATTTCATGATGCTGAGGTTTGCTTTACAAATGATCGCATCAGCCAGGTAGTGAGCATAGTACACAATTGGTAGTTTCTCAACCCATGCCCCTTCCCACCCTCTCACCTCAGGTAGGCCTCAGTGTCTATTGCTCCCCTTTTTATGTCCATGTGTACTCAATGTTTAACTTCCACTTATAAGTGAGAGTACATGGTGTTTGGTTTTCTGTTCCTACATTAATTCTCTTAGGATAATGGCCTCCAGCTGCATCCATGTTGTGGCAAAGGGCATGATTTTGTTATTTTTTCATGGCTATGTAGTATTCCATGATGTATATGTACCACATTTTCTTTATCCAGTCCACAATAGATGGACATCTAGGCTGATTCCATGCATTTGCTATAGTAGTTCCCAATGTTTTAGTGGCTGTATAAATCACCTGTATAAATGGCTAATTCAAATTAAATCATACGGACATACTATGATTTATTTAATGAATTCAAAATGGCTAGATATTTAATTTGTTTCTAATTTAGGGCCATCATAAGAAAAATTGTTCTTTTGTCTTTGTAACTAAATCTTAGCACATTTCCTTAGTATTTTCTCATGGTAAATGTCTAGAAGTAAAACTGCTATTGCACAGGTGATGCCAATTCTAAGATTTGTGATACATAACTGGGAGACCCTTTTCCATAAAGACTCAATCAATTTCCCAGCCATCGAAACTATTTAATAGCTCTTTCTCCGCGTCTTCACCAAAACAGAGTATTTCCCTTTCTGGCTACCTTTTTGGCTATTATCATAGGTGAACATGGAATTGCATTGAGCTTGCTTTTCTTTGCTAACTTTAGCGTGTTTACTGGCCATCTGCATTTCTTCTTTGGTAAATTGCCCACTGTCTTAGTCCATTTATGCTGCTATAACAAAATACAGGAGACTGGGTAATGTTTAAATAACAGAAATGTATTTCTCACAGTTCTGGAGGTCGGAAAGCCCAAGATCAAGTTGCTGGCACCTGGTAACGGCCTTCTTGCAGCATTCTCACATGGCATCCCGCAGAAGGGCAAGACAGCAAGCTAGCTGAACACTGTGTGAAGCCTCTTTTATAAAGGCCTTCATCCTATTAATGTGGAAAGAGATTTCAGGACATAATCACCTTGGAGAGGCCCCATTTCTTAATATTAGCACATTGGCAACATCTGAATTTTGGAGAGGACACATTCAAACCATAGCACCTGCTTATATATTTTCTTTTGAAAGAGGTATTCATCTTTTTCATGAATTTTAAAAGCTCTTTTATATTAAAATGTTAATCCTTTGTTGATTATGGTATATGTATAGTACACTGCAAATACTTTCTCCATTTATTTATTTCTAAAATTTTGCTTTTCTTTTTGTTTCAAGACATTCATAACTACCAGTCTTTTCCTTTATGCTTGCTCTGGGATCATTTTTATAAAGACCTTCCCAGCTCAACACCTAAGAAGATTATATAGTCATATATCATATATATTTTATCTTAATATTTTGTTTAACATAATCATATTTAATTTATATGGAACTTACTAATATAAAGTATAACTAACCTATGCCTTTATTATTTTTCATATATTTATTCAGTTTATCCAAGATCATATATAGAGAGACTGAGAGACAGATGTAGATTTTTATGTGTATATAGCAAATAATATTATCCAATTTTTCCAAGATCATATATAGAAAGACTATATATATCTGATATACGTATGTATATACATATATATATATCTCTCCTTTGATATATACCTCTATATATCTGTCTCCATATGTGTGATCTTGAAGAACTGCATAGATTTCTGTCTATCATCTATCTCCTTTCTCATGTTTATTATTAAACACATGTTTTTTCTTCTTTAGTATTTATCTAATCAACTGTAATTATAGAGCTCCTATTATATTCTATACACAGTAATTAATAGGTGCAGAGGATATCTTTGTGAACAAGACAGAAAAAGTCTCTTTCATTTTGGAGATGACAGTGCAAAAACAGGGGGCTTGATGAAAAAGTCACAGATAGCTATACAATGGAATTTTAACTCTATGAAGAAAATAAAGCAAGGGAAAGGAATAAGTGAGTGATGAAGATAGGCAGAAAAAATTCAGAAAATTCAAAAAGGTTTGTCTGAGGACGTGACATTTGACCAGAGACTATGATTAGCCTCGCTATTTGTGTTTTATTAGTCTCTTCAAAGAATGAACCGTTGGATTTATTTATCAGGTCTACTGGCTTTCTATTTTCTGTTTCATTAATTTCTATTTGTATATTTATTTAGTTCTTCTTTTCTAGCTTCTTAAGAGGCAGTGAGGCATTCTGGACAGCACTTGAGAATAAGAAAATGCTCACGTTTCTGTCTCTTGGTCTGACTGGAAGGGATTATTACTCCCTTGCCTTGGAGAGGTCTGCCCTCCAACTTTAATGAAAAGACTAACAGGTCATTTTTAAATGGCTACTCTTTATTCTAGAATTTCCTTTTCCTTGGAAAGAAGAGAAAAGATTTCTTTTCCATGATACTTTTAGGAGCACCCAGCAGTCAGATGATTGCAAGGAAAAAAGGAACATTCTTTGACCCTGAGGGTGGTACTTTTATTCAGTTGGCACTTGCTGAACCAAAGCTTCTGCAGCATTAATGCAGCCTGAAGCAGGAATCTATCCACAAGGAAGTGCTTTTTCATGCTAATTTTAAATTCAGGATTCATACTACCAAAATGGAACGGAGAAGAATAACTTGCTGTGAAATAGCATTAGTTCTATTTGAAGCTGGAAAATTCATTGAAGTTCTAGTTCCAGACTAGGCTAGTCCATTTACCCAATTTGCCTTTCATGCTCACAGAAAACTCATTTTGTCCATTTCATTATTCAGGATGATTTTTAAATTGCATCGCACCTGTTCAAAAGCTGAGAGGAAGCACAGAGACCACATACGGGAGATGGTAAGTATCATACTTCACAGTGAAATAATAATGAAGAGCCTCTAAAAAATCACCCATCAGACAGCCACAATAATCCCAGATACGAACAAGTCTAAAGACCAGGAGTGCACAATTACAGTGCTTGGGTTATTTTCATCAATAGCAGACAGGCTGTTTCTTTGCACATCGATAAATAGATTATTCATTTGTGTTGGAGTATATATATATATATTTGTTACCTTGAAATGTAGATGAAAAGCTCAAGTCCACAACTCCATGGCAAGAGAAATAAACTCAGGCAGAGTATTATCAAACATTTGGACACATAGAAGCAATTTTAAGAAAGATGGAATTAATTGGTTCTCATTTTCCTCAATCCTCTGTGCTGAGACTTCTAAAAGTATATTCTTTAAACACAAATCTACAGAAAGAGAGAGAGAAAGATTCTGGAAAAAGTTTATTGTCATCCCCTTCTTAGAAATCCACCATGTATATCTTCATAATAAAGACATTAAAAAATCCAACAGTAAAGAAATCCACCTATTTTTATTCCAAGAATTTCACACAAAATCTTAAGAAATCAGCATTTGATAAAATACGTATTAGAAAATATTGTCCTCTGCCAACCTTTATTTGCTGAATAGAAAATTTCAATAATGTATGGCACATTCTTTGACAGTTACTCTGCTAATTTGGGGTCAAGCTCACCGTTAATCTTTTAAACTATCATAGAAAATAATTGTTTCAATCACTTTTTCTATTTTATACTTATTGTGCAAAGGTATTACTGTCATAATTCTTAAACTCCTTCCACGCACCTGATACCCCTTCACCTACTTAATGGGTTTTCTAACGCTGACTTTCTTGTTTTGAGACAAGAATATTTTGGAATTTACAAAAATAAATTTGGGGCACAGTACTTAAGTCAATTCATAACATGAAATCTGGTCTCAGGAGATGATAAAAATACCTTCAGACCTCATGTTATGTGGTAGGTTCATAGGATTTGGGACCAGTAGTCATCTTTGCATTCCTACTGTTACTACAGTGTTTGTACATTTTAGATAATTATGGAGGATTGTGAACCAATGAGAGATTTAATAGTAAATTATTCTTTTAGGAAGAAACTGTAGAATAATTGATATTGCCATTGGAATTGGAGACAGGAGATCTAGTTTCTGGACCTGCCCACTGCTACTAATGAGTTCTAAGCTATCTAAAAATCCATAAACCTAAGCTCTCTGCTTCAGATTCCCAATCTGTTAAATTGGAATCATACAATCCACTCACCATATTTTTCAGAGTAAAATAAGGTAACTAGTGTATAACTGTGTTGAAGAAGGTAAGAATACTCTATGTTTGGAAAATAATTTCGTTGGCATTATATATGCACCCCCTGTATTACTTTAGCTTTCATGTGAACTGGAAGCTATCATTGCATCAAAGCTTGGGCCAGGGAGAGGATGATCTAGCACCATACCGAAACTGCAGATACAGCCAGCTCCAGGCAAAGTTGTGAAGGAAGAAATCTTGGTCACCTTCATGCATTGATTCTCCTCTTTTATTGCATTCCTCCTTCCAAGCCAGTCAGTGAGTGCGTTCCTGAAAAATTTCTTTAAAGGAAATTTCTAGAAACCTGGTAGATTATGCTTACTTTATGAAGAAAGCAATAGATAATTTGAAAAATCCTAATCATTACATGTGGAATTTCAGCAATTAACAAGGCATTGAAGAGGGCTGGGGAAACTTTACTAGCTCTTTTTTCCCAGTATCTCTTCTATTATACCCAAATATTTTGAGATATGAATTAACATCCCCATTTTACAGATAGGAAGATAGACTCATTGAAGTTGACTTGTCCTGGCTTCAAAGACCGTAAATCAGAAGAACCAGGATTTGTCACCTGCCTGACTCAAAACTTATTCTTTTTCTTTACATCCTATGACATCAGTGGGTGAGACCAAATAACCCCAGAGCTTCAGATATAAAGAGAAGCAAATGAATTATTAGATTCTTCATTCTTTATTTGGATGTTATTTGTCAAGAAGGCAGGCCGTGGAAAGTATTGTCCAATACCAATGAGATGTAAGTTCTAATAAAGACTATTAGAAGATACAGTGATCTAGCATAGTGGTTACAAGCCAGAGATGTGGAAGAGATTGCCTGTGCTGTTATCTGGTCTCTGTTAATTATTAAATGTATATATTGAGCAAGTTAGTTCAACTTTCTATATACCTTAATCTCCTCATCTATAAAATGGAGATAAATACAGTACCAACATTTTTGGCTTTGAATCAGGATTATAAGTTTAAAAATTTAACTGACTGTCAGTTCTGCTATAACACTTGTTTTGAAAATGGGAATGTGGCCCCGTATAATTCATATGTTAGGGAAGAATTTGAGCATTCACTTGAATTTTGCATTGTTGTGTGCATAATTTTATTCATGAGAAATGCTAGATGAGCGCAGAAACCTGCATTTGGCTGAGTGGGGCTAATGTAGAAATATACCAAATGTTTGCATGCACACACCTGTACACACATACAGCACACATGCACATACACACCTCAAGCAGCTACCCTATCCCTTAGTTCACTGCATGTATCATGAGCCACATCTAGTGTTTCCATTTTCCTTTCCATTTCAGATACTCCTCCTTCCATCACTTCAAAATAACACAGGCCAGTAGCCCTTCCAAAGCCCAATTCCACAAGAAAACTTCAGACCTTGTTAAAATTCCACATTTATTCCAGTAATTTATGTGTTTCTAAATCATCCAATATATGTAAAAGCTTGCCACATTTTTATTGGTTTTCTAACTTTTTTAATGTGTCACTGATGCAGTTTTTGAGTGTTGTATCTCAACTCCATTTTTTCCATAGGTTTTTTTTAATCACATGATTTTGCATAATATGGTGATTTTTTTTGCAATGCAAATATCTCATTATAAAAGGACTGACTATATTTAGAACAGTGCCTGGTATACAATAAAACATTCAACAGATTGTTATTATTATGCTAAACAGATAGAATTCTTTTGACCAAATGTTAAATCTGTTTCATTATGAAAGAAGAAAGAATGCTAATATATTTTAAATCATGGATAGAATTCAATCACTTAATATTCACTCAACAAATAATTATTGGTTGCCTCCTAGATGCCTGGTGCTGGGCTGGCTGAATACAAAACTAGGGGAAAAAGATGCGGTCACTGTCCTCACAGAACTGAAGGTCTAGCCAAGGAGACAAACAACTGAACAAGCAAACTAAGTGTCCAGGCAAAGTATACAGGGGTGCTTTGCTAGTGAGTACATTGCAGCAATAATTAATCTAGCATAAAAAGGCTCAGAAAGAAAATGACTTTAAAGCTAAGTTCAAAAAGATGTGTAGGACTTTCCCAGCGATAGAGCTGCTGGGAGTAGAGAGTATGAGGTGTTCTAAGTACAGTTAAAGCAAAGGCGGGGAGGAAGGAAACGTCCCGCTGAATGAAGTTCCTTGTCTTGTGTAGTGAGAGGCAAGGAGGGGTTAAGGAAGGAGGCTGAAGAGGAAGACAGACACAAGTAAAGAAGTGCCCACTAAAACCTACCAAGAACCCTGAGTTTTATTCCAACAGTGATGGGAGATGATTGAAAGGCTTTGAGAAGGGGATTCAGATTTTCACTTTAGAAGGTCCCTCTGGCTATAAGTGAACAATGGACTGAGGAAGGACAAGATGGGGTGGATCAACTCATTCCAGGAAGTTATTGCACAAATATGGACAAAATGCACAATTGCATAGGCTGGCTGCTTTGGCACTGACAAGGGTAAACTCCACTCATTGGGACCTCCTGCACTGGGGTGAGGAGCATGCAGGAGCTGGGGTGAGTGCTTTTGGGCACTGGCAGGAGTGAACTTTGTACTGGCCCTGTGGCAGCATCTGGGGCTAGGGGGTGCCTGTGATCTCCAAAGACCCAGAGGAAGTGTTAGAGTACTCTTTTAGCTCTGCCATTTGCAGGAATGAATTGAAGATGGTAAATGCGGGGGATTTTATTGCCCATGAAAGTGGATCTCAGCCAGAAGGGGAACTGAAAAGGGGATAGAACAGGAAGGTCATCTTGTCCAGCCATCTCTGACCAGATTCTTCTCTGAAGTTACACCATCAAGCTGTCCCTCTGAAGTCAAGCTGCTTCTCTCCGACCAACTGTAGTCTCCAATACCCAGTTTCTTCTCCTGTTTCTGCCAGCTGAGCCCGAGGTTTTCATGGACACAGGGTGTGGGGCAGGGTAGGCATGGGTGGTTTTGGAAAAGGCAATATTTAAGCAGGAAAACAGGGATGTAAGTCCTCACGTTGGGCCACTGTTTCAGGCTTGAGGGTGGGGCCCTTGCCAGGGACCCACCCTCTTCTGCCCATAATTTCCCTGCCTCCTGTCCCTGTCACTTGGAGGTGGAATGAACTAAATTCAGTGGAGTGTGGTGAGGGGAGGGGAGTGAGTGAGAAGCAAGGATCTATGATGACTCTCAGGTTCTGGGTGAACCATTTTCTGAGAAAATAAGCTTGAAGAGAAAAACAGATTTGAAGGAAAGGTGATGGGTTTTCAGCAGACTGGGCTGTTCGGACAGGAATAATACAGGATGGTCACAGCAGTTTCACATGACTGGATGCTATGGGCTGATAAGACCCTGAAAAACAGGGTGTGGGCCAAGCTGGCTAAGACTGACTGGAACCAACATGGGCTGGATTTGACCTAGGTTTCACCTAGAACCTCATTATGCTCATTTACATAATTACCCACCCACCAGTGCCATGACAATTCCAGGAACACCCATATTTGGTGTAAAAATGGGCGACTCCACAATTCCAGGAAATCTCCACTTTTTCCAGGAATTTTCACGAATATCCCATCCCTTGGTTAAAGAAATTCATAAAGAAAGATACCCTGAAGCCCACTGGGTGACTCTGTCTTGAGTACACCTACACTCTCCTTCCTTGAGTGTGTACTTTTCCCATTACAATAAATCTCTGTACTTTCACTGTTTTCAGATTCATCCTTGAATTCTTTCTTACAATGGTGTTAAGAGCCTGGAAACTGGTTGGAGTCGAGGTCTCACCAGCATTTGGACCTCCCCCAGCCCACCAGTATCACTTTCACCACAGAATTGTCATGGGACAAAAAACCCTGAAGGATAGGAGGGTTTAGTCCCAGTAGATACCCAGGACTTGAATGGCTCAATGAATTTCAGGTGGAATGAAAACCCAGTGGATTTTTAAACTCAATTATATTTGGTAAAACATGACTGTATGGGTTCTAAGAGAAAAGTGTCTGGTAGACTCTATAGTGAGATTCTAGAATTCAGGTCTTGTATAAATAAGAGAGCTTGGTTTTATTTTAGCCTATCCAAAATCATGCTGTGAAAAGTTTTGATGAGGTAAGTGTAAATAAATCAGAAAACTTTGTAAATGTTTACATGATCACTTAAAAATGAAAAGAAAGAATGTTTAGGACAAAGTACATTCTTAGTTCTTCTGAACCAAAAATATTTTTACAAAGTATATAAAATGTACAAAAACAGCCAAACTGAGGCCCATCTGTCCTTAATTACAACAGAATAACATGAAAAGAAACCAAAAGACATGACCCAACCTGCTTCCTTGAATGGTAATGAAAACCCAGTGAAACATTCTTATTTTCTGCTTTCTACTGCAGTGGGCATCACATTCTAAAGGGATGAGAAATACAGCAATGTCGTTTATTTCTTAAAGCATGATTGTTTTTGTAACGTGATTTGTAACTGGGCTAAACTTGTAGAATAAACTGGTACACTCTGACTCCACTTAGCTTCGGTTTTTAACTAAGCCTAGAAAATAAGAAAGTGAAGCACCCATTGCTATAATTAGGGTCTCTAAATACATATGGTTTCAGATATACTATATCATTATACAGTATGTACAAAGCTGGAATAAATACTAGGCTTTCTGAGCACAATGATTATAAAACAACTAATTGCAATTTACCTTTGTTCTACTTGTGGGGTTTGTCTTAGTATCTGGCAACCGATTTCTTATTTATATAAATATCCTTTAAAAGTAAGATTTACTTTTGTCACATCTGAAAAAATTTCAGTGGCCAAATAAAGGTATATTTTAGCTAACTGCATTTAATTTGTTACTGTGAGAACATGATCTGAAAGTGGAGATTTAATGTTTTAAAAATTTTTGTAGGTACATAGTAGGTATATATATTTATGAGTTGCATGAGATGTTTTGATACAGGCATGCAACACATAATAATCACATCATGGAAAATGGGATAGCAATCCCCTCAAGCATTTATCCATGATGTTACACACAATCCAGTTATACTATTTTACTTATTTAAAATGTACAATTAAATTACTATTGAATAGTCACCCTCTTGCACTGTCAAATACTAGGCCTTATTCATTCTTTCTAACTATATTTTTGTGACACCATGGGATGTTTGTCTTTCTGTGCCTGGCTTATTTCACTGAACAAAACGATCTCCAGTTCCAAACATGTTGCCGCAAATAACTGAATTTCATTCTTTTTTAACGGCTAAATAGTACTCCATTGTGTATAAGTAACATATTTTTCTTAACCATTCATCTGTTGATGAACACTTGGGTTGGATATTTAATTTTTTTTCCAACTATTGCTGCCTGGTGAACTGATAGGGACCAGAAATTTACAAATATGCAGAATTTTTTTTTTCTGTCCTTGGAACTCGTTCTTATTTGTGGATGTTAAGTGAAGGAAAAACAAACTATTCTTGATTCGGTTTTAAATAATTCATGGGTAAATGAAGCCACAAACTATAAATTACAAAGGCTTTCAGAAAGGCAGAGTGAGACACACAGGGACATTGGTGGCAGAGAGTGCAGAGGTGAGCTTCATGAGACCAAATATGGCCGTAGGCAAGGTGGGCATGGGGAGGACTTGAGATGGCACAAGGATCCATCTTAGGGATGTGTGTGCCCATGAAGCATGGAAATAAAGGAAACTCTTGAGTTCCTTCAAGGTAAATTTCAGACATCTAGCTAGCCATGAAAAGTAAATGACTGCCTTAATAAGTAAGGAGATAATAGTAACTTAAAAATAATGGCGGAGGAAGTTAGAGTCAGGAGATGTTTTGTTTCCTATGGAAACTAAAGTAACCTCTTAACATACTGTGAGTTGTTTTTCAGGAACCTGGACCCCTACCACATGAATCCACTGGCTAGCACATAGACCTCAGATAAGGGGGTATTAAAGACTGAACGCTGATGGCTGTTTTCATTCTGAACTTCTTCCCAAAGGGCCTCAAGGAGGTCATGCCCACGAGCCAGAGCTAACATTCTTTTCTGCTGACCCCAAAATTTTAAACAAACTTCTCTTCCTCGATCAATTGCAAATCAGAAAATCTCTGAATTTGCCTATGACCTGTAAGCCACCCCTGCACCCCCCCTACCCCCGACCCCCACTTTAAGATATCCCATCCTTTCAGGCCAAAACTAATCTGTAACCTCCAGGTATTGGTTTGCAATTTTGCCTGCAGTTTCTGCTTTCCTGAAATTAAAGCTCCTTGCTTGGCACCCTGCAAATAAATGCCTTCCTTTTCCCCACTGCAAACTCGGTGTGGTTATCTGGTCTTACTGTGCTGGGTGAGTGGACCCCAGTTCAGTTCTATAACAGGCTGGGCTGGGTAAACCTTCCCATATTTGAATGGTAGGAGAATACTTATTCATCAACTGTTAAAGATCCAACACAGGAAGAAAAAATTAGTCCTTATTTTGTCTCTCTTGTCAGATTGTGGAGAGGGTCAATCAAGTGTCAGGTGAGTGTGTGTGTGTGTGCGTGTGCACACGTGTGCACGCTCGCTAGGGTTGGGGGTGTGGTGAGGGTAGGTTAGAAGAAATGACTTAATTCAAATGCCACAGGATATGCAGGTAGAAACAGTATGTGAGAATCAGCAAGGTGTTCTCTGAAATTTGACCAGTGGTATCCTGGATGAAGTAGACCGTAGACTGTGCAGTGTCCAGTTCTTTTATTAAGTACTTGGGGTCTGTAGTCACACTTCCTGGGGCAAAATCCTGCCTCTTATGTTTTGACCTTCGGCAAGTTACCTCACCTCACAAAACCTGTTTCCTCACCTGTAAAATGGGAATAATCACAGTACCTATGTCATAAGATTGAAATGAGAATTCAATGACAGTCTGGATTAAACACTTAGTACATGGCTTGGCATGGAGAAAATGCTTCATAAATGGTAGTTCCTATAATGACATTTTTATTAGTGTTATTTATATTCTGCATTTGTCAGAAAAAGTGTTCTGCTTTTGTATTACTCTGAGTTCTCTACAGAAACTATATATATATATACACACACATATAACTAACTATATATACACACACATATAACTATATATACACATATATATAATATATATAATTATATATACATAATTAAATTGCATTGGTCATGCAATTCCTTGGAGGCTAAGAACTCCAAGATCTGCAGTTCATGCTGGAGGGCCAGAAGAGCTGGTGTTATAGCTCAGCCCCAGGTTCAACGACCTGAGAACTAAGACAGTCAATAGTATAAGCTCCAGTTCTAGCCCAAGTCCAAGTCTGAAGGCAAAGACCAGTGTTCCAGCTCCAAGACAGTCAGGCAGGGAAAAAGAATTCTTTCTTACTCAGATTTTTATTTTATTCAGGCATTCAACAGATTGGATGAATGTTTTACTGCTTTGCTCAGTGTAATGTTTCCAATGTCAATCTCATCCAGAAATACCCCCAGAGACACACCCAGAGATGATACCTAACCAGATATCTGGGTACTCTGTGGTCCAGTCAAGTCAATCCATAAAATTAACCACCACAATCATTATCACTTTCTTCATCCTGCCTTATTAGTGTTACTTTGTTGCTTTTTCTAGCTTCTTGTACTACTTTGTTTGCTTACTTATTTTAATATTCTTTGATTAAAATAGCACTTAAAAGCCATACTTGGGAGGCTGAGGCAGGAGAATCACTTGAAGCTGGAATGTGGAGGTTGCAGTGAGCTGAGGTCATGCCATTGCACTCTAACCTGGGCAACAAGAGCAAAACTCCATCTGAAAAAAAAAGCTATACATTTTATCTAATAACTATTTTGTGACTACACCCATAGGATTTAATGTCATGATTTTTCTTTTATTTTCTAACAGTTTGTAACCAGTTTTTTTCATATTTGTTATTAAGGTGATTTTATTTTTATTTACTTATTTTGCATATAATTTTGTACCCCAGAGAAAGTGGCTTGTACAAGTTCTAGTTTTGGGAATTTCTTGAGGCTGTCACTTAGTGTATAATAATAATTGCATTTATTTTTAAAAGTACTATTTAGATATATTTTTAAAAGTTCTTCATGTGTGAATTTTATTTAATTCTTACAACAATTCTATAATGTAGATATGATTATTATCCTAATTATATAAATGAGGACATTGAAGTTCAGAGAGGTTGACTAACTTACTCAAGAGTGCACAATTTTAAGAGTGAATAGCAAGCCCAAGTTAAGAGCCAGATTGAAGATCAGACAAATAGACAATGACCCAGGGCACCAAGCTATGAAGTGTGATGTATTAGTTAGCGAAGATTGCCATAGCAAAGTGCTGCAAACCGGGTGGCTTAAACAACAGAAATGCACCATCTCACAGTTCTGGAGGCTGGAAATCCAAGATCAACGTATTAGCCGGTTTGGTTTCTTCTGAGGCTGCAAGGGAAGGATCTTTTCCATGTTTGTGTCTCATCTGCTGATTGCTTCCCACCAGTCTTTGGTATCACTTGGCTTGGAGAAGGATCATCTTTGCCGTCATCTTCACATGGCATTCACCCTGTGTGTGCCTGCTCAAATTCCACCCACCTCCCTTTTTAAAATAAAGCCACCAGTCATATCAGATCAGGGCCCACCCCAGTGACTTCATTTTAACTAATTGAATTTGCAAAAATCCAACTTCCAAGTAAGGTCATTTTCTGAGGTTCTGCGAGCTAGAACTTTTAGCATATACAATTCAACCCATAACAAGTGATAAGTCCCCATAGGAATATATTGAAAATCAGTTTGCAGGGAACTTTGGTTTTCACTCAGAACTTTCTAAGAAACTGATGAGCTAGCTGCAACCTGGTACTGTTCTGACAGAAGACATAGAACTTTGAGACAGCATTAAAAACAAACAAACAAGCAAACAAAACTCCTTTCCAGTGCCAGTCTGTGTCTTCTACCTTTTTTTCTTTGTGGCAGGCGTATGCAAGTTATTGGATCTAACTATGGACAATGCCACTATCTCCCAGAGTAACTAGTTGGTTTGTGTCTGAGACCGAAGGCAATATCAGCTAACATTTTGAAACTAAATAAGGTGTTGTGCTATTTATTAATAACAATCCTTGAACTTTGTAAAATAAATTTGCACATTTTAATATTTTTTGTGAGAAACTATCTGGTCATAATATCAGATTTAAAAATGAAAGCAGAAGAGCAAAGACATAGAATTAACCTAGGTGTCCATCAGTGGTGGATTGGATAAAGAAAGTTTGGTACATATATACCATGGAATACTACCCAGCCATAAACAAGGTTGAAATCATGTCCTTTGCAGCAACATGAATGCAGCTGGAGGCCATTATATTAAGTGAATTAACACAAGAACCAAAAACCAATTACCACATGTTCTTACTGATAAGTGGGAGCAAACCAGTGGGACATGAACACAAAGATGGCAACAATACACACTGGGGATTACTGGAAAGGGGAGGGAGGAAGCGGAGCAAGGGTTTAAAACCTAACTGTTGCATATTATGCTCACTACCTCGGTGACAGGATCATTTGCATCCCAAACCTCAGCATCACACAATATTCCCAGGGGACACATGTGCCCCCTGAATCTAAAATAAAAGTTGAAAGAAAAATGAAAATGAAAGTCACGTATACCCGATAGAAATGAACATCTGTGTTCACCAAAATGTGTGCTCTGAAATGTTCTTAATTGCACCATTCTAAACTGGAAACAACCCTAATTCTATCAACAGAAAATGGATAAACGACACAACGACTGTCATGACCATAATGATGAGCAAAAGAACTCACATGCACAATGTATGGATTTTACCCATCTAAGTATCAAAAGTATGATTTCACTCATCTAAGCATCAAAACAGGAACAATGACTTGATGGACCTCAGAGGAGCACTTATCCTCAGAGGATGCTATGACTGTGAGGGACATGAGCAGTGGCGCTGGGGTATTGGTAATTTTCTGGTTTTTGTTCTGGTTGCTCACTATATGGTATATTCAGTTTGTGAAAATTCATTGATTTGCACCCTTATGACAATGGATACTTTTATTTAAATATATTATGCTTCAATAGAAAGTTAAAAGTAAATGCAAATATTACATCTTTAATTGTTTTGTTTTCATAAAAGCATGGGGTTGCATTTTTATTCCCGCATGTGAAAACTTTTAAAAATAGCAAATCTCTCCACCCTCACAATGAAGAAACAGAAAAAATATTCAAAAGGAAAGAATCAAGCATTTATCTTGACTTCTCCGTGTGAGCAGCATGACTGGGTAACCAAATAGGAGAAGAGGGGAAGCATCTCTTTATATGTGTTTTATCTAATAAATGAAAAAGAAATGATGGAACTGGAAATCACCATTTGGCAACCACCAATGAATGAATGGATCTAAGCACTGGGCACCAACAGCTGCTAAGATCACAGAAGGAGAGACAACCAGATGGATGCTGGTGAAAGTGTACAACATCACATGGTCTTGCCAAAGGACTTGAACTTGAGTCTGGATCCAGCCTCTGGACTCAGCTGCCAATCTGCAGGAAATCCAGAGGACAGAGGAACTGCACTATGAGTATGCAATTAACAGAATGAAACTGTGGAATATTCCAAATGCCCTGGATTTCTCAAAAAGTAAATTGTGGCCAGGGGCAGTGGCTCACATCTGTAATCCCAACACTTTCGGAGGCCGAGGTGGGCAGATCGCTTGAGGTCAGGAGTTTGAAACAAGCCTGGCCAACATGGTGAAACCGCGTCTCTACTAAAAACACACATGTAAAAATTAGCTGGGCATGGTGGCAGGCACCTGTAATCCCAGCTACTTGGGAGGCTGAGTCAGGAGAATCACCTGAACCTGGGAGGCGGAGGTTGCAGTGAGCCAAGACGGTGCCACTGTAGTCCAACCTGGGCGACAAGAGAGCGACTCCATCTCAAAAACAACAACAACAACAACAAAAGTAAATTGTAGGAAAAAAAAGAGATGGAGAAATTTGTGGATTAAAATAGGGATAAAATGTTAACTTTTAAAAAGATGAGCAAGATTAAATGTAGTCTCTAGGAATGGACATTGGAGTGATCTGTATAAAAGGAGAGTAGTTGCTTTTAGGGGAAGTGAGGGGATCGTGAGAGACACAGGCCACATGTCCTCACCTGGGTGTTGGTAAGAAAAGTACCTTGTAACCCATTAGGGTTTGCGTTTGTTTGGTAGGGCCTTCTGTATTTGTGTTTGTTTTACAATAAAATATTTTAAAGTCAGTAAAATTATTTTTAAAAATATTTAGCTCCCCTATTGTTCTTTGAAAATAAGACTGCTGACTATTTACCTAAATGTGTCCCTTTTTGGTGTTCTTTACATATACAGAATGTGCCTTTCCAGTTTGTTTTCAAAAGCAATTTTTAAAATGATACCGTGGTTAGTAAGAAAGCTTCCTGAGCTGCACATTAATTTTGTTGTTTAGTAAATGGTAATTGACCTAAAATTCTTTCAGGCATAAAATGCCACTTAATTCAGCAATATTTGGAATCCTTTTCTGTATTAATGTTTATTATTAATCGCATTTACAGCATGCAAATATAAATCATTCTGGCTGTACAGGAAGGAGGTAGTTACACAGAAAAACAAAGGACTTTGAGCAGTTACTTCTATGACAATTTGTACTTTGAGCTCTGGAATCACTGAAGGTGTTCCATATCCCCTACCATTAGATTTCTAGAGAATTCCCTGAGTTTTTGTTTTGCTTGTTTTGTTTTTTTGAGACAGAGTCTTCCTCCATCGCCCAGGCTGGACTGCAGTGGCACATTCTTGGCTTACTGTAACCTCTGCCTCCTGGGCTCAAGCGATTCTCCTGCCTCAGCCACCCAAGTAGCTGGGATTACAGCTGTGTGTCACCATGCCTGGCTAAGTTTTGGATTTTTAGTAGAGACAGGGTTTCACCATGTTGGCCGGGCTGTTCTTGAACTCCTGACCTCAAGTGATCCACCTGCCTCGGCCTCTCAAAGTGCTGGGATTACAGGTGTGAGCCACCATACCTAGCCCCGTAAGCACTAATTTAAAGTTCAAATGACAAATTCTTCCTTCTGGATTTATCTCATATATATATATATTTTTTAGAACTACACTTTTATTGAGATGTAATTTCTATACCATAAAGTTTACCCTCTCAAGGTGTATGATTCAGTGGTTTTTAGTATATCCACAAAATTGCGAGCCCATCATCACTAATTCCTGAATATTTCCATCACCCCAAAAGGAAATCCTATATCCATCCTTAGCATTCACTTCCCATTCCTCCTTTTCCCCAGACTCTGGCAAATACTAACCAACTTTCTAGTCTATGGATTTGTTTATTCTGGATATTTCATGTAAATACAATCATACAACATGTGGCCTTTTGAGTCTGGCTTCTTTCACTTCACTTAAGCTTTTATGGTTTATCCATGTTCTAGCATGTATTGGTACTTTATTTCCCTTTATTGTTGAATAACATTCCATTTTATTTATCTATTTATCCATTGATGAACATTTGGACTGTTTTCACCTTTTGGCTATTATTAATAATACTGCTATGGACATTTGTGTACAGGTTTTTGCAAGGACATGTTTTCAAACCTTTTGGATATATACCTAGGAGTGGAATTGCTGGGTCATATGGTAATTCTGCCTTTAACTTTTTTAGGAACTGGCAAAATATTTTCCATGTGACTGCGCCATTTTATATTCCCACCAAAAATGTATGAGGGTTCTAATTTCTCCATATCTCTGCCAGCATGTGTTATTATTTATCTTTTAATTACAACTATGCTAATAACTATGAAGTGGTATCTCATTGTGGCTATTTTTAAAAAAACACATCCTGAAAAAATCCTATAACAAAATCAACATTCATGGTAATGATACAGGTGTTAAGAAGAAATTACTTAGGCAGATAGTGAGGGTATGGAAGTCCTTGGTAAAGTTTTTCTTTTAATGAAAAGCAGCCCCAAATTATTTTCCTTTCTAACAAAGGGCAACCTGTAAAATGGAGCTGCAGACACACATACAGGCAGTTACAGCCAATCATGTTCAAGATGGCAGCTCCACCTTCCCTTCTCTTTGTCAGCCACGTGTACAGTAAGGAGGAGACAAGATGGTGCCCAGCCAAGGGGAAAGTTCATTTGCATAATAAAATTAGGGTGGAGAAGCTAGCCTTCCCAGCACTATGTAAATGTCATACATAATGGAACCAATCTTTGAGCCCCATATAAATCAGACACCGCCTCCTCAAATCTGACTACAAAATCCAGGGCATTCACTGGTGGCCTGTCTTTTCCTCTCGAAGTCCCCTCACGCTAGAGAGAAAGCTGTTTTCCTTTCTCTTTCTTTCTTTCTTTTGCCTATTAAACCCCGCTCCTAAAATCCCCGTGTGTGTCTGTGTCCTAAATTTTCCCAGTGCGAGATGACGTACCCAGGGTATTTACCTCAGACAATGTAGAGGTAGCCCCTTCAGTAACATCACATGTAGGCAAGCCAGAATGCACAGAGAAGCAAACCTGTCATCAGATCCTCAATCCCATGGGATGGTCACATAACCCAACATAGGGCACCTAACTGACAGTCTTCTGGGGTCCTCTGAAGGGAACATCTGTTTGCATTGGCATCTTGGGTTAATTATGGGTATTATGGGTCTCCTGAGTTATTAGAGACAGCCATGCTTAAAGCCAGTTTTACCCACGGGTAATTTAATTACATGAGACAACAAATTCTCCTTTGTTGTTGTTTATATTAAATAGTTTTTGTTTGTTTGTTTGTTTGAACTAGTTTAAATTTGGCTTCTCTCACTTTTAACTAAAAGTCCTGAGCAATACAGCCTTCTTTAAAAAGCTTAAAAGTGGAATTTCTCATATAGTTTCTACTGTATAAGAAGAAATGGTTTCTAATTTTTATGCATGTAAATTAAATACTATTTTCCTTTTAAATAATAAAAGGTAATTAATAAACACTATGTATTTCCTTCTCAATTTGGCATTCACCTAGCAGTACACCAAACTCCACCAAAATTCTCAACAAATTCCCTAAAAGACAACACAAAAGACAAAAATTTACACTCTCACTAAAACTTAAAGTTCACAGACAACTGTCAAAATCTGGAGAAATTTCCAGATAAATTATAAGGCAATGCGGAAAAATTCTCCAAGGCTAATTGTACCCTCCCTTGTTGCTTTAATAAAATAAACTACACACAAATAGTAGGGAAATTGTCTGTACATCTTCAACAACATGTTCCTTCAATTAAAGGCCTGGAATCTGTACTATTAACAATGGAAGCTGCTTTCTCCTCTGCTCCATGAGTTGTACCATGAGGCAGGCAGAATGCTGCATATTAACACCGTTCCCTTAATACTTCATTTGTAAAATCATCAGAAGAATCCACCTGCACACACACACAAGAAAAATTCCTGAAAGCCTTCAGACAGAAAAAGTAGGCAATTTACAAAGGCCAAAAAATTGTTCATTTTCAATCTTCTCCTGATGTAATATAAAATGCCAGAAGCAATAAAATACAACCAAACACCGTCTGTTCTCACTCATAAGTGGGAGTTGAACAATTAGAACACATGGACACAGGGAGGGGAACATCACACACTGAGGCCTGTCAGGGTTGAGGGGGGTGGCTAGGAGAGGGATAGCTTTAGGAGAAATATCTAATGTAGATGACGAATTGATAGGTGCAGCAAACCACCATGGCACGTGTATACCTATGTAACAAACCTGGACATTCTGCACATGTACCACAGAACTTAACGTATAATAATAATAATAATAATAATAATAATAATAATAAAAACTAAAGAAAAAAAAAAGAAAGAAGGAGCCCTGAGATAGCCAAGTATAAATGGGTCCCTGGAGAACCTCTAACCAACCTCCGCACTGGGAGGATGGGGCAGGACCTCAGGAAGTTGGTGCCATTTGCACCGGGGAGGAGCCTTACCACTCCTGTTCCTGTGTGGTAAACTGAGATTCAATCTGTGAGATGGGGGCCTGTTAACAGGAGCCCCTATCGTTTTGCTGAGAGGCTTTTTCCTTTTCACCCAGTAAGCTGCAGTTTTCTCACCCTTCTATGTGTCCATGAGCCTAATCTTTCCTGGTCATGTGTCAAGAACCCAGATTTTAGCTGAACTGAGCAGAAAGTCTTACAACAGCCCCTTAATCTTTGCAATTCAAAGTATTTTTCCATGGACTCAAGAATTGAACACTTGGAGCATGTTAGAAATGCAGAATCTGAGGCCCCACCCGAGACTGCTTGTATCTTAACAAGATCCCGAACAACTTGTATGCACAATGCAATATATGAACTACTGGTCTAAAAACCACACAGAAAACATGTGCTTCACATCAAGGCATATAGTCGTTCTGTTCATTTCAGCAGAAAACTCCTGTCACTAAGGTATGACATATCCTCAAGGCATGACAGACTTAGGGAGAATGAGTACTAAATTAATATATTGAAGTGAAAGTACTCAAAGGGGTATACAGATTCAATGCAATCCCTATCAAAATTCCAATGACATTGTTTTCAGAAATAGAAAAAAAATCTTAAAATTCATATAGAACTACGGAAGACCCCCAACAGCCAAAGCAATCTTGAGAAAGAAGAACTAAGCGGGTGTTAACACACTTTCTGATTTCAAAATATGTTACAAATTTTCAGTAATTAAAACATCATGGGGCTGGGATAAAGATAGACACATAGACCAAGGGAACAGAATAGAGAGCTCAGAAATAAACTAACATATGTATAGTCAACTGATCAACAATGGTGTCAAAAACACACACTGGGGAACGATAGTCTAACAATGTTGGGAAAACTGGACGTACATACGCAAAAGAATGAAATTGGACCTTTATCTTAGACCCTACACAAAAGTCAACTCAAAAATGGAGTAAAGACTTAACTATAAGATCTAAAATGGTAAAACTCCTTAATGAAAATATTTGTCAGTTGTTCTTGGCATTGTTCTTGGTAATGATTTCTTGGATTTAACACCAGAAGCACAGGCAACAAAGCCAATGTAGACAAATGGGACTATATCAAACTAAAAACTTCTGCACAGCAAAGGATGTAATCAACAGAGCAAAAAGGCAACCTGTGGAATGGAAGAAAATATTTACAAATCATGTATCTGATAAGGGGTTAATATCTAAAATATGTAAGAATCTCCTACAATTCAATGATTTTTTAAAAATGAAAACTGCTTTGTAAACCAAAAAATATCTGAGACAGGTCTCAGTCAATTTAGAAGTTTATTTTGCCAAGGTTAAGGACATGCCTGGAAAAAGGAACACAAATCCAGAGGAGCAATATGTGGGCTGTGCCTGTTTCCAAAGATTTTGAGGCTTTAATATTTAAAGGAGAAAAGCAGACTGGAGGGAAAGAGGGGAGGCTGTGGTCACATTACTGAATCCACATGTTGCAAGAGAAAGGAGAAGATAGGGGAATAATTAATTATGTATTTGTCTTGTGCTCAGTGAATCAGCACATCACGTAAGATAAGGCAACCAGAAAGTTGCTACCTGTGGAGATATTTAACCTTTTATCTGTAGCTCTCTGCTTAGGAACAAAAGGAAAGGCAGTTTCTTGCATGAATCAGCTTTGGATTTATTTTCATTTCTCAACTTGAATAGACATTTCTCCAAAGAAGATGTACAAATAGCCAACAAGTATATAAAAAGGTGCTCAACATCATTAACCACCACCAAAATCCAAATCAAAGCCACAGTGAGATATGATCTCTTACCTGTTAGAATGGCTACTATGAAAAATGATAGCAAAAAGTAACAAATGGAGAAACGGGAACCCTTGTACACTATTGGAAATGTAGATTGGTTGAGCCACTATGGAAATCAGCATGGAATTTCCTCAAAGAATAAAAAATAGAAATACTGTATGATCCAACAATCCTACTGCTAGGTTTATTTCCAAAGAAAATTGAAATCAGAATCTCAGAAGATATCTGCACCCCTACATTTATTGCAACATTATTCACAAATGTCAAAATATGGAAACAACCCAAAAATTGATCAACAGATGAATGGATAAAGAAAATATGGTATATACATACAGTGGAATACTATTCAGCTATGAAAAAGAAGCAAATCCTTCCATTAGGGACAATATGGATAAACCTAGAGAACATGATGCTAAGTGAAATAGGACAGACATGAAAATGACAAGTCCTGCATGATTGCTCTTACATGAGGTATCTAAAATGGTCAAATTCACAGAAGCAGAGACTAAAACAATTGGTTGCCAAGGGATGGGGGAGGGGGAAATGGGAAACTATTGTTCAATGGGTATGAAGTTTCAGGTACACAAGATGAATACATTCTAGAGATCTGTAGTACAACATAGTACCATATTTAACAATGCGGCATTGTGCTGATTAAAATATGTTAAGAAGAAAAATCTCAGGTTAAGTGCCGGTACTACAAAAAACAAAACAAAACAAAATAAATAAACAAACAAAAGTCCACAAAAGAGCACAAGGAAATCTTTGTCAGAGACAGATCTGTTTAGTACCTTGACTATGGTAATGGTATCGTGAGTGTATGCATATGCCCCAAAACATCAAAATGTATACATTAAATAGTGCAATTAAATAAAAAAACACTGGGCACTGCAGTACTTCATAACCTCCTCCTTTCTAAAATATTCTTTGTGAAAAATGAATAATTATAAATGAAAAAAGAGAAAGAAATGAGTGATAGATCCTATGCATTATAAACCACTATTAAAAAGGGGAAGCATGAATTAAAATCGAAAGGCAAGTAATTAACACAAAGCAGAAGACAAATGTGGCCTCAAAATAGAATAAAGTTTTAAAAACATTGGAGATTTGAGAGAAATTAAAGAAACATGGCTTCACTGAAAGAGGAGTTATAAGGAGAGATATAGCAGATCAAGAGAGAGATGCTAAGTCCACAAAAGGCAATGAAAAAGTGAGCTGGCAGAGTTAAAAAAGGAAATGAAAAAGAAACAGAAAACATTATGTAAATTAAAACCACATTTTAAGGAGTATTGAATTAAATTAAAATGTGAAGCTCAAAACACAGTAAAATTGAAAAGATTAAAAATTGTCTTAACTAAAATTTACTCAAGTCTTAATACTGAAGAAGTACATGATGTTATAGAACACTGTAAACAGAATGATACCCACTGATCCACATCTTTGTCATGTTTCTGGACCTCAAGAATGAAGGAAGAATTTCAAAAACATTCAGGATAAGTCATGTTTAAGAAATGAAAAGATCAACTTGGCCTCAGACTAACAGAAGACACTCAATGGCAGAAGATACTGGAACAACTGAAAAATTGGGAGGGAGGGAGACTATGCCCCTAGAATTTTATACTGAGCTAAGCTGTCCTTCAACAGACTGGCCTTCGGGCATGCAGGAATCTAAGAAATGGAGCACACATAAATCTTTCTTTAAGAAAAGATCACAGGAAGACAAAATCCAACAAACCAATAAATAATTTAAAATTAAGAACTCAGAAACATAAAGGCTATGGTGGTCACTTTAGGGTTCACTCTTGGGCTTCTACAGTCTGTGGGTTTGGACAAATTTATAATGGTATATTTTTACCATTACAGTATCATACCCATCCACGGATTTTTAAAATTTAATAACAACATTTTATTAGGTCATTCTCACACCACTATAAATAAATATCTGAGACTGGGTAATTTATTTTAAAAAAAGTGTTTTAATTGGCTCATGGTTCTGCAGGCTGTACAGGAAGCATAGTGCTGGCATCTGCTCATCTTCTGGAGAGGCCTCAGGAAACTTGCAATTATGGCAGAAGGCGAAGGGGAAACAGACCTGTCTTACATGATCAGAGCAGGAGCAAGGGAGAGAGGGAGGGCAGGTGCTACATACATTTAACCACATCTCGCGACAACTCACTCACTGTCAGAAGAACAGCACCAAGGGGGAAATCGACCCTCATGATCCAATCACCTCCCAGCAGGCCCCACCTCCAACATTGGAGATTACAATTCGACATGATATTTGGGTGGGGACACAGATCCAAATCATATCTAACATTTTAACTTACAGATTTCTAACTGGTTCTGTTTTATATTCACTGCTTCTTATTTTATTTCTGCCACTTTAAAAAATATTTTCTTTTTCTTACTGATGTTAGTCTTACATTATTTTTCAAGAAACTAAATTTACTTATTTCAAACTATCCACTGGGTGCTACATTACTCAGATTTATCTAAAAGGATTTAATCTTTGCTTTTGAAAATTTCTTGGTCATTTTTCTTATTATATTTCTTTACTTTTCATTCACAAGTTCATTTTGAGCAAAGTTCTCTCTTTATCCCTCCCTTTCTCTTCCTCCTTGTCCCCTCTTTTCCTCCTCCTCTTTCTTTTATCCTTCTCACTGTTTCTCTTCCCCCATCTCCCTCTCTCTCTTTCTCTCCACCCCCATATGTTTGTTTCCATCTAACCTCTCAGAAGCCCATCTCTAAAGCTTCCAGATTGTGTACTGGGAAGTGGTTTAGAATCCCTCTCCATAGTGATACCGGGGCTGCTGCAGATCTTGCCACCAAGCTCAGCCGTTGCTGATGGGGAGATGCATCTGTGTCCCCCGACTTCCCTGGTTAGGTCCCTTCACTCCACTCTAAGCCCAAGCAGGGATGGGCAGCAGCTTTTGTAATCATCTTTCATGAGTGCAGGAGACTTCTTGAGGCCCTCTTTTCAATCAGGGGCTGCTGACTCTGCACTCCTCCTCTTGTAAAGTCTTTTTATGATCTTGACATTGTAATAGAGGAATTCTGGGCCACTTTGGTTTTTTTGGGACCTAAAGTCTGTGAAGCCCACAGATTCAGCCCTGACTAGTCCTTTGAGTTTCTGACCCCCCTCTGGAGCCACAAGCTGTTAATTTTTGTGCTTGGGTCTGTCCTTTAATTTACAATCTCTCAACATTATCTTTCAATGATATATATGCAAAGTAGAGTGTAGTTCAAAGCACGAATTTACAACTTTCTCTAAAAGAAGCATCCCTCATAAGAGAGTTTTAACTCTGTGTCTACTAAGAGATGTGATAGCCACCATTCCTGTGAATTCAAATAATTCAATTGAAACTGAGTTCAACAGACTGAAACTTGTTCCATTAGCCAGAAAAGCTCAAGTGGTTTTTTCCCTTATTATATGATGGTTATGCATTTCAGCTCTAAGACCAATTATCTTCCTATTGGAGCAACGAGTTTTCCAGACTAGAAAAAATATGCTTTAAATTTATAAATACTGAAGGTTTTTTTAAAGGAAATCTTTGTTCATCACATAATTTTTATGTGATAAGTGGCATTCCATAAAAATATAAGTAGCTCTAAAATAAAGATAACGAACTGTACTGTTTTAGCAATGAAAGGGCAAATTTGGTACATTTTGTTCCATCCAGCTATTGCATCCTTTTCATATTAGTCTTCTTTTAAATATTAGATAAAAATGGTACTGCGGGAACATGCATAAAACCACTAGAGAAGAAATAAAATACAGCATCTGATCATTTTGTTATGACCATCTTGTTCTTTGGTCAATTAGACAGTTGTCTCATTGATGGCCAGGTCTTCCTTATACAGGCATTTTTATCACAGGTCAATTTCTTGTAAATATCATCATCACTTCCCTGAACTACTTGCATTATTAGTGCTTTAGTCACAGATGTGCTAAACTCTCCAAAATAAGAAAATATATTGAAAGAAGCTGGAATAGCTTCCAAATCATGCACAAACATTAAAATCCCAAGAGTTGGAATAATTTCTAATTTTGCCCAACTTTTGAAAACTCATCCTTAAATTGAGATTGTAGTAGCAAAATAAAATAAAATACAATAAAGGTAGCAATGCCTTAAGAGAATGAACAAAATTTTTAAACAAAAAGAAAACATATAATTAATTAATGGGCAAAAATGTTAAACAAAAATTCCTTCTTTTCCTGCAGCATTGTGAAAAAAATTCTTAATTTGGCTGAAGAAAATAAAGCAAGAAAAGAAAGAAAATTCTATCTTTAGAAATTGATGATGGAACGCTGGCTAAAGTCTGCATAATGAATTTGAATTTTTATTTCTGCATCTTCCAAAAACGGAAAATGAAAGAAAGGGGACTTTATTTACAACAAAAGTTATAAACCCACATGATGAGCGTAGGTGAGACAGTTAGGACAAAGGTGGCTCATGTATTGCACTCCAGCCTGGGCGACAAGAGTGAAATTCCGTCTTAAAAAAAAAAAAAAAAAAGGTTTTGGAAAATAGAAAGCAGAAGGAAAAATGGTGATTGACTAATTAGACCTGATAGAGTTGAAATCAGGTTGGCAGGAGAAAAGTGGAGGATCACTTTTCCTCAGGCTTCTGGGGAAAGACTGTAAGAAGAATGTTAGAGATGAAAACAAATCAGCAGGAAAAAAAAAAACAACTTGGAAGGATTGAGATTATTGAAGGGGATTAAAACTTCGAAACAATTACTAATATCTTCCAAGAGGTAAGAAATAAGAAATGATGCTGCATCTATGAAACAAGTACAGGATGCCATAGATGACTGATAGATAGAGGGACAGATGGATGGATGGATGGATGGATAGATAGACAGACAGACAGACAGACAGACAGACAGATAGACACACAAACAGGGAGATATTCCGAAAATGAAAAGAGTTCTTGGAAAATTAAAAGAAACATGACAGCAGAAAAGAACCTCAAAAAAGGAGATTTGGAAATAAATTTGAAGAAATATACCAGGAAATAGAAGGAAAAGGCAGAGATAGGAAACAAAGAAAACATTAAAATAAAAATAATTAGGGGATTCCTATACCCAACCCTGACCCTAACGCTAACCAAACATCTGAATAATAGGAGTTCCAGAAAGAGAGAATAGACAAAACAAAATGGGAGGTGTGATCAAAGAAATACTTTAAAAAAATCCTAGGATGGAAGTATGAATTTTCAGATTGAAAGGATACCCGGAGTGTCCAGAATAATGGCTAAAAATAGACCCACGTTAAGGCACATCATTGTGAAATATCAAAACAATGGCAACAAAAAGTGAGATCCATAAAACAGGGGTAAAGGGAGGTAAATAAAGTTCCTAGTTTGAGGATTCTTCAAATCCTCTTCAGAACCATCAGTCAGGTCCTCTGTGGCTTCAACCATGTCTCATCAAAAGACAGATTGCCTTTTCACCCTGTAAAACTAGACGCAAGTTATAATTTGCAGTTTTTCTGCTTCTCATACGTAAAAGGGGATTTGCTTATGGACAACTTGGTGCAAGATGCAATGGAGATCATAGTGTTCTTAACTCCAATATCCAGAGGTGGCTTTGACCTTGATTCAAAGAAACGTGACAGCAGAAAAGGAGAAGCTCAAAAAAAAGGAGACTTGGAAATAGATTTGAAGAAGTCTACAAGGAAATAGAAGGAAAAGGCAGAGATAGGAAACAGAGAAAACATGAAAATAGAGGATAATTAGAGGATTCCCATACCTAACCCTAACCCTAACCCAATATCTGAATAATAGGAGTTCCAGAAAGAAGGAATAGATAAAACAAAATGGGAAACATGACCAAAAAAATACTTTAAAAAACAAATCCTAGAATGTTAAGTATGTACATTTCCAAATTGAGAGGATGCAGTGAGTGTATCCACCTGACATGACCAGCAAAAGCAGAAATGTCCACCTGTGCTGGGGCACCTGTTCCTCTGGCCAGTCCTCCTTCAGAACACAGGGTTTGCCTACACCACTTTTCAGACCTTGCACCCTTCACCTTCTGCTCCAGATGACCCCTCATCATCACCCCTTTTGCACCCACAGCTGCATTTGGACAGCAGCAGTGTTAGCTGAGATAGCTCCCCAAAGTCCACTGTTTACCAAGGATCTGAGAAGGCCCATGTGGGAAAGGGAGCTACCCAGGTTCAGCAACCTCTTACTGCCTGTTTGAAACAACCTCTTCTCCTCATTTCCCTATCATGCACTCCCCACATTCCCTCTCTTAATATCTCCCCTCCCACACATCTTGCTCAGCATCTGTTCATCAATAACACAATCATTAGAGGCCCTTCGTTTTGTAATCTAACTTTACGTTGATAATTCTTAGATCATCATGTTTTTTTTTTCCTCAGAACACTGAAGACCTGGCTTCACTGTCCTGGAATTAAATGTTGTTGACAAGTTATCCAACTATGACTTGGATACACATGAGTTTTCAAAAAATTTTAATTTAATTAGTTTACTGGTTGAAGTAGAAATTTGTCTGTGTGGATTCTTTCCGCAGTCAATCATCCTCTCTACCATCTCTCTCAAAAAAGAGTTTGTTTTTGTTTTTCCCTCAGGAACATGATTTCACTGGCCTTGTAAGTAAGAAACAAAAATACTACACTTCAAAATAAAACACGCTCACATTCACTGGGGTAGATGATAACTTGGCTAAAATCAATTATTACTCCTGCTTATGGGTAAGGCTAGGAAAATTGATATGTGACCAAGAGTTCTTTTAAAATTTTTCATGAAAATGCACACACACAACACATACACACACAGTGTACACACACACACACATTCTACTAGCTGTCATTTTTAATTGATCAATATGGGGCAGCAAGGTATACATGAATCCATCATGTTAGGCTCTTATCTGAAAAGTGGCCAAATGGTAATATGATATCATTGTAAATTTCAATAGAGAAGAATTCAGGATTATTTTTGCACTGTGATCACCTGTGGTCAGCTGCGTAAATTTCAGAAAATTAAACCTGTTCTCTCACCCAGGGAAACTGAAGGGAGGCTGTTATTCTTTCTCTTCATCTTTTGACAGTTAGAGCAGAAAGTGACCTAAGGGTGACAAACAGATATTCTTGAAGGAGCAACAAAAATCAGAGAGTCAGCTAAGAATTATTTCTGGCAGTTGCAGCTGAGTCCAGAGCCTAGTGGCTTGGGCACCACTCATTGGCCATTCCTCGGCCAGGAACTTGACCCATCCCCTCCCTTTAGTCCTGCTCAAGCCTGTTTCTCCAGCTTTCTGATCCCTCCTGACAGACTACCTTCTTGCTAAGTTTCAGATTCAGCTTCAGTAGTTTGTAACCAAGGAATCATGATCACTTCTGAAGAAGCTGGTGACTTTATGGCTGTTGACCAAACTTCTTTGGGGAATATTGAAAGAGTTTGGCATGTCTGTGCATGATGAAGATGTGTAGAGTGTCCTTTTTCCGTAAAGTAGCAAAAACCAGATGTCTCACATGCATCAGAGGGGCTCCATCTGTGCAGAGTAGGAAGTCGTTACTTTCAGTGAAAGTGGTTTGGCAAAAAAACCTATTTACCATTTCCAAAACATTGGCAATCTTTGTTATTTCAAAAGAGCTCGCATAATAAGATTTTTTTGATGGCATTAGCATGTAAATAGTGAATATAAAAAAGGAGGTGATTACAGAAAAAGATGTCTGTAGTTTCAACCAGTTGCATACTGAAGGGGAATAAGGATGCTGTCAATTGCTTGATGACTTGCCTCAAAATCTTAAAAGCAATGTCAACTATTCCAGAACATGTCATTAGACAAGAAAATCACTTCCAGTTTTTCCTCTATTCTATTCCACAAACCAGCTTGACTATTTGCAACACATGACTTTACTTAAGCCTCTCCAATAGAGTGAAGCTTCCTGAGTTTGGCAACTTTCTACTTTGTGTTGAGAAAAGGTTTTTGTGAAACAGTAAATTAAATGTTTAGGAAGGTCCCAGCTTCTTCAAGTTAAAATTTCCTCACTTTACCACTTCCTCACCTAAAATATTTTGTTTAAATCTGTTTTTAGAATGGGCAGATGTGAAGTGCTTAATGTGAAGTGCTTAATCGGTTTCCTGGATTAAGAAACTGGACAAGACTTTTTGGCCCAGAAAACACTATGGCTTTTGTGTTCTACCATCACATCACATCAAAAATGCAAGTGAAAGCGTGCTTACCAGAGTCATCATCCTTCCATTTCTTTCGCACTGCAACTTAAATGAATCTGTAACAATAAATAATAAATCATTCCTCAGTAATGCTGATTCAACTGACTTTTGCAACTCATTTATTTTGCATTTTAATTAGTTTAATCTGCAAAGATCCAGGTAATTTTTATGTTAACTAAGTAGAGTGTAGGATATTCAAGAAATTTATATAACAAACAAAAGGCAGCAGATTTTACAATTTCTCCAAAATTTTAATGAGTTTTAATCCTTATGTATACATGCAGATTATAACAACAGTTTAGAATGCATGTCATTCCTGACATTCAGCAACAGTCAAGCAGAGAGTTGCTTGGTTTTGTTTTGTCTTGTTTGCCTTTGTAATATAGTGATTTCTGAATGCTTTCACAGTTGTCTTGCAAAGATTTTTGAGATATATAGAACTTTCACGAAATAATAATATATGAATATGGTTTGTGTCACATAGTGCATATGCATGCCATTACTTTGTATACCCAGAAAGTATACAAAAAAAAAATGCAAAAAGAAAGCAAATTTGAAAAGACTCTACTGTTCTCATAATAGGCTACACTGGGAATGGCCTATGTCCATTGAGGAATCAAATCATTTAAAATAACACACTTCAACATTTATCTCAATCATGAAATATTTAAACTTGCTTGGTTTACATCCCGTTGGACCTAGTTACCTATTGGTTAACAAATAATTATAAATAGGAAAAAATGAAAATCAACATAGATGAGCTGAGTCTCCAATATAGAAACAAGTCATTTTACCGTTTCATGGCAGAATGGCCAGTAGACATAGAGTCTCTTCAGAATTGTTCAACCGGTCATACAAGCTTCTGTAGATGGGTGAACTGTGGACATGTGTGATCTACAAGCAGGCCTAATGACTGCTGTAATTTTGACATAGTGATGAGCATAGATAGTATTTCAAGGTATGTACAGAACTGTAATGTGATAGGAAAATATTTGTGATCTCCATGGGTAACAAAGTTCACTGTCTTTTAGGAGGACAAGTATTAAAGTGCTTGATAGAACTAAAGGTAGAAGTTTTACATTTACCAAAAGAAAAAAAAAAACTCTTGAAACACTTTGAGATAAAGGATTTTATCCCTGGGTCAGCTTACATGGCCAGCATATTTAATTACATGAATAAGTCTTTTAATTGAAGGTTCTGAAGTCACCATCAGAGATACAACTGAAAAAATTACAAACTTTCTTGGCTAGGCTGCTAACATGGAAGAAAAGAGTAAGGCCAATACCACTGCAAGCTTTCAAATATGGAATGAAGTGCTTTCCCTGCATGAAGATGAAGTAGGGACTTCACTAACATGTTTGAATAGAGAAGTAATGAACATCCGGAAACACTTCAGAACCTTTTCAAATGTTTCTTCCCCTTATCTTGACGGCATCAAAATTAATCATAGATCCACAATTCTTTTCTTTCTGGTATGAGTTGTTTGATGACATTGACCTAGCAAAAATTAATTCAATTAATCTTAGGACAAAAATAATCTATTGTAATTGAAGTCATTAAAGCTTTGGAGAATTCTAGTTTCTGCTGAAAGAATCCTATCCCTGCTTTTTTAAGCAAGCTCTGAAACTTTAATTCCATTTGCAACAATATGTCTTTGCAAATTGAGGTTTTTAACACTTATAATTATTAAAACAAATGGTCAAGATGAGTTGCTTGTCAACATGTCCCTTACTTTCCCATTTTCCTTTCCTTTCCTTTCTTTCCTTTCT
Organism: Pongo pygmaeus; assembly: GCF_028885625.2. Lineage (NCBI taxonomy): Eukaryota > Metazoa > Chordata > Mammalia > Primates > Hominidae > Pongo > Pongo pygmaeus. Next base: position 27,115,365 of record NC_072380.2, read on the forward strand.
TTCTTTCTTTAATCTTTCTTTCCTTCTTTTCTCTCTTTCACCCAGGCTGGAGTGTGGCATAGCACATTGTAACCTCATTCAACATGAAATGCATGCTCTCTTATCAAAGGCCACTCCACAGTGGCATTCTCATTCAAACTTAGCAACAATAATCTTCATTTTAACATATCTTTAAAAATAAAAATAAATTTAATTTACCTGTATTTTAAAAGTTTTTTCTTTGTATTATAATGCAGGTATTGTTATAACCTACATTTATTTAATATAGGTATTAATATAATACAGATATTGCTATAACTTACATCTATGTTTAAATATTTTAATCTATGTTTAAATATTTTAATAACTGTATTTCAATATCCTTGGTTTCCTTTATAATCCTAAGTTTTTTTATTTATTTAACCTCAAAAATTAAGTATAAAATTACCACATGATCCAGCAATTCCATTTCTGGGTATATACTCAAAAGAATTGAAAGCAGGGACTCAACAGATATTTGTATTCCATGTTCACTGCAGCATAATTCACAATAGCCAAAAGGTGGAAACAATCCAGGTTTCCATTGACAGATGGATAAATAAAGTATGGTATATACATGCAATGAATATTATTCACTCTTAAGAAGGAAGGAAATCCTGACACATTACGACATGGATGAATTTTGAGAACATTACACTAGTGAAATAAGCCAGTCACACAAGGACAAATACTGTATGTTGCATTTATGAGGCACTTAGAATAATCAAATTAATAGAGACAGAAGGTAGAATGGTGGTTACCAAGGGCTGCAGGGAAGGATGAAATGGGGAGTTAGTGTTTAATGGGTGCAGAGTTTCAGCTGGGAAGATTAAGAGTTCTGTGAGTGCATGGTGGGGATGGTTACATAACAATGTGAATGAATTTAAGGCCCTGAATGTAAACTTAATAACAATTAGGATGGTAAATTTTTGCTATGTATATTTTACCACAATAAAAAAATTATAAAAAAGATTATTTTTATCAGACTGCTAAAAGCATTGTTGTCACAAGAGTTTAAGAACTGGTTCTAGGACTTGAGGACTTTTACCACGGTTTCTGAAACCTCATTGTCTTTTTTTTTTAATCACACTCCATCACCCAGACTGAAGTGCAGTAGTGTGATCTCAGCTCACTGCAGCCTTGACCTCCCAGGTTCAGGCGATTCTCCCATTTCAGCCTCCCAAGTAGCTGGAAATACAGGTGCACGCCACCACACCTGGCTAATTTTTATATTTTTTGTAGAGACGGGGTTTTGCCATGTTGCCCAGGCTAGTCTTGAACTCCTGGCCTCAAGCAATGTGTCCACCTCAGTCTCCAAGTGCTGGAATTACAGGCTTGAGCCACCACATGTGGCCTGTCTTTTTAGTAGAGTGTATTCTGTGTAGCACTTTGCTCTTCTCTTCATTAACTTTTTTCTTCTTTCTATTTTTTGGTTTTTAACATATTATTTTATACCACAAAATTTGCCAATATTAAGAATACAATGTGGCCTTGGCAAAGTGGCTCACACCTGTAATCCTAGCACTTTGGGAGGCCAAGGTGGGTGGATCACCTGAGGTCAGGAATTCGAAACCAGCCTGGCCAACATGGTAAAACCCTGTCTTTACTAAATATACAAAAAAAAAAAAAAATTAGCTGGGCAAAGTGGTGCGTGCCTGTAATCCAAGCTACCCAGGAGGCTGAGGCAGGAGAATTGCTTGAACCTGGGAGGTGGAGGTTGCAGTGGGCTGAGATCGTGCCACTGCACTCCAGCCGGGACAATGGAGCAAGAACCTGTCTCAAAAAAAAGAGTACAATTTAATGAATTTTGGTAGATGTATACAATTGTGTAAATAATGTGCAACTAAGACACAGAACAGTTCAGGCATCCTAAAATCGTTCCTTGTTTATGCTTAATCCCCTATGTTCACCCCCACTCACTAGACAATCACTGATGCCCTCTGTCACTGTAGAATCTCACTAGAGTTTCACATAAATGAGGTCATAGCGTAGGTAGTTTTTGTGTTGGACTTCTTTCATTTACCATAATGTTTCTGAGATTGTTCCTTATCGAATGCATTAATATTTTATTCCTTTTTAATGCTAAATACTATTCCATTGTAGGGATATGCAAAAGTTTGTTCATTCACCAGTTGATGAACATTTGGGTTACTTCCAGTTTGGAGCTCTTATGAATAATGCTTCTATGAACATTTGTGTTTATACTTTGTATAGACATTTGTTTTTATTTCTCATACTACTATGCTGGATCATATGATAAATATATATATAATATATAACTTTATAAGTTATCTGCCACACAGTTTTTTAAAGTAGCTGTACTATTTTCCATTTCCATCAGCAATATATGACAGTTCCAGTTACTCCCTAACCTCACCAATTGCTATTGTCTGTCTTTTTAACTTTAGCCATTGTAGTGGACGTGTAGTTGTAACTTACTGTGTTTTACTTGCTTTCTGATGACCATTAATGTTGAACATTTTTCCTCGTGCTTATTAGTGACTCATATCTTCTGTAAAAAGTGTGTCATCAAATCTTTTGTCCATTTTTTGTCTTATATTATTAAGTTGTAAGAATCCTTTATTCTGGATCCAAGTCCTTTGCTAAGCATATATTTGCAAGAATTTCTTCCAGTCTATAACTTGCTTTAAATACGCCTTTCAAAGAGCAAACATTTTTAATCTTTTTTTTTTTTTTTTTGAGACAGTCTTGTTGCCCAGGCCGGAGTGCAATTGTGCAATCTCGGCTCACTGCAACCTCTGCCTCCTGGATTCAAGCAATTCTCCTGTCTCAGCCTCCCAAGTAGCTGAAATTACAGGTGCCCACCACCATGCCTGGCTAATTTTTTGTATTTTTAGTAGAGACAGGGTTTCACCATGTTGGCCAGGCTGGTCTCGAACTCCTGGACCTCAGATGATTCACCTGCCTCAGCCTCCCAAATTGTTGGGATTACAGGCATGAGCCACTGCACCCAGCCACATTTTTAATCTTAATGAAGCACATATTACCAGGTTTTTTATTTTATAGTTTGTATTTTTTAACATCCTGATTATAAAATCTTTCATTAAGCCAATGTCACTAAGATCTTCTCCTGTATTTTATTCTAGGAATTTAGGGCTATGATTCATTTTGAGTTGTTTTGTCGATAGTATGAGAGAAGGGCCAAAGTTTATTTTTTTCATACAAATATCCGGTTACAGCAGCACTGTGAAAAAATTAGCATTTCTCTATTAAATCACTGTGACACTTGTATCAACAATCAATTGGCTTTAGAAATGTGGGTCTATTTCTGGACTACATGTTCTGTTCCACTGAACTGTAAAGTTTAGCCTTTCTCTAATACCATACTGTTCCTAATTACTATAGCCTTATAATAAGTCTTGAAATCAGCATAAGCCTTTCTACTTTCTGTCACTTTTACTAAATTGCTCTAGCTATTCTAGGTCCTTTGCTTTTTTGTATTAATTGTAAAACCAGCTTGTCAATTTTTTTTAAAGTTTGTTATGATTTTGGTTGAAATTGCATTGAATCTATAGAGAGAAGATTGCCATTTTAACAATATTAAGTCTTCTAATCAATGAACATATTGTATATCTTTATTTACTTAGGTTGTTTAATTTCCCTTTACATTGTCTTATAGTTTATAGGGTATAGGATTTGAATATCTTTTGTTAAGTTTATTTCCAAGTGTTTGGTGGTGCTTTATGTCATATTAAATAGAGTAGTTCTAAAATTTCAGGTTTTAATTGTTTATTGCTAGTATAAAAAATGCAATTGAGCTTTGCATTTTGACCATAAATAATACAAATGATTTTTTTCATATTGCATATTTTTGCATTTATTTACTAGTTCTATTAACTTTTGGGGGTAGTTCTTAGGGTTTTTATACTTATGTGATTATGTCATTTTCAAATAAAGACAGTCTTAATTATTCTTTTATAATCTCTAAAGGTTTTATCTGTTTTTATGGCTTTATTGCACTGGATAGGACCTCCACAATGTGAAATGATAGTGGTGAAAGTGGATTTCTTTGCCTTGTTCTTATTCTTAGGTAAAAAGCACTGTTCATTTCACCATTGAATATGATGTTAGCTATAGGCTTTTTACAGATGTTCTTATCTGATTGAGGAAATTCCCTTCTATTCCTAGTTTACTCAGTATCTTTTATTTATCATGAAAGGGTATTTAATTTGTCAAATCCTTTTTTCTGATCTATTAAAATGATTTTTCTGTGTTATTCTGTTAATATGTTGAATTATTTCTGATTTTCTGATGTTAAATCAACCTTGCATTCCTGGGATAAACTCACTTGGTCATGATTTATTATTTATTATATATGTTCTTAGATTTCATTTGCTAATATTTTGTTAGGGATATTTGTGTCTCTATGTTCATGAAATATATTGGTTCTTGGTCCTTATTTTGATATTTTGGCTGGTATTGTAATTAGGATAATACTGACCTCATAAAATAAGTAAGGAAGTGTTCCTTCCATTTCCATTTTCTGAATGAATTTGTGTATAATTTAGATTTTTTTTTTCTTTAATGGAATTTACCAGTGAAGCCATCTATGCCTGCGGTTTTCTTCTGGAAAGTTCTCAAATTATAAATTCAATTTCTATAATTGATATAGGACAGTTGAACTTTTCTTTTTTTAGTCAATTTTGATAATTTGTGTTATTTAAGAAATTTATCCATTTTATCTGGTTGTTAAATTTATTGGTATCAAGTTGTTAATAGTATTCCCTCATTATCTCATAATGTCTGAAGAGTTAACAGTAATACCTCCTCTTTCATTTCCTATACTGGTGATTTGTGTTTTCTTTTTTTCTTGATATTTCTGCTAGATCACTATCAACTTTATTGATATTTTGAAAAGCAGATTCTAATTTGTTTTCTCTATTGTTTTTCTGTTTCCTATTTTGTTGATTTCTGCTCTCTTCTTTACTATTTCCTTACCCCTGTTTTCTCTGGGTTTAGTTTGGGTCTTTTTCTAATTACTTAGGGTAGAGACTTAGATCATTACTTGAGAACTTTCTTTTCTAATGTTGGCACTAAACATTATAAATTTATCTCTCAGCGCTACTTTAACTGCATCCCACAAATTCAAGAAATTAAAAATATTTTCTATTTTTTCTTATTTCTTGCTTGACTCAATGGTTATTTAAAAATAAGTGTGTAACGGTAAATATTTAATGCTTCCTAGGTTACTTAATTTTGCTTATTTTTTTTAAGGTAATGCCATTGTAGCCATTCTCTGTATGATTTGTTGCACTGAAACCACCTTTGCAAAAATGATAACAGTTGGGGAGATCTGATCTAGCCAATCTTCTTGCCTTTAGCCTTCAATCTTCCTTTAATTATTTCTGGGCTTAAGCCAAGCTAACTTTGGGAAACATTTAATACATAGTTTAAATGATAATAGCCCTTCCTCCAAACTCAACCATCTTAATAAAGCTAATGAGAGACCACCAAGCTAGGAGGATAGAAGAGACTGAATTCTGCTAAGGTGTAGATATAAAGGGTTGCCAGCCATTATTCCAGAATTCACAAGATACGCAACTTTCTCTATTACTCCTGCAGCCTAAGATTGGCCCTTTGAGACACCTTTTCAGATTTTCTGCATGTCTGACCCTGATGGCTCCACCTGGACTCACCAACTGCTCATGTGGTCCCATCCACACTCTTGTGGTCTACTCAGCGTGAGGACAATTTCAACTCCTTATGATTTCATCTCCCATCAACACTCCACATGCCCTAGCCCCCTGCCCACCAAATTACCTTTGAAAAACCCCTAACTTATGAGCTTTTGATGATATTGATTTGAGTAATGACTGCCATGTGGTGTGGCTGGCCTTGCATCAATTAAACTCTTTCTTTACTGCAATGCCATGATCTATTTTGTTTGTGCAGGGGGACAGAAGAATCTTTTTGGCTGTTACAGTATGGCTTAGAATATTGGCAAGCATACCATGTGCACATAAAACAAATTTGCATTCTGTTGTTGTTTGGTGTAGTTTTCAACTAAGTGAAGGTAGATAATATTTTTGTCTTATTGTTTCTAATAGTTTCATTATATACTCAGGAAGTATTAAAAATCCATTATTAGAATTGTGACTATTTGTCTTTTTAGTCCTGTCAATTTTGGCATTATGTATTTTTATTTGCTTCATGTATGTTTTATTGTTGTATCTTCATCTTGAATTTACCCTTTTATTATTATGAAGCATATCTTTTTATTTCCATTTTTGCAAGTTATTTTTAAGTTTGTTTGACCTAATATTAATATAATCAGTTCTGCTTTTTTACATTTTATCATCCATTAACTTTTAACTTATCTGCATTTTTATTTAAACTTGTATCCTGTAGCGATCATATAGTTGTGTCTCATTTCTTTATCCATCTGGACAATCTCTGTATTTTAATTGAATGTTAAGTTCATTAATATTTAATATTATTATCAGTATGGTTTGGTTTGAGTCTAGCTTTAAAAAAATTTATTTTGTCCTTGCTTGTTTTTGCTGTTATTACTTTGTACCCCCTTTCCTGCCTCTTTTTGGATAATTTGAATATTTGTATAAATACCATCTTAATTTTCCTAATGGCATACCTATTATTTTTTGCATTATTTTTATAGTGGTTGCCCTAGGGAATATAACATACATTCAGAACTTTCAGTGAGCTAATTTATAGTTAATAATGCACTATTTATTGCAAAATACAGAAATCTTACAATCTTACAAACCCATGCTTTCTTCTATCCTTTACAGTGTCATTGTTATTTATGTTAGACAAACTTAGAAATTTGTTTTAAAGAGAAGCAAAATGTATAAGAAAATTAATATGAAGCATGCAAAAATATAGTATTTTGCATTTACCTACAGGTTTATCATGTTTGGTGCTCTTCACTCTTTTCTGAGGATCTAAGTTTCCATCTAGTATAATTTTCCTTCAGCTTGGAGAGCTTCCTTAAGCATTTCTTATAATACACATTTGCTGGAGGTAAATTCTTAGTTTCCTTTTATATGAAAGCATCTTATTTCACTTTCATTCTTGATGATATTTTCACTGGATATAGAATTCTGGGTTGACAGTTTTTTAACTTTTCTCTTCTGCACTTTAAAAGTGTTGATCCACTGTCTTCTAGCCCAATGACTTTTGGTAAGTCAGCCACTAATTGGATCATTGGTCCCTTGCTTGTAACATGTCAAGATTTACTCCTTTGTCTTTCAACAATCTGATTATATGGTATTCTTTAACATGGGCTTCTTTGTATTTGTTCTGCTTAGTATTTGTTTAGCATCTTATGTCTATACATTTCTGTCTTTTGTAAATTCAGGAAATCTTCAGACCTTTCTCAGCTGGGCTTCTTTGCATCTCTTCCACACATTCATGCTTCAGGGGTTAGTCAGAGATTTGGCAGAAAGAGATTGAGGATCCCCTGTCTGGCTCTTTCCCCTACAGAATTCCCCCACTCTCTTCAGCCTCCACAATTTTATACCTTCTCTTTTCTGGTTGATAGGACAGAAAGAATATAGATTTTTTCCACATGAGCTCCTGAGTGTGTTGTGTGCCTTGTGTATACTAAAGTTAGTCTTGGGGTAAAAGCTTGAGGAATGGAAATTTACTCATATATCTCTCTCCCCTTTCAATCAAGTATTTTGTTCCCATCATAGCCTCTTTGCTTCTGTTCATTCTTCAGTAACTTCAAGAAAGCAGTTTAAGTTTTAGTTCACACCTTTGTCTTCAACTGGGATGTTCAGAGTCTGTTTCATACATGTAACATTACTCACTTTTAAACAGAAGTTTCACATGAGTGCATCTGATTTGAGGAAATTTGTCTAATGCTTGAGTCCTAGCTTCAAAGGAGCCTAGAAAAGAAAATTTCAGGTTTCCATTTTACAAAGATAGAGCTAAAGATAGGACATTTCCAAAACATAAGAGCATGAAAACTATTGTTCATCTTCACAATTTTAATAACATTTGAACAACAGTTTACTTATTGGTTGCCCAGTATTATGAACCAGATTTAAATTTCCAAACAACAACCAAAAACTAGGAAATCGTTACCTCATTTAGTACAATTATATTTTATGCAAATGAAAACTTATGGGCCGGGCACGGTGGCTCATGCCTGTAATCCCAGCACTTTGGGAGGCTGAGGTGGGTGGATCACGAGGTCAGGAGTTGGAGACCAGCCGGGCCAACAGAGTGAAACACTGTCTGTACTAAAAATACAAAAATTAGCTGGGCATGGTGGCGGGCACTTGTAATCCCAGCTACTCGGGAGGTTGAGGCAGAGAACTGCTTGAACCCGGGAGGCAGAGGTTGCAGTGAGCTGAGATCATGCCATTGCACTCCATCCCAGGCAATAGAGTGAGACTCCATCTTAAAAAAAAAAAAAAAAAAAAAGAACGGCAAAGAAAACATATGTCATCTCTCCCTAACAGAGAAACCCAAATCTCTTTAGGTTAAAACTTCAAGACTGTAGTGACCATTACTTCCTTCCTCTGCTGCCCATTCCACATGCGCAGTCATGGGCTGCATAACAACATTCTGGTCAACCACAGACTGCATATATCATGTGGTTTCATAAGATTATAACGGAACCGAAAATGTTCTAGCATCCAGTGACATCGTAGCCATCTTGACATCATCACCATCATAACGTCATAGCACAACACATTATTCCCATGTTTGTGGTGATGCTGTTGTAAACAAACCTACTTTTAAAGTCATATAAAAGTACAGCACATACAGTTATGTATGGTACCTAATGCACGAGAGTGATCATAAACCACTATCTTACCGGTTTGTGTGTTGAGTGTATTTTTATTGTTATTTTAGAGTGTATTTCTTTTACTTATTAAAAAAATACTGTAAAACAGCCTCAGGCAGGTCCTTCAGGAAATATCCCAGATGAAGGCATTGTCATCAACAGCTGCATGCCTGTTATTGCCCCGAAGGCCTTCCAGTGGGGCAAAATGTGGAGGTGGAAGACAGTGATATTGATGATACTGACCCTGTATAGACCTAGGCTATATGTATGTTTGTGTCTTCATTTTTAACAAAAATCTAAAAAGTAAAAAAAAAAGAAAAGTAAAAAATACAAAAAAGCTTAGAAAATAAAGATATAAAGAAAGCAAATATTTTTGTACAGCTGCACAATGTGTTTATGGTTTTGTTTTGTTTTTGTGTGTGTGTGTGTTTTTGAGACAGAGTCTTGCTCGGTTGCCCAGGCTAGAGTGCAGTGGTGTGGTCTTGGCTCACTGTAACCTCCGCCTCCTGGGTTCATACCATTCTCCTGCCTCAGCCTCCTGAGTAGCTGGGACTACAGGTGCCTGCCACCACGCCTGGCTAATTTTTTTGTGTGTTTTTAGTAGAGATGGGGTTTCACCATGTTAGCAAGAATGGTCTCCATCTCCTGACCTCGCGATCTGTCCACCTCGGCCTCCCAAAGTGCTGGGATTACAGGCGTAAGCCTCCTTGCTGGGCCAAGCAGTCTTAAATGACCAGTTTAACCTCTCATTGAATGGAAATATGGTGTGGCCCCTAAAGGAGCATTCTTCTCTTGGAGACAAAGACTCTTAGGGGAGGAGGAGAAAACATTTTGCAAATGGTCTATTGGTATAATAACGAGGGATGCCATTTTATCTTTCATCATTGGTTTACTAGATCCAAGTATTTTGGCTGTTGGAAAAAGAATATCTATAGGTTTCTTGTTCAAAATATATACTGTGTTCTATAGAAAACCATGTCTTGGCAGTACAATGTATTACCTGTATTACACAAGTCAAGTATTATCCGAGACCATTCAACTCTACTCTAGAGAAAGCTGATTTTGGTAAATGGAAAGACCAGGAAATCTCATGAATGTAAGGCTATTGTGTTACTTACTTGCTATAAAATATCTCCCTTTTTCAAAGCAGTGTTGTGTAAAATGCCATGATGGTGATCAACGTATTCAGCAAATCCTTATGTTATTTGTGGCAAAAGCATTATGTACAGTGAAGGCAAATATGCATCCATGATATGTGTCTATTCCAATAAGGGCAAATCACAGTCCCCTCCATCATAGAAGGGGTATAATATACCTAACCTGCCACCAGGTGGAGGGTTACTCCCCCAAATGTATGATGTGCCAATCAGGATTGGCTACTGGTGCTGACAAGTTGGGCCCTCAGCAATGGTGATCAGGACAGACTTGGAAAAGGGGGAACACATTGTTACATATGTCGTTTATAATTTGCCCTTAACCACTGGACACACTGCAAGATGTCACTGCATGGAAGAGAAAACCAAATTTTGCACATTCTCACTTATAAGTGGGAGTTAAACACTGCGTACTCATGGACATAAAGATGAGAACAATAGACAATGGAGACTACTAGACAGGGGAGGGAGGGAGAGGAGGATGGGTTTTAAAACTACCTGTTGGGTACTGTGCTCACTACCTGGGTGATGAGATCATTTGTATCCTAAACCTCAGCATCACGTGATATACATGTAACAAACTTGCCCATGTACCCCCTGTATCTAAAATAAAAGTGAAAATTATTTTTAAAAAAGACTTCACCAGAGAGAGACTCCATCTCAAAAAACAAACAAACAAACAAACAAACAAACAAAAGACTCCACTGCACTGCAAAGCCACAGTACTGCGTTTTTCATCCTCAGCTATACATATCTTAAAGAGGCATGCTGGTACCTGCTACTTTCTGCTCTCCAGGTTCTGTCTTCATGACATCCCTGTTACAGAAGGCCAGGGTGATGTTCTGGCATGATGGTGAGAGGATCAAGGCGCCTAGAATCTGTATTGTGATACAGAACTGAAAATTGCCATAACAGACATCAAAGAGTAACAGTGGATTCCTGATTTTTTTTTTCTTGTGAGAGCAAGCTTTTTCTGGGTTCTCTGCATATTGGTATTGAAAAAACAAAGACAAAAATTATAAAGCTTATGAGTAGCTGCATACAGTTGCTAGGAGCTACAGTTACTGTTGTCACTTGATTTACTTGCCATAATCTGTCATCTTCTAAGATGCTTCCATATTCTTCACAGATCAGTTGGTGAGTTGAGATGAAAATGTGACAAAAAGCACCATCCTTGCAACTTTCAAGTCTTTGATGGTTGACCTTGACACTTTGGCCCATTTGCAAAGAAACTTTAGATTTACTATTTTGGAGGAAAATAACAGTTCCACGGGTTCTTATTTGGCTATTTCTAACATAATAGGCCTTACTCAGTGGATCAGGGAGCCAGGCATTTCTTTCTAGCCATGCACACAGTTAACTGGGAAGGATAGCCTTGGAGTTCTACTCTCCTCATAAGGTAAACTCCAGGCAAAACAACATTTCTCAGATAGCCTCCGTAGCAAAGCTGGTAGACTGTAGTGATGTCATGCGTTCCCAGACTTATTGCACCAGTGTTCAATAATCTCTAAAATATCTAGGTGTTTTCCTTTGTTATTGCGTATGGGTTCCCTAGTAAAAGGGCTCAGGTCTCTTTGGGAGAAGGGTGGGAAGAACAGTGATCACATGTACTTGTGATGTCGTCAAGACTCCAGCCTCCTCTTCATTCAAAGGGCTGTGAGTTTTTGAGCTGATTCAAATGCAGGAATTGGGTAAGAGGCTGTTACTCTCTATTTGAGGCTCAAACCAGACCTTTCTTTATCCATCCTGAAGTTTTCTGTTACACAGACCTAATAGGACATTTGTAAACTATCCATGAATTTTGTGTCAGAGACTTTACTATCCCTTAGCAAGTAGCAAAGATCCCTGTGGGTTGAAGCATGTACTTCCCACTGTGGCCCAGCTGCCTAATATTTGGTCCACGCCCATTTTATCTCTGACAGTTGGATGCTGCTATTTGACATCCAGAAAGACCATGTCAGTGGTAGCGTCTTCCACTCACATTATTGCCTAAAGAGAGCCAGCTACCGAGCTTTTTAGAGATGTTGATACTCCCCTCCCACATGCAGTTATCTACATCCTGGTGGGTGCCATGTCTTCCATGCTCACTCAGGTATGAGTTTAAGGGATAGATTAGTGGACAGTCCAATCTTCTACATTCCTATCTCTCTAGGACTTTGGTATCTTTCTTGCTTATTACACTGAGGAATTTCTGGCATATCAATTTCTCTTAAGAAGGCCACCACTGAATTCAATTTCATTCTGCCAAAAGAGCAAGTTGCTAGAGGCACTTCAGGGTGGTCAAGCTAATTAATTTAACCTAGACTATCTTTACAGAGTATGCCTAGTGAAATATTTAGCCTAATCCAAAACTATGTCCAGCCCTCTCTAGCCTATATCCCTCAGAATCTGTGAATTGCTATTCGAGGGTTTATGTTGGGCCCTGTTGGCCAGTGAAGGTTCTCGGGTCTAATCTGGTAAGACTGGACACTGGCACAAGTGAGGCAAAGTGACTTTGTTACTTACATGTAGTCACAAGGATAAACACAAGCCTAGGGTCCACAGCGAGCCAGCCTTTCAGTGAGAAGGAAAGTGGTGCAGTGCAGATGGAATCTCATCTGTATGTGTTCCACATTCCACTGCAGCTGAGGGACCCTGGAAGTACTTCGTTCTGGGTTTTATACCCTGGGTGAAACTTGGATTGCTGAGCATAAGTACTGCAGAACATCCTAGTCTGGGAGGAAAGAAGACGTAGCCTGGGATGTTTTGGACATTTGCTTCTTATCTTAGGATGTTGCACTGCAAGCAAGAGGGGGAAGAGCTGGGCCAGCCAAGGCTATCCAGGGACCTGTCCTCCTGCGGCAGTACTAAAGTTTTCTCAGTTACATAGACTTAATGGGACCTTAGAGAACCATCCATCATTTTTTTCCCTAGAGACTTTACTCTCCTTTAAAAGTATGTGTGAAACATACTTTTTAAAAGTTTCTGTTAATGGGCAGTTCTTACCAATCATTGGTATGTAAACCTTTTCCTAGGTATGATCTGTTTTTAGCATCCCAGGGCCCACAGGGTTCTGCACCTAGTTATAGGTTACAGACAATGTCCAGGAGGGGTGGGGAGGAGGCCTGGAGAAGCCTTTAAGAGGTTAATGCTATGAATGAAGCCATTAGGAGGTCTTTAAGCAAGGCAGGAAGAGGATCATCAGACTGGGAAGGAGGGATGTTTTCCATTATACAGGTCTTTGGGGGCTAGGAGTATAAGGCCCCCAAATCCTCCTCTTTGGTCCAATTCCCATATTCAAGATTATAGTCATTCCTCTTTGATGCCTTAATATCCACTGATGAAATCAGGCAATACTGTGAATTCCTCTGATTCTGAATGTTGGCAACCCTCAGATTCAACCCTTGACTTTGATTTTTGGCTACAGAAGCCCTCTGCCTGCAGTAAAGATAAGTGATTCTTTCAGCACAGCCATAGAAATCAAAGAAAGTCCCTGGTTTTCTGACCATGCCTTGGGCTAACAAATACTTTGGAAATTGTTTTCTTTCTTTAAGCTATTCAGCTCAGAAGCAGCCAGCTTACCTTATCATCCTTGCATTCCATTTATTTGAAGGCTTCTTGACAGCAGACACTTCTAGAATCAATTACTACACCCACCAGGCTTCTAAGTTGCAAAGAGCAGGACTCACTGGAGCTAGTTCAAGCAGGAATGTAATTTATTAAATCATATGAGAGGCTCCTGGAGACTGCAGATGGGCCAGGGAGCAGCTTGAACAATGGCATGGACAGCTTGCTCCAGGGGAAATCTGACAGGTGTCCCATGCACTGTGTCACAGCCTGCTCCATGATACTGGGTTGGGGGGGTGCCACCACTGGGACCTTTTCCTGTTATGTCTCAGCCAAGACCCACTAGCCTTCCTGAAATGCTTTAAGGGCATCACCCCTTTCACATCACTCTTTTCTGAGCTGGAATCTCCAGTGAGTGCATGGGACTGGCAGAGCTCATGCCACATGCCTGCACTCTGCTCTCAAGGTGCTAGGAAAGCAAGGTGTTCCTTTAACTTTGGGTGAGAGCACAAGGTGAGAAATTCTGCAAACTTTAGATAGGGATTCAAAAGGTATTATGAATACTTTACAAATATGAAGGTAGCTGTGGACTTTAACCAATGCCCACTGCAAAGAGCCAGCCCCAAATGTTACCTGCCCCAAATGCCACCTCCTATCACCCAATCTAAAATGGCCCACACCCCAGGATACTCTTTGTGCATAGTCACATCTTTTAAGGCATATATCATATTTTGCAACTATCTTGCTGATGTATTTATTTGCTATTTTTCTCTCACCTAATTAAAATGTAAAGCTTTAGAAGAGCTTAGCGCAGTTCCTGGCAGATGGCTGGAACTCTGTAAATATTTGTTGAATTAATGTAGCTGTAAAATGAAATGTTTCTGAATAATGATTGTAATGCTGGTTTTCAAACTGTCTAACACTTTTTTCTCAAGGTGCTGCTGGATGGCCACCTAGGTGGGGAATCCCCATCTGGGGCTGAGCTCTCGTCTGTCTCTGCCCCTGCCATCAGCCCAAGGAGTTTAATTTCTTCATTGTTAGCGAAACAGTAAACAATAGAGTTTTTAAAATTACTTATTTAACAGTGATTTTTTTGACACCTCAAATTGTAAACTATTTCCTCCCTGGGTTAAGTCATTTATATAGGAATTGTTGGTTGCTGCAATAAAGTGAGACAGGTGGCCTTAATCAATAATTTCGTATTTTTGAAATTCTTACCCTGAATCGGAAACCCACTAAGTTGTTCGTCTGTTCAGAACTCTACAAGAGCTTGCCATTCCCTGGAATACCAACTCCTCCTCCAGCAGCACTCAGAACCCCTGACAACTTACTGTCCCCCTTTCTTTCCATCTTTGTTTCCTTCTGTCCTGCACAATGAGCTCACATTTCAATCCATGTGTGATGAACACACTCTCAGAATGTCAGAACTGAAAAGGGCTCAAAAAGCAATCTTGTTAAACCTCTTGTTTTAATACATGAAAATGCTAAATCCCAATAAGGTTAACTGATAGAAACATAGTACACACTACTTAATATTTCATTGACTGAGTAAATTTCCCAAGATCATACTCCTACGTAGTGGAATAGTTGAACTTTGAAATCAGCCTCTGAGCATTTTTATCCAGTGCTTAAATTTTTGTTTCAGTCCTAGTAATGGATAACATTTACTGAGCACTCACTAAGTGCCAGGTATATACGGGAACACATTTAATCCTTGCAACACCCTTATGGAGAAGGTTACTATTGTTATTCTACCTCAAAGCTGAGAAAACTGAGGCACGGTAAAGCTTATGTAATTTAATCATAGCTACACAGTTGATAAGTGCCAGAGTGGGGATCTGAACTCCAGAGCCTGTGTGCATAATGACTGTGTGATTCTGCCTACTGTGGGCTGAACTGTTTCTCCTCAAAATTCATGCGTTAACTTCCTAACCCGCAGGAACTCATAGTGTGATTGTATTTGGAGATAAGGTCTTTAGAGAGCTAATGACAGTAAAATGAGATCACTGGGATAGGCCCTAATCCAATAGGACTAGTGTCCTTATAAGGAGAAGAGATTAGGGCACAGGCACGCACAAAGGAAAGACCATGTGGGACACAGGGAGAAGGTGGCCATCCACAAGCCAAGGCGAGAGGCTCAGGAGAAACCAATCCTGCTGACACCTTGATCTCAGACTTCCAGCCTCCGGAACAGTGAGAACATAAATTTCTGTTGTTTAAACCACAGGGTTGTCGCTAACCCCGAGACCAGGGACCCGTATTGTTCCGTGGCCTGTTAGGAACCAGGCTGTACAGCAGGAGGCGAGTGGCTGCGGTTCAGTGAGCATTATGGCCTGAGCTCCGCCTGCTGTCAGATCAGCGGCAGTATTAGATTCTCACAGGAGCGCAAACCCTGTTGTGAACTGCGCATGCGAGGCATCTAGGTTGCTCGCTCCTTATGAGAATCTAACTAATGCCTGAAGATCCGAGGTGAAACAGTTTCATCTTGAGATCATCATCCCCCCTACACCGTCCCCGGCCCCCGCCATCTGCGGAAAAATTGTCTTCCATGAAACCCGTCCCTGGTGCCAAAAATGTTGGAGACCGCCATTTTAAACCACTCAGCAGGCCGGGGCGTGGTGGCTGACGCCTGTAATCCCAGCACTTTGAGAGGCTGCAGCGGGCGGATCACGAGGTTAAGAGATCGAGACCATCCTGGCCAACATGGTGAAACCCCGTCTCTACTAAAAATACAGAAATTAGCTGGGCATGGTGGCACGTGCATGTAGTCCCAGCTACTCGGGAGGCTGAGGCAGGATAATCTCTTGAACCCAGGAGGCGGAGGTTGCACTGAGCCGAGATCGTGCCACTGCACTCCAGCCTGGGCAACAGAGCGAGACTCAGTCTCAGAAAAACCAACACAAACAAACAAAAAGCAACAACAAAAAAACCCTCTCAGCCTATGACACTTTGTTACAGCAGCCTGAGGAAACTAAGACACTGCCTACACGTGCAATACTGACTCCCATATCTCCCAAAGCCTTGGCATCTTCTTTCATAGCATTCCCTCCATCCCCAGTGTTCTTTGTCCCACTTTTTACCTCCCTTCTTTCACCCCTCCATCATGTCCCTATTCTTCCTGGACCACCTTAGTTACTATCTCCTCCATTAAGCTTTTTAAAATTAACCCCTAAAATATGCAATTGCTCTATTGTTGTCCTTCCTACACCTTGTTTACCTCTGTATGGTGGGCTTAATACATTTTGCCTTGATTTGTGATTAATCTGTGCAACTATTTTATACCCTCATACTGGATAATGAGTTATCTAAAGACAATGGCTGAGACAAATTCTTCTTTGTTCAGTTCAAGTTATATTTATGAGGCCCCTGCTCTATGCACCCAGCACTATGCCAGGAGGTCAAAGTACAAGGCTAAGGCATGATCTCTGTCCTGAGGCACTTACGGTCTAGTAAAGGAAACTTTATGTTCTTGGCAATACCCATAACACTACTTCACATTTCTTATTATCTAATATGGCTTGGTTGAATTTAATTGAAAATTGATCTACTCCAGAGAAGATAAATTAAAGATGTAAATGAGAGCAGGTTGTTTTACAAAATAGCACCAGCCTCTGAGGCAAGAGATCTTTATTCCTGGTTGAGTGGGCTGAGTATGGCCATGCAGGGAAGGTGGCCACAGCCACCCCAGGTAACTCCTTGGCAAGTGCATATGAAGCCTGGGACATCACAGTCAGACAAACATAAAATCCAGAGGTCTCCTGCGAAATGACTGTGTAGCAGAGGCTTTCATTAGACAAACTTGAGTCTGGAAATTTACATAACGACCACGCAAGCTGGAGACTTGTATATCACAGAGTGAAGCCCCTGCCTTGTGGCAGGAGGCTGAGGCTGGACCAATGCATGCATCTGATCATCTCAGACTCCGTAAGACCCGATCTTGCTCTTTGATGCCACCTCAAGATGAATGCTGATGGCGGACAGCCTTCTGAGGCAATTACGAAAGACTGATTTCATCATATCTACTCAGAAGTCACCAGTCTCTGGTACCCAGGTAAATCAATTTTCAATTAAATTCAACAAAGCTGTATTAAATAATAAGAAATGTGAAGTAGTGTTATGGGTATTGCCAAGAACATAAAGTTTCCTTTACTGGACTGTGAGTGCCTGAGGACAGAGACCATGCCTTAACCTTGTACTTTGGTACCCAGGTATAGGGTGGGGTAGGACAGGTGGAGGAATGAAAAGCTTCTCTGTGTTTCATATTTGACCTTGCTTGTGGTTTTGTTACAAAAGCCTGGACATTATGAGTCAATAATGAAATCTATTCCCTCTTGCTAGGGAGAATATTATATTCCCAATTATTTCATGATAGCTATATAATGTTTTATTAATGACTCCAATCTAGCCTAACATCATTCCCAAACAGGTTAAAAGCACTCTTGAAATTGCTGGAAACTAAAAATGCAAGGTAGGCAATGGCCAACATAAGTCCAAATACTCTACATGCTTGGACCTTGAAGTGATAGTAGTGGGAAGGAAGGAGAAAGGGAAGTGGAGGAAGACGAGGTAGGGAAGAGGGAAGGGGAAGCAGAAGAGGAGGCCTGACTGGGTGTGGTGGTGTCATGCCTTTAATCCCAGTGTTTGGGAGGCTGGGGTAGGAGGATTGCTTGAACTCAGGAGTTTGAGACCAGCCTGGGCAATGTGAGAAGATCCTATCTCTACAAAAAATAAATTAGCCAGATGTGGTGGCACACACCTGTGGTCCCAGCTACTCAGGGGGCTGAGGCCAGAGGATCCCTTGAGCCCAGGAGGCCAAGGTTACAATGAGCCATGATTGCACCACTGTATTCCAGCCTGGGAAACAGAGTGAGATCCTTTCTTAAAAAAAAAAAAAAAAGACAGACTGGATCATTCACTTTTGTTTCACTTTTGTGATCCCTTTTCTCACTTAAGGAGATTCTCCTGTCCCTCCTCAGAATCCTCACACTAAAGGTTCGATCTCTGTCTTCTATTTATAATCTCTCTGTAACTGGACCCTTCTCACCAGCTTTTGAAGATAGTCCTTCACTTACATCCACTCCATGGGGTCCTGACTCCATTTCTTAGATCCCTAGTAGGGAAGCTGATGAAAATCTTGGAATAAACTCCAGAAAGGGAGGAGGGCTGCCTGTCTGCTGAGGAGAAACAGAAGGGGTGGACGAGCAGGTGGTGGAGGGAATGTCAACTTTGTTCTGACAAGATTGTGTGTGTAATAACACCCTGTAGGGAACACAGAATTTGGGTGATGTATTTTTAAAGCACATTAACCATTACACATACAAAGGAACGAACAGGTAGATGCAAACAGTAATCTCAAGATGAATTAATCCAGTTGTGGCCTCAGAAACCCGAAACTTTTCGTCGTTTTCTTGAAAGCAACCAATAATTAGGAACTCTCAATACAAGAAATATTCACTAAAAAAGAGGCAGAATGAAATCATTGTTAAACCTTACATTTTAAAGGTATATTGATGCTGTTTTTTTTACAGAGAAGCTGATGAAAGTGGTACTCCCCACTCTATCCTAAACCAGTATTTTTCTTGTCCCCTTTGGGTGGCCTGTGTCCTTAGTCTAACACCATCGGGGTCTTTATAGGCTTTGAGCTAGTTAACTTTTCACTCTCACTCAGAATCCCATAACTGCCATCCTCAGGAGGCACATGGTGTTTGCCTCAGGCAAGCTCAGAGCTTCTGCAGACACTTTGTAAGACAACCTGGCAGCCTTTTCCCATTAGCAGCAGGGCCTGGGTTCACACCTGCCACCCCCGCGACAGATTGTATATCCTCTTTCCCATGTGTTCTGTCTTTTCTTCAGAGAACTGGAATCTCGCATGATCTTGGATTTTCTAGTGAGGTTATTCCATAGACAGGCATCCCTGAGTTGACTGTGAACATGTACTTCTGGTTACCTATGCATTGCAGTCATTTCTGTAGATTTACTACCTGTTAAAGAATGGAAAGAGACAGGAGAAACAATCCAGTCCCATGATTCTCAGTGTCTTAGTCAGTTCCAGCTACTATAACAAAATACTTCAGACTGAGTGGTTTAAACAGCAAACTTATTTTTCATAGTTCTCAAGACTGGGAAGTCCAAGGTCAAGGTGTCTAGGGATTCAGTGTCTGGTGAGGGCTCTCTTCCTGGTTTGCAAATAGCCACCTTCTGGCTGAACTTTCTCATGGCAGAGAGAAAGGAAAAGAACTCTCCCGTGTTTCTTTTTAGGAGAACACTGATGACAGGCTCTATCCCTGTGACTTAATTGTCTCCCAAAGGCCCCACCTCCAGATACTATCACATTGGGGATTAGGGCTTCAACATATGAATTTTGGGGGAAGGGTGGAGCACAAACATCAAACATTCAGTCTATAGCACTCAATAAAGAAAAACTGTCCCCCTCCCCAGAAAGTGTGTTGGAAATTTATGGAGACATTTTTGATTGTCATAGAGACTAGGGGTAGCAGCAGCACTTAGTGGGGACATTCGACATGCTGCAATATACAACCTGATGAAGGTTTCACCCACATGCTGCATAACTTCTTAAAATGCTCTACTGGACATTTTTAGGACTGTTTATAATTATCCAAGCCTTGATTCTAGTTTACCTAAAAAGATAAAATATATTTTATATATACGTTTGAATGAATTTGTCAGGTTATAGAAACTGAGAGAGGAAAGTACTGAGCTTTCTTCTCAACTTCATTGGACGCAACAGTATGCATTGATCTGCATTTGTGCCTGCTACATTCACAGAGGTTCTATGGATAGGTGCCCGGACTATGATATCATATCATCTATCGTATAAGGGTCTGAACACTTACACATGGAAATAACATTTTATAATGTATTATTATTATATTTTTATATTATAGTTGGGACACTTAATTTTTTAAAAATTATGTCTGGAGATCAATTACATTATTTGTAAATTTCATCACAAAGGGACATTGCAAAATATGTGTTAATAAATGATACAACAGTTCTGATTCCATTCATGAATGTTTCAGCATTTATTTAACTAGTCTTTGATTGATGCACACTTGGGCTATTTCTAACATTCTACTTTTACAAATAATGTTGCAGTGAAGAACTTTATAGATATCATTTCATATGTTCACAGTGTTGGAATTTTTATTAGTTAATAACATTAAAAATCCAGGAAATTTTTCACATCAAGATCTGGGCTTCTGCTTTCTGATAATGACATTTCAACAATCCTGGGGCTTTCGTTTCTTCCCAGCGATGTCTGGGACTGAGAAGTAGCTGCCCACTTTTGACAAGCTATGTTAATCTGCTCAGGCTGCCATAACAAAACATCACACACTGGGTGGCTTAAATAAGAGAAATTTATTTCTCACAGTTCTGGAGGCTAGAAAGTCCAAGTCAAGGTGCTGGCAAGGTAGGTTTTATTCTGAAGCCTCTTATCCTGGCTTGTAGGTGGCCCTCACCTTGCTGTGTTCTCATATGACCTCTCCTTTGTGCACACTCAAAGATAGACAGGGAGAGAGAGTTTCCTAGTGTCTCATTTTATAAGGTCACCCATCTTATCAGAGTAAGGCTTCACCTTTATGAACTCATTTAACCTATCTCCAAATACAGTCACACTGGGAGTTAGGACTTCAATATATGGATTTGGAAAGGAGAGAACACAATTTATTCTATAGCACAAGGCACGTACCCTCCAGTTGCCAACAGCATCCATCATTCCTTACCGTCTTCCTAACGCTGACTACAATCAGTTCCCATTCATTGTCACACATGGGCTGCTGTTTTTCTTATAATAAAAACAAGAGGTGGGCCAAGGGTGGTGGCTTAAGTCTGTAATCCCAACACTTTGGGAGGCCAAGGTGGGAGAATTGCTTGAATCCAGGAGTTCGAGGCCAGCCTGGGCAACACAGCGAGACCCCATCTCACAAAAATTAATAAACAAATAAAAAGAGGAAATTATATCGCTATTATGTCTATGTCTCTATCAAAAGTTAGAAAATTCAAGAGAACCTGTAAAGGCCATGAGTTTAACAAAATGGGGGATACATATTTAGTGGAAGTAAATAATATTCCAGTGTGTATATGCAAACAGAATGTGATTTTTGTCAAAGAATAAGACTTAAGGTGCCATTGTGAAACAAACCACCAGAAAAGCACACACTTAGTCTGAATCACATAATTGGGTCATCTGCTTGGTCCTGTATACATCTGAGTCTGGGATCCCTGTGTGATTCTATTTTGACTCCTAAAATATCTGCCTCCACTGGCAACTATTGAGAAAAAACCAACAGATATCCCCCAGCCTCAGACACTAGCAGCAAAATCCAAGCATGGATTCTTTGTTGTTGTTGTTGTTGTTGTTATTGTTGTTGTTTTTGAGACAGAGTCTCACTCTGTTGCTCAGGCTGGAGTGCAGTGTTGTGATCTCGGATCACTGCAACCTCCGCCTCCCAGATTCAAGGGATTCTCTTGCCTCAACCTCCAAAGTAGCTGAGGTTACATGCATGCACCATCACGCTGGGCTAATTTTTGTATTTTTAGTAGAGATGGGGTTTCACCATGTTGGCCAGGCTGGTCTCGAACTCCTGACCTCAAGTGATCCACCCGTCTCAGCCTCCCATAGTGTTGGGATTACAGGCATGAGCCACCACGCTCGACCTTTTTTATTTTTATTTATTTTTATTTTTATGCTCTTAGAAATTTCTTTAGGTCTATGGAACTGCCACTCTTTGAGAAACGGATTGCTATGTTCTCTTTCCCTATGAATAGCAGACATCATTTAATCGGTTTTCCAGTCTCATAAATACACTGCCATGTGATGGATGGAAGCCAGGTCCCTCTGCTGCTACAGACTCAAGCTGAGCTGGCTGAGCTACTTGCCTTGTTCAACTCTTCAGCTCAGAAGGAAGCCAGGATACTTGTGTTTGTTCATTTCCTCTCCCAAACATGGGCTTGCTGCTTGCTGCAGTGCAACAGGCTATGAATTCAAAATAGGATAGAGCTGTCCAGTGGGTTACACTTCAAATGAATGTTCAGTTTTGACCACGGCCTCAGATTATCTAAGCCACAAAATGGGGGAAGGGAGCAGCACACAGAGGAAAACAAGTTCCTGTAGAATTTCCAGATTTTCTTGAGCTTAATGCTGTCAGACATTCTAAGGCAAATAATCTTTCTAGAGGCAAATCAACCCTCTTTTCAAGGTAAATAAAAGCGATGCTTGTTGCAGTCTATGCAAATGCCATAAGCAACAGTTTCAAAGCGAAAACAATGTGAACTAAGATATTTCCTATATTCCAACTCCTGGATTTCTTTTTTTATTCTCTGCATGTGGCACACAACAAATAACCTTCCTTTGTTGGAGTCGATCTGTAACTCCAACTTCAGTGAGGCTCATCTTTTGTTCCGGCAGAAAAAGTTTTCCCTTTATTGGTGTCATTTTGGTGTTGTAACAATCACAGTGCCATACTCATAGAGTGTAAGAACTTTTGCCACAAGTCTAAAAGAAAAAGGCACCAGTCAGGGAAGAAATTATTGCATCTTGGCTGACATTGCAAAGCAGAGTGACTATTTCTTCTTGCAGTGTTTATGGAGCCTGAAGGAACTAGGACCATCATCTCAATGCGGGGCAATTATTGAACCCTAATATATAGTTCACCAAGTGCTTTATACACCTTTATCTTATTTAATCCTCCAACAGTTTAATAAAAATTGAAGCCATGAGAGATAAGTAATTATCCTACCACTCCAGAGCTGCAGGTGGCAGAACTGAAATTCCGAGTCCTGTCTCTTTGTTCATTCATTCATTCATTCATTCATTCCATTGCATTCAACAAAAATTGAGTTCATAATGTTTGTCTAACCCCAAAGCCTATGCTCTTTACCCTGAGGTATTACAATTCCTTTAAAAAGTCAAACTATGTCAAAAATAATGTTTTAGAAGGCTGTTCTGGTGTCATAAAAGTGAGAGCTAGTGGAGTCTTCAGGGCCAAAAGTCATCAACTATGAAGCAGTCTTGACAGGTCAGGCCAGGAAAATCCTTTAACTTAGACTCTCAGCGCATCTGTGGGGAGTGGTAGGTCATCTGTATAAATACAGATCACTCTTATACGTACCACAGCGTAATGCCTGTTTGTCCTATAGGGTCATTTGGCCCACTTACAGATTATGAGAGAGAAGGTAAGGCTAGTAAAAAGGAAGATGTTAATAAACTTGATACAGGTTGCTGCTGGATCTTGTTTGGATCTATTTTGGTTTTCTTTAAGCTGTCATCTACTTCAGTGGGCTGAAACAGTGAAGAGAAATTCAACATAAAATAAGAAATGGGTGAAAACTTGTGGTTCTTAACCTAATAAGAACCAAAAGGACATTTTTAAACTAATAAGATAGAGCTTACATTGGGCTCAAACCTGTTTACTTTCTTTAGCAACAAGAAAACTGAGAAACTTAGGGTACAATAAATTCTTTCTTTATTCTTGTGTTGCCATCTGAGTACTACATACACATAGATATTTCTTTGCATTTTTTTATGAATGAATTTTAAGATTCCCTTCAAGAAGATTAGGCTAAAATTAATCCTCTGCAGATAAGTGAAAGCAGATGATCTTACAGAAGAAAATCTATCGGATGGAATAGTATCAGGCTGACAGTCACACTTGAATATTACAATTACAATTAAGATAAAGTCTTTTCCTCGCTTGGCATGGAAACAATGGAGGCCATAAAGTATCAGGATTCTTTTTGCATTATAGGAATAATGAGAAAATGGACAAAAACCAATCTCTCCTCTGTGGCAGTAGAGCCTGGATTCTGAACATCAGGCATGTACACACCATGTGGAAAGCATAGGAGACTGGACTTCACTTCTGAGATCATTTTTTATTTCTGGCAAGTCTTATGTTTAAACATAAGGCCCACAACCACACTGTTTCAGACAACATACCAAATGGCATGTCCAATATTTTGATTTAAGAAGAAGAAGAAGAAGAAAAAAAAAAAAGCAGTTCTCAGTTATCATTGCCTTTTTTTTTTTTTTTTTTTTTTTTTTTTTTTGAGACAGGGTCTCACTGTGTCACCGAGGCTGGAGTGCCATCTCAAACTCCTGGGCTCAAGTGATCCTCTCACCTCAGCCTCCTGAGTAGCTGGGACTACAGGCACCTGCCACCATGCCTGGCTAATTTTGTTTTTAATTTTTTGATTTGCTATGTTGCTCGGGCTGGTCTTGAACTCCTGGACTCTAGTGATCCTTGCACCTTGGCCTCCCAAAATACTGGGATTATAGCCATGAGATACTGTGCCCAGCCCATCAATGACTTTGTTATGCTTGACGCAACGTGAAAGAAGGTGGAGAAGAATCCCCTTCCCAGAAAAGACGATAGTTCCTATTTCTTAATATTTGAATTTCCTGCCTTGCCTTGGAAGAGAAACAGATGGCAAGGATGAAAGGAAGAGGGGACTAGAAGATACATTATTTTGAAAATAGAAAAAAAAAGTCAAAAATTTATCTTCCAGTTGATGCAGCCACCAGGAAAGGCTGATGACACAGCAGGTAGAGCCTTGGGGTCACCATTCTTAAACCTCAGTGAACAGGTAGAGCTGTGGGCAGCCAGAGCTCTGCCCTCTAAAGGGCATCTGTCTACCACTCTGCAAGCTTTAGCCCAGAGCAGTGTTAAGTCAGGGCCTCCTGGGGAGTCTCAGAAAGGGTTAGAAATGTCTGAGATCAACTAAAAAACATATTCATCTTCCAGAGTTAACTACAATTTTTGATGTTGGTTCTTCCCTGTAGTCTTTTCCTTTTGCAGAGTTCTTCACATTTTTAATAGATTTTATAAAATTACTTTCATTTTTGTGATTGTTTCAAAACTAACACATATGAGTTATAAAGAGTTTATAAAAAACAAAGAAACAAATGAAAACAATTCACTTTTCAACCACACAGAAGAAATGCCAACAGTTAATGTTTGAAGGTGGCATTAATTTTCTCATACTATATATTGAGTGCCATTTTGGACAAAAAGAAACTGAGATTCAAAAATTTCAGACTTGGAAATGAACAAGGTTGGTATATGAGATGGGGCAAAGCAAAAACAAAAACAAACTGGCTCATTTTTTTCCGTCTATACTCTCAACATTCAATACAAGACTGCTCTGTGACTAGATGTGTGGGGGTTTCCCCACATATGGAACAAATAATTCTCCAGCAGACTTGCTGGAGCTCGATGTCCTAAAATGTAACTCAATTGTAACACTATCTATGTGGAGATAGTGTTGGATCCCACAGGTTAAGGTTTTTGCATCATCAACGCAGTTTTCACATTTACTATTAAATAGTTCATCCTTTCTCCCACTTACCTGAATTTCCAGAAAAATCTTATAATAAATCTTTATATATACATGCATCTATTTCTAGATGTTCTAATCTGGCCCATTGTGCAGGCTGTCTTTATTTCTATGCTAGTATGTAGGAAACCTTTATTACTGGCCAACATAACCCTTAATATTTTCTTTTCTTTTCTTTCTTTTTTTTTTGGAGACAGAGTTTTACTTAGTCTGTTGCTCCGGCTGGAGTGCAGTGGCCTGATCTCAGCTCACTGCAACCTCTGCTTCCCAGGTACAAGCGATTCTCCTGCCTCAGCCTCCAGAGTAGCTGGGACTACAGGCATGCACCACCACAGCTGGCTAATTTTTGCATTTTTAGTAGAGACAGGGTTTCACCATGTTGGCCAGGCTGGTCTCAAACTCATGACCTCAAGTGATCCACCTGCCTTGGCCTCCCAAAGTGCTGGGATTACAGGTGTGTGCCACTGTGCCCGGTCAACCCTTAATATTTTCTTGAGGTCATTATCCTCTCCCAAAACATGTGGCCAATTGTGTGCACTGACAGTTGGGCCTACATGAGCCAGTTGGCGCTTCCTACACCTGAAGTCTCAGGAAATGGTTCCAGAATTGTCATGTGACCCAAACGAGGCCTCGGGAGTTTTCAGCTGGAGCAGCTGAGTAAGATTGCCCCTGGCATCTGCCATCTGAGTGCTGGAAGGAAGTGATGCCTTCCTGGCCATATGGAGGAAGCCCATCTGCAGAGGCAAGAAATAAGAACCCAGAACAGGGGGGGCTAAGCCAAGTAAAAGAAGCAAAATACCTAGGCTGCATGGAGTCGGATTCAGTTTGGACTCTGTCATCTGTTTTTTCTAGTTATGGGAATCAATGAATTCCCTTATTTTTGGATGAAACTGGTTTGAGTTTCTGCCTTAGCAGGTAACATCTGTCTAAGTGTCTCATAAACAATGAGGGACCATACAAATTTGAGGTAGTGGTAACATCTGGGAAAAATAATCATTTCTTCTAATATTAGTCATTCCAAAACTCTTAGTCCAAGTTTCTCCATATAGTGTAGACCATAATTTAAACTCTACCTATATTATGGAATTATTTTATAAATAAATGAAAAATATATATGAAATCTAAAAAATGACAAAGATGAAAGTATTATTTTAATCATGGGCATATTTATTTTCCTTAGCTTTGCCCATCTTATTTGAGAGAAAATACTTTCATGTCTTTATCTATGCTACAGTCTCCTAATAGGTTCATTATGGTTTATAAATGTAAGTTATAATTAGATTTCTATAAGGTCAACACCATTTAGAAGTATTAAGAAAGCAGCTGACTTATATTACCTGTTTCTATTCATGTAAAATTCACTACAAGAAGAAAGATGATTGCTTTAGTAATTTTATTTTTCACTAAAAGCTGCCTAGTCCAAGCATTATCAATGGAGAAATGTCTCAGATAAATGGTACCTGCAGCTGTCACATCAAACCAGATGATAACAAAATCTCCATGTACACCAAGGTGTCTAAATGTTCAATGTTTCCAAAAACCGCTTTCATTCCCGAAGTAGCTTTTACAGTGGCCCAAAACCACCCCCCCACCAAATTTTTTTTTTTTTTTTTTTGAGACAGGGTCTCACTCTTCACCCAGGCTGGAGTGCAGTGGCATGAACTCGGCTCATGCAACCTTTGCCTCCTGGGCTCAAGTGATCCCCCTACTTCAGCCTTCCGAGTAGCTGGGACTAGAGGCATGCACCCACACGCTTAGCTAATTTTTAAATTTTTTGTGGAGATAGGGTCTTCTTGTATTGACCAGGATAGGCCCCGTATTTCTTAAAGAACAGCACAAATAATGGGAAATGATTGTTAAATTCTTTAATTCCCCGCACTGTAAAATAATTATTGTGTACGAGAAGAATTTCTGTGAGTTGACTGAAGCAGGCAGAAAAATGATGTTTCTTTGTCTATCGTTTTGTTTTAACACTACTAGATACACTGGTTCTGCTTCACTCTCTTGAAAAAGGTTTTTGCTTGAGTTATAACATCTTGCCGAAGAACACCATGAGATTTTAACATAACAGGAATTAATTAATCTTTAAACCTCTAAGATTAATTCCATCCTTTCTGAGGAAAGACAAATGGAAATGGTCAGGATTCCCACAACGAAGTACACAGGAATCCCAGCCTGAGCCTTGCCTCTAGCTTTATCTGTTTAATTGCTTGTTTGTTTGTCTCAATTCTCAGATTATAAATTCTTAAACATAATCTCTTTAAAACCTTGAAACCATATTCCAGGGGAGAAAATAAAGTTTATGTCATCATGTTTGATGGAGAAAACCAGTTTTTGCATCTTTTCATCTCTGCTGTGGTTGGTCATTAAGGAGATGTAATTAGTCAATATCTTTGGCTTTCTGTATTCAGATTGAACAAAGCTTTTTCAGAACAACTGTTATGTGTCTAGTGCCTTGTTCTCACTTGTTTTATCTTAATTTTGACAATAACCTTATGAAGTGGTATTTTTAGTCATTTTAAGTGGAGGAACTTGAGGTTTAGAGTGATTTGTCCAAAGAGCCAGTACTGAGATTGCATCATTTGTTCAAGGTTGCACAACTAAAAGGAGTCAGAATTTCAACTCAGGTCTTTCCAATCTATGCTGTGTGCCTTTTTGACCCTCTTCCCTCCCCTTGCTACACATTGAATAATTCAAAGTATCATGGATGATACATCTAATTTTGAGATTTGATGAATCTCAAAAGCATTATGCTAAGCAAAAGACGCCAGACACACAGAAGAGTATATACTGTCTAAAGCCATGTATATGAAATCCAAATACAGACAAAACTAAGCCATGTAGATGGAACACAGGCAGTGGTTGACAGCTGCACAATGAATGCTCCACAGTGTAGGGATTCGACTGAAAGAAACACCAGGGAACTTTTTATGGGGGTGGAAGTGTTCTATATCTTGTTACTTGGATATACAAAATTGTCAATACTCTTTGAATAACTGAACATCTAAAACCTGTACTTTTCATTGTGTGTTAATCACTTCTTAATTTTTTTTGAGACAGTCTTGCTCTGTCACCCAGGCTGGAGTACAGTGGCACAATCTCGGCTCACTGCAACCTCTACCTCCTGGGTTCAAGCGATTCTCCTGCCTCAGCCTCCTGAGTAGCTGGGATCACAGGTACGCACCACCACACCCAACTAATTTTTTTTGTATTTTTAGTAAAGACGGGGTTTCACCACCTTGGTCAGGCTAGGTTCAAACTCCTGACCTTGTGATCCTCCTGTCTCGGCCTCCCAAAGTTCTGGGATTACAGGCGTGAGCCACCGCGCCTGGCCACATCTCAATTTTTTAAGATTCTATTTAAATGACCTAAAATGCAGTTTCAGGTAACTCTACTTCTCTGGTAGTCTTCAAAGTTGATATATCGAAATTTCTACTTTGAAATAGAAAACAAAATAATATTTTAACGTCAACAATGTCTTTGACTACAAACTTGGCCATAGTTATTGATTTAGGTTTAGTGAGAAGATTCAAGAGAAATCTGGTCTATGAGGCACAATCGCCAGGGATTCTTACTTTTATCAAGAATCTATGTTTAAGTAATAATTGTATTAATGTTAATAAGCATTAACTGAACATTTCTAAGCACCAGACATAGAGTTAAATGCTACACTGCCTCTTCTCACTTCATCCACACATCAATTTAATGAGGCAGGTAACATTATAATCATTACCCTCTGAAAGATAAACTCTCCAAGACTTAGAGAAGTCAGATGGCACATCCAAGATCCCAGAAGTAGGTGTTGGGCTAGAAATTTGCTGAAAAGAATCTGAATCTTAGCTCTAGTCTTACACTACTTAATATTGCTTTCAATGACAGCACTAATGAAAAAATTCAAGGGATTCAAGAAAAATGTTGAATGGTTAGCATTAACTTTTGCTTTTTTCTAGTCTTGTATTTTCTAGGTATTCCGTATTAAGTATGGGTTTCTTTTTTAGATAATAAACTATAGTCTAAAATGATAGTTAATAGAATGTAAGTATGGGATTGAACCTCAAAATACTTTGGAAGTTAAAAAAATAACTCCCATATAGACAATGTAAATATTCTGTTTCAGTGCAGTGGACTAAAACTATATTTTGCATTTCTCTGTGGCATCAGAAAGCTTATTATAAATACATAGCACAAATGTATTATTTTTCTGGCTTGAAGAAAAATATCCAATGGCACCCCATCTTGTAAAATTTAGAACTGAAGGATGAAGCCATATTATGATGACCCTGCCTGTGTGACATTTTCACCTTAGGACTGATGTCTTGTGTTTGAAACATGATTAAATTTGATTATCAGGTGTGATGATAGCTTGCAATGTTCTAAGGAATGATTCTCACAGAGGAAATTGATAATTCTACAATGCAAACCTTTACTTTATACTAATGGGTTAAGATGAAATACTGGGAGGTTTCCTCAGCACTTACTATGCTCAGAATTTAGGTAAGGGAGAAAGTAAGTCAGACATCTATAGCCGATGTCAATTCCAGCTACTGTGGCCCCTGACATGATGGTTTTCAGCGAAAGTGTAAGGTTATTCTCTAGATTTACAAATCTACAAATTATCAAAATGGTACACATTTTAAAACTAAATCACAGCCACCAGCCCACATTGTTCTTCCATTTTTTTGCATCCACCTGTCCATTGAATTCTCACTTTCAAGTCAATCTAATCCACTCAAGTTTTGGGAATCATGAACCTGACGAAAATACATGACAAAAATACAAAAGTATTTTGAAAGTATAGAAATGCAACATTTCTGATTCTCACCATTCTAGTAATTTTCAATTCTTATCCAAATTATTCTACCTTTGTCTTCGTCTGGTATGCCAACACTCATTTAGAAAACCACAGAGTCTTCGGTTATTTACTCTTCTTTACTTCCTGTATACAGTAGATTTCTTTGTGCCTCCTGGATGCGTTCTTTTTTGCTGGAACATTTCATCCAAGAGTGATTTCAAAGAGATTCCGTGTGTTCATCCTTCTGAGGCAATTGTATACTTGAGAATGTTTTTATTGCACTTAAACAAAAGCTCAACTGGATGAAAATATTCTAGGTTCAAATTTACTTTTTTCCATCAGCATGTTAAAAAATATTAGCCTAGTGTCATCCAATGTCATTGGTGAAAAGTCTAACATCAATTTGATTTTTGTTTCTTTTTCTCAGGAAGCTCTTCTTTTACTCTGATGGTCTTAAATTTAGCAAAGTGTGGGTTTTTCTTATCTATTCTCTTACTTTCACATTCTGTGATCTTTCTTTTATAATAAAAAATTCTCAATCATTATTTCTTTAAATATTTTCTCCCCTTTATTCATTTATTTATTTATCTATCTATTCATTTGTTTATTTAAGACAGGGTCTCACTCTGTCACCCAGGCTGGAGTACAGTGGCATGATCATGGCTCACTGCAGCCTTGAGCTTCTAGGCTTAAGCGATTCTCCCACCTCAGCCTCTCAGGTAGCTGGGACTACAGGCACACACCACCATGCCTGACTAATTTTTGTATTTTTTGTGGAGATGGGGTTTTGCCACGTTGCCCAGGCTGGTCTCAAACTCATAGGCTCAGTGATTCTCCTGCCTCGGCCTCCCAAAGTGCTGGGATTACAGGTGTGAGCCACCGTGCCTGGCCTCCTCTTCATTTATTGTATTTTCTTCTGAAGCTTCTTCTATTCTTCCTATTAACACGTCTTTTATATTTTGGTCTTTTTAATACATACTTGATTGTTTCCCAGAAGGATTCCTTTACATGTTTTTTTCAGTTTGCTAGCTCATCTTTGGCTATATCCATTCTAATATTCAATGTATTTCCTGAGTTTCTTATCATAATGATAACGTCCCATTGCTTTTTCTTCATAAATTTTTGTTCTTGCATTAAATTACCAAAACCAGTTGATTATCCCTTATCCAAAATGCTTGGGACAAGAAGTGTTTTAGATTTTGGATTTGTTCAAATTTTGAAATATTTGCGTATACATAATGAGATATCTCGGTGATGGGACTCAAGTCTAAACACATTATTTATGTTTTATATACACCTTATACACACAGCCTCAAAAATAATTTTATATAGTAGTTTGAATAATTTTGTACATGAAACAAAGTTTGTGTACACTAAACCATTGGAAAGCAAACATGTCAGATGTAAAACTCTCTACTTATGACATGTGTTCATGCTTAAAAATTTTGGATTTTGAAGGATTTTGAATTTCAGATTTTTGAATTAGGGATGTTCAACCTATATCTTCTTGAAAAATATTTCTTTTGTTTACTTTAAATTGATGATTTGTGCTTTGCCTTGTGTTGGTTCTCCAGCGAAATATTGGGCATTCAGTATATTTCTCTCTAAGTGTATGTTACCAGAGGGTGTCAATTCCCTTGGGAGGTACATGTGCAACCTGTTCTTTTACACCTGCTGGGTTCAGGCTCCACTTGGATGCCACCTGTTCCTGGCTCCAGCACTAGGCTTGTAATTAGGGTTTTCTTCTTCCAAGTGGTGATTGGGCTTTTCTGCTTGGGTTAATTTGGGGAAAGAAAATAATGCAACTGAGATCTCTATCTCTCCTTCTCCCTCTCCTGGCCCTCTTTCAATCTGGACTGTAATTCCCTCCCACACCCACCTACCATCTTCTGATGTTTCCAGGGGTTTTAGACAATCTTTAAGTTAATTAATCAACTCTATCAATTTCACTTTCACCTCCAGAGCATTTCCAAACTGGGCTACATGTTTGCTTGCAGTGTTGCAAATACCATTTTTTGTATAACATTAGAATGTTCCAAATTTTAAAGCTAAATATCACTAGCCCATTGGTCCACTCTTTATTTTCCAGGAGGTCTCTCCTGTCCTAAAGATGGCGTCATTCTCATGTGAATTCTTATAGCTTTATTTCATATGCATACCTCTGTAAGTGTCATTTAGCATTATTTTTGTGTTTTTAAAACTCACATAGAGTATTATACTGTACAAGCATAAAACAAACATTTTAAGGGCTGGGTGTTCTGGCTTACATCTGTAATCCCAGTACTTTTGGAGGCTGAGGCAGGAGGATCACTTGAGGCCAGGAGTTTAAGACCAGCCTGGACAACATAGCAAGACCCTACCTCTACAAAAAAATTAAATTAAAAATAAAATAGCAGGGAGTGGTGGTACATGCCTGTGGTCTGAGCTAGTTGGGAGGCTGAGGTAGGAGGATCATTTAAACCTGACAATTTGAGGCTGCAGTCTCACTCCAAAGCAAAGATTATGATTGTGCCACTGCACTCCAGCCTGGGCAACAAAGCAAGACCCTGTCTCCAAAAATAAAAAAAAATAAGATAAAAATGGTTGCACAGCTCTGAATATACTAAAATCCATTAAATTTTGTACCTTTAAATGGAAAAAAAATTAATATATTACATTGATTATATTTAACTTTTTCCCAAAAAAAACCTTAAGGCATTTTTAAGCTACAGATATAAATATAACACTTAATAAAGGAAAAAATACAAAATTACAACCAAAGAAAGGGGAGAATGCAGACACACTAAGGTAAGGGCTAGAATAGTTGCTATGTTTGAGAGTTTAGCAATGTTCTTACTAAAAGCTCATTAAACCTACTTATTTTTGGAAAAAGATCAGAGTCATTGCAGGAATCACATTTTGATTTACAGAAGGCCACTTAATATGGTTTGTCTGTGTCCCCATCCAAATCTCTTCTTGAATTTCCATGTGTTGTGGGAGGGACCCGGTGGGAGGTAATTGAATTATTGGGGCAGGTCTTTCCTGTGCTGTTCTTGTGATAGTTAATAAGTCTCACGAGAGCTGATGTTTTTTAAAGGGGAGTTTCCCTGTGCAAGCTCTCTCTTTGCCTGCTGCCATCCATGTAAGATGTGACTTGCTCCTCCTTGCCTTCCACCATGATTGTAAGGACTCTTCAGCCATGTGGAACTGTAAGTCCATTAAACCTCTTTTTCTTCCCAGTCTTCGCTATGTCTTTATCAGCAGTGTGAAAACAAACTAATACACCACTTGATATGTTATTTACTTAAACGCAAAGTAAATCCATTGACCTTCCATTGAGTCCAGCCACCATAAAGAGTTGGAAGGCCTGCAGTTTCACAGAATGGTTTCATAATATCCAAGTAGTGTGGGATAGAGCCTTGTAAGGCTCGAAATAGGAGCCAGGAGCAAAACAGCACAAGAAAGATCAAGAAGCTGATTTAATGTGCTTTGTTTTGAGAATAGTTTAAGGCACCCTGTGTCTTCATAGTCATATATCTGCAGCATAACTTGGCTGTCCACACACTGTGAAATAATTTTAAAATTTGTAGCCATGATTTTCAGTAGGAAGAGATATTACTTTCTTATTTGTTGGGCAAAGCAACTGGCATTTAGGCTGACTAGAATGTTTTAAGTGACTAATGAAAGAACTGCTAATATTTCAAGCTTCCACTAGATGTTTGCAAGCTTTGCAATTGGTCTTAAAGAAGTAAAATGTCTGATTTAGAGCACCATATAAATAATATCTCACAATAAAATATTGCTTTCTAAATCTATAGCTATACTTTTTTATCACTTAGAGAATAATATATACATTGTGGAAAAGGTATACTTTTTAAATGACCTTTACTTTGCTGCAGAGTAAAATAACCTAAAGGAAAATTAAACTTCAGATACAGTTTAATATTTTTAAACTCATTAAAATTGTCTTTCAATTTTAGAGAAGGCCTTGACTGTGTGTTCATGCTAGGGGTAAATTTAGAGTAGATGGCTTTGTACAATCATTACCCCACCTACAGATTTTCAGCCCCTTAAGTCACTTTGCAAATATTTATTGACAGCCTACTATGTGCCAGGCATTGTGTTAGGTATTGGGAACACCTGGTGGAAGGAAAGAATGAGAGAGTCTTTGCACTCATGGAATTTATGATGTAGATGTAAATAAACAGTTGCACAGTGAATCAGTGACCATTTTGCTAAGTGTCATAAAATGAAAGCACAGGTGCCAAGAAGCTATATAGGAGTATCTAATTGGCGAAGTTTGAGGGAGGGTGTTTCTAAGGAAGAGCCATGTTGATTGAGACCACACATCGGAGTGGGCGTTATGGAGGGGAGGAGGGCAGCAGGAAGAGTGTTTCGGGTAGAGGTTATGCATATGAAGCCTGGGAGGTGGGAAGGAACTTGGCATGTCTGACAACTAGAAAAGAAAAGAAAAAGACAAAACTGCCGGAGCTTGGAAAAGGGGGAAGAGAGGTAAGGCATATTAAGCTAAGAAGCAGGTGAGAAAAAAATCACTCAGGCCCTTGCCAACCACATGAAAAATTTTGGATTTTATCCTAAGTGATGCAGAAGGGTGATATGATTAGATGTGCCTTTTAGAAAGATCACCTGGCTGCCCAATGGATTGGGCAGATTAGCTGGAGGCCACATGGTCATTTGGCCAATGGCTGGGTGGAACAAGACTTGTGGCAAGGGCGAGGGAGAGAAGTGGATGGACTGGAATTGGGAGGAAGAGCCAATGTGATCTGGTGAGCACTGAGGGGTTCAACCAGGTAACTGTCCTGGGGACTGGTAGCACAGATTTAGCTACCAGCTCATTTAGATATGAACTTATATTTAACCAGTAAAGGAGGCTTGCAAGTGATGCAGCATAGAGGAGTCCCAACATTGTGGCTTAGTCAGGGAGGGTTCTTGGCTTTGCCCAGGAAAGAATTCAAGAATAAGCCAAGAGTGTTAGACAGCAAACATTTTTTTTTTTTTTTTTTTTTTTTTTTGGAGACAGTCTTGCTCTATCACCCAGGCTGAAGCAGAGTGGCATGATCTCCTCCACCTTCCAGATTCAAGTGATCCTCTGGCCTCAGCCTCCTGGGTAGCTGGGGTTACAGGCATGCATCACCACACCCAGCTAATTTTTGTATTTTTAGTAGAGACGGGGTTTCACCATGTTGGCCAGGCCTGTCTCGAACTCTGGACCTCAAGTGATCAACCCAGCTGGGCCTCTCAAAGTGCTGGGATTATAGGCGTGAGCCACCAGGCCGGCCTATAGTAATCTTTTATTGGATGGTCCTGCTCCTTGCAATTATATTTATACCCACTTTCAATTGCATGCAAATAAAGGGGTAGGTTAATATGAATTGGGGGGAAGTTTATTTAGAACTTTACATAAAACATAATTTTATGTTTTATGTAGAGTTAATTTACCTCTACAATGGAATACTATATAGTCATTAAATATTGTGCTGTAAAGAAATATTTGATGTAAAGAAATATGTTCAATGTACATAACTGAGTGAAAAAATTACAAAGATATATGTATACAGTAGTCCTCCCTTATCCAAAGTTTCTATTTTGGTGGTTTCAGTTACCCGAGGTCAATGTCAGTCCATATTAAATAGAAAATTCCAGAAATTTTAACAATTTTTTTCCAGAAATTTGTAACAATTCCTAAGTTATAAATTGGTAGCTATTCTGAGTAGCATAATGACGTCTCGGCCATCCTGCTTCCTCTTACCCAGGAAATGAATCATCCCTTTGTCTAGTGTGACCACACTGTCTACAGTGTATGCCCATTAGTCACTTAGCAGTGGTGTTAGGTTATCAGCCTGACTGTCAAGGTATCACAGAGCTTATTTTCAAGGCACCCTTATTATGCTTAATAAAGGCCACAAAGTGCAAGAGTAGTGATGCTGGCAATTCAGATATGCCAAAGACAAGCCATAAAGTGCTTCCTTTAAGTGAAAAGGTAAAAGTTCTCCACTTAATAAGGAAAGAAAAAAAAATTGTAACCGAGATTGTAAGATCTATAATAAGAACAAATATTCTATCTGTGAAATTGTGTAGAAGGAAAAATTAATTGGTACATAGTATATATGGAGTTTGGTACTATTCATGGTTTCAGGTTTCACTGGGTGTCTTAGAACATAATCCCATTTTCTGAGAAGCCTATGCATGGATTAAAAAAAAGGTACCTGGCTAGGCACGGTGGCTCATGCCCGTAATCCCAGCACTTTGGGAGGCTGAGGCGGGTGGATCAGCTGAGGTCAGGAGTTCAAGACCAGCCTGGCCAACATGGAGAAACCCCATCCCTACTAAAAATAAAAAATTAGCCAGGTGTGGTGGCATGCTTCTGTAGTCCCAGCTACTTGGGAGGCTGAGGCAGGAGAATTGCTTGAATCTGGGAGGTGGAGGTTGCAGTGAGCCAAGATCGCGCCACTGCACTCCAGCCTGGGCAACAGAGTGAGACTCCATTTCAAAAAAAAAGATACCAGGCAAAAGATTAACAGTGTTTGTCACTATTGGCCTATATATTTTTCCAAGACATTCATAATGTATTGCAGTCGTCTGTCTATATATGCAGGGCACTGGTTCTGGGACTGCCCTTGCATGCCTAAATCTGCACATATGAAGTTTTGCACTAGGCTTTGCAGAACCCACGGACAGGAGAAGTCGGCCGTCTGCATACTCAGGTTTCACATTTCTCCAATGTGATACTTTCCATCTGTGTTTGGTTGAAAAAAAAAAAAGCTGTATATAAGTGGACGCGTGCAGTACAAACCTGTATTGTTAATGGACTTATCACTTAAAAGACTAGAGAGACTCTAAAATGTTAGCAGCATTTAAAATGCACATAGTATAGGGCCTGGAACCCACGAGTGACTCCGTACAGATGGCCACATTTCATGTGGCTTTTGAGGGACACAGGTTTTTTTCATGTTGGGAGGGAGGGAAGAGTTTTAAGAGTAAAATCTGTTCAGGGAACAGTGAGAAATTCGGTAGGCTGGGAGATGAGGAAAGTGAGACTAGCATCTTATTCAAAGCAGTAAGTGATATTAAGAAACCTGAACTCTTTCTTTTGAATAATGAAGAGCCAATGAAGGTACCAACTGACGGAGGTAATGCGATCAGATTTAAATATGTCAGCAAATGTCCTAGAACCTCCCAGGTTTTCTGCCTTCCCTCTGCTTTCAGGAGAGCTCACTCTCAAATTGGTCATTATATTTTATTATTGAGTGTGGTTTTCCTTGAGACATTTGCAATAGGAATGTTCTTCATGTCCCTGTCCTTCTTAGAAATTTTTAAGTTACATGTTTAAACATATAAGTACTTTTGCGTAAATACTTTCATATGTGTACTCATAGAAGTACCTTTGCATAAATCCATTAATATGATTATACCAAATAAGCTTTTTAGAGCATTTTTTATAACAAATGTGATTCTATCCATAGTTTTTTCCCCATGCACACATAAATATATAGTGTCATATACACACCCACACAGAAACATATGTAGGGTGCCTGTCATCATTTGTTTTACAAAAAATGGGATCAGACGATACACACTTTACTGTTTGCCTTTCTCTCATCAATAACTGGAATTATCTCCAAATTAGCTGGTACTGTTCTAAATGCTTCTTTTTATCAACTGCAAAATATGCCTTTAGTGCCGTGTAGTCCTGTTTTCAGTCATTTTCTTACCAATAGATTAGCATCTTTTCCAGCTTTTCATCACTACCATGCAATAAGCATTCTTATATATTATGTTTTTATGAAATAAACCCCCAAAGTAGGGCTGTTGGGTCAAAGGATATAGGTAATTATAATTGGAATAAGCAGGGGCCAGATTACTTTCCAACAAGGCTATAACACTACATCTGCAATGGCATAGCATGAGGAAAATACATTCTTTTGTCCAAATCCTCACCAGCAACAGATATTATAACACTTTTTGATGTTCTGTTGCCAGCTTGATGGGTATAAGGTGATATCTTAATATTCTTTTAATTTGCATTTCTCTTACCACTGGTGAATTTCAGCAACTTTTCACGTGGTATCTTTAGGTATTGGGTTTGTACTCTGTGGATTATTATTTCTATTATCTTTTCTAGATTTCTGCCCCTTCATAATCTTTCTTGCTGTTTGGCTAGCTGACTGGTCAATTTTCATGGCCTTCATCAACACTGACTCCATAAGTACTGTTGGAATTTGCATTTTTAAAATGTGAACCAACTCCTCTGTACATGCCAATACTCAAGCCAGATAAACTCCAGGCAGGAGGACCCCGGTGATACATTCACATTCCTTTTCTATGGCAAAATGGGTGAAGAAAACACAGATCCCCGACTCCTGGAATACCTAAATCAATCAGGTGCCTCATGGAGAAATGCAGGTCTGTAGCGGTGTGATAAGGTCTCTCTAGCTGTTTCAAACGCCACCTTGGAAACGTAAATTAACCTGCAAATAAAGCAGCCCTGAGCACAACAGGATTCAGGATGACAGATGTGACTCTGGCGGTCCCGAAGGATGCCCTAATAGGGTGGCCCGTGTCTGTCTCCTTGATTAATTAGTCCGCGCTCGCCATTCTAATCTATTCCAGCCAGCTGCGTGCGGCAGATTATTACCAAGTCAATACGGATCACAGCCAACTGCTGGGAGGGCTTGGCCATTACGCCGTTCTGCAGTGCAGTCAGCGAGACCAACCCCTTCCCCTGGGGCGCTTTAATAAATTAAAATGATGTAGATTGCTTGGTCTCCCTGTCACTATGGTAGAAAAAATCAAGAGAACCTAGCCTTGTGTTTATGACTAACATCGGGTGATTTTCTGAGGAGGGGTTGCTAGTGGGTTTATGTCTGCTGAGAATTCTCTGCAGCCAGCGGCCACCCAAAATTATCCATCTCTCAGCTACATTCCCCTCCAGCATTAGTGGAGGGCATGGGCTACTCTAAACTGGTTCTAACCCATTTGCTCCAAAATAATTTTTTAAAGAAGAAATCTCTGTTTCTTGTTTCAAAGCAGTAACCTCTTTGATAGCAAAATAAATAAATAAATAAAAATGAAGAAGAAGAAATTATATGGTCACAGATATAAAAGGGGAAAAGGCCATCCCTGTATGTTGACAGAGACCCCAAATCAAATCAGGAGCGATTAAATGACTCGTTCAATTACAAGTTGTTCAGTGGCTTGGTCAAGACTCTTAATTAACATATACACCCTGACTATAACATGAGTATTGTAATAGAATGTTCATGGGTGGTTTTCAGGGAATCTGTGAAACCTCTAGAATTGTCTTAAAAATTTTTTTGTGTGTGTCTTTTTCTGGAGGAAAGAGTCCATGGTTTTTGTCAGATTCCCACATGGGTTCCAGGTTGGAAATGAGTTAAGCATTCCTGTTCTAGAAGTCCAAGTCTTCAACACGAGGCGCTAACACACGTTGAAGACAAAATAGTAACCTCAAAGACATACAATACAACCCAGGTACCAGAAGACATCAAAGTTTTGGTAGAGGGACAAAGGAGATTGTAATTCTCTTTCAATTCTTGGTTTTATTCTCTGATGTGATTTTTTTTCCTTCATGAGGCAGATGTGGTGAAATGGAGATTTGAGTGTCCTTCATTTGGGACTGTCTTTCATTCTTTGACAGCCAAGGAGCCCTAATATGAGGCTTAGGGATGGGAGCATGGAGGAGTGTCCTTAGCACACTCTGGTCAAGGGCTCACCATCTCTTAGGTGTCCCCATCTTTGGTGAGGATGATGCAGAGGACCAGCTAGACCAGGTGGACCAAGAGAACAGAAGACAGGGCTGCTTAGACATTTGTCTAGACCTTCCTTGTCTCTAGGGAGTAGCAAAAGCCATGACTTCCAAACTATTCAGCCAGATTCACTAGAGCAAGAGATCAGATCCCAGGTTCAGGCAGGAGCCTAAGTAACAAAGTGTGTACCTTTACCTGGAGGGCCCGTCTGTGCTTCCCTCAGAGGCTCAGTGCAGGAATAAGTGAGTCAGGGATACAAAACTTGGGGACTGGCTGTACTGAGTATGACTAACACAATTTACTGGCAATTATCTGTGGCATCTATCTTCATTCAGGCACCCGGCAGATGCCATGAGTGGGCTGTGTTGGGGAAAAGCAAACTCATTTTAACAGCAGTGCCAGGAAAACTAGATTTGCAGAGTAAGTCTGACATGCAACCACTAAAACACTGTGACATACATACATGAGTGTGTGTATATGTAAAAGACTTCTCTATGGTAAAGAGAAATGATTTTAAATGACCACTCCTTTAAAGGTTCCACAACACTAGGGTTCTTCAATAATGGAAATACTTAAGAAATAGAGGCTACTCTTATATCCTCATCTTTTATCATATCTGACTTCACGTTCAAATAACTAGCATGCCTAAGAACAACATGTACCATCTTCCAATAACCAGTAAATAGTATCTATTGCTGTTAATTGTGTGTTTTTCCTTCCCAAGTATAGTAAGCACATACCTCCGTCCTTTGCTAGGTCTCAGGGGGTCTCATGCACAGCATTGCTTTGGCTCCAGTCAGCTTTTTTTTTTTTTTTTTTTTTTTGAGACTGAGTCGCTCTCTGTCACGCAGGTTGGAGTGCAGTGGCGCGATCTTGGCTCACTGCAACCTCCACCTCCCGGGTTCAAACCATTCTCCTGCCTCAGCCTCCCGAGTAGCTGGGATTACAGGCACCTGCCACCACACCGGCTAATTTTTGTATTTTTAGTAAAGACAGAGTTTCTCCATGTTGGCCAGGCTGGTCTCGTCTTTAGTAGAGATGGGATTTCTCCATGTTGGCCAGGCTGAACTCCTGACCTCAAGTGATCCGCCTGCCTTAGCCTACTAAAGTGCTGAGATTACAAGCGTGAGCCACCGCGCCCAGCTACAGCAGAATTTTAATTTATTGGAATTTATTTTGGTTCATGATGTGTCTGAGAGAGGTATTTTCCAATATTCACACTTATGTTCTTTAAAAAAGAAGTAAAAGGCCTAATTTTTAGTAAGGTCCATGCTCCTCCAGAAAAAAGCTGCATTTCTCAACACTTTGTGCTAAGATCTGGCCAATGAAAAGTAAGTGAAAGTGATGTGTGCAAGCTCTTAGTCTTGCTCTTAAAGAGCAGACCCTTTCCTCTCTTCATCCTCCCGCTTGCCACTTAATATGTTTGTGGTGACATCCTGGAATGTGCAAAAAGTGCCACTCTAGTGATGGCAGAACAACCAGATAAAGGAACTTGGACAATTCGTGAATCTGAGCCATATTCCACCCTGGACTGCCTCCATGTACTCATACTGATGGACTTACATCTGGTTCATCTTCACATCATGGATGTGTCCTTTGAAATCCCAGTTTTATGGCTGAAGGATTTTGTCCCAGTCCCCATCCCTGTGTGTTCATGAAAATCAAATCCCACGGCCATCTTGTTCAGCAAAGCCCGTTGGAATCAAGGTCATCTCAGTCCTCTGTGTGCCTATTCATGTAGGTACCTTTACTTAAATTTTAGACCCAGCCTCTTTCCTGCTAGGGCATCAATACTATCAGAAGAAACATTGTTCTCATGCTACTCAGGGTTTTTCCTTGGTTTCAGCAAGAGAGTCAGTCTGGATAATTTGCCCGCCATATCATTGGTAAGGGGAGTCTTGACTTGCTATCTTGAGTGGCTAGTGCTTAGCCCTGGATAAGGGTGGAGTTGCATCTCCTGGGGTGTGCTGCTACAAGAAGTCCTTCTGCCGTTTCTGCCCTGAGGACAGGGACCTCATTCTGAGCCTGATTGCCTCTTGGAGAGTACTGGGTACACTGCAGAGCCCATAAAAGATTTTTTGTTTTGGATGAACATCTAAACAGCAGAGTATATTACACTAGAAATATTGCCGTGATTATTTCCTCCTTAACATACAGGACTATGAACTATAAAAAGGAGAATGCACGATTTTGTTGCTAAGTGATGTCTTTGTTCCTACACTAGACTGCTTACCTCTCCCCATATAATGCTAAGCACTTCAATTTTTCTTCCACTAGGTGAAAACTCAAATCACTGATTAAGTGAAACAAACAGATCGGCAATTACCACTTCTCGTGATTGAGTGTCAGATTCAAATCAGTAAAAGGCAATGAAAAGCATACAAATCTTTTTTTCTGAACTTTTCCCTTTTTTTCTGATAATTTTCTCATACAATCATTTTTAATAAATCATCATTCTATTTGTTCCTTTTCCAGAGTAATTCTTGGCACTTCATGTGCAGACCCATTGCCAAAGCCATAGTGTGGTCTGCATCTCAATGACCTCATGACTCATGCAGTATCTTCCCTCTGCTCTGTAGGATACCACTAGGAATGATTTTGCTGAGACACAACCCAACAACTCCTCAGAAAGTTTCAGTGATTGTTGTCATCAATAACAAATTAGCAAAATTTGTTAATCATATCAGAATTTTTTAGTATTTAGTATATCTCAGGTATTGAATTCGACACTTTAAATGCATAATTTCATTTAATTATCCCAATAAACTATGACGTGGACACATAGATTTCCATTTCCCAGGGGAGACAACCAAGGCTTAACCTCCAATTTGCCCAAGATTACTCAGATGGTATTTTATTCGGCTCAGGCTGCCATAACAACATAGCATAGACTGAATGGCTTAGACCACAGACATCAATTTCTAACAATTCTGGAGGCTGGGAAGTCCAAGATTAAGGAACTGGCAGATTCAGTATCTGGTGAGGACTCTCTTCCTGGCTTGCAGACAGCTTACATCTCTCTGCGTCCTTACATGGTGAAGAGAGAGAGCGTTCAGTTCTCTGTCATCTCTTCTTACAAGGACACTAATTCCATCATGAGGCCCCTATCTTCATGACCTCATCTAACTCCAATTACCTTCTAATGGCCTCTTCTCTAAATACCATCACATTGGAAGTTAGGGCTTCAACATAGGAATTTTGGGGAGACACACACATTCAGTTCATAGCAGATGGTGAGAAATGGGTGGATTTAAAGGCTCTACTTAACCT
The DNA here is from genome assembly GCF_028885625.2 of Pongo pygmaeus. Taxonomy (NCBI): domain Eukaryota; kingdom Metazoa; phylum Chordata; class Mammalia; order Primates; family Hominidae; genus Pongo; species Pongo pygmaeus. The sequence goes on from NC_072380.2 coordinate 27,159,045, forward strand.
GGCTTCTACCCTCATGCACTGGACTCCAGCCACACTAACCTTCTCTCTGTTTCTCAAAACCTTTGACTTGCCCTGCTACAAAATGCTTTGGGCCCTCTGCCTGGAATACCCTGCCTCTGGATCTTTACCCACCAGAATCCTTCTGTCATGTAGGTTCAGTTCAAGCACTACCTGCGCTGAGTCTGAGTCTGTCCTTCACCACTAATCTAAAGGCCACCCCCAACTCTGACCCAACCACTCTCTCAGATCATCCAGTTTTAGCTTCTTCATAGTGTATTGTTCCTCAACATTTGTTCATACATAAATTGACTTGCCTATTTTCTTTTTCTTCTCTAGAGTATAAGCTTCATGAGAGCAGGAACTAGGCCTCTCTTGTTTGCCTCTGTATCACCATAAGCTTGAAGGCTACTGATATGGCTTGGATCTGTGTCTCCACCCAAATCTCTTGTTCAATTGTAATTCTCAATGTTGAAGGTGAGGCCTGGTGGGAGGTAATTGGATCATGGGGGTGGATCCTTCATAAATGGTCTAGCACCATCCCTTTGGTGCTGTTCTCGTGATAACAGTTCTCATAAGATCTGGTTGTTTAAAAGTGTCTCCCACACTTCCTCCTGCTCTGGCCATGTGAAGAGGTGTCTACTTCCCCTTCACCTTCCACCATGATTGTAAGTTTCCTGAGGTCTCCCCAGCCATGCTTCCTGTACAGCCTGTACTGTGAGCCAATTAAATCTCTTTTCTTTATAAATTACTCAGTCTCAGGTACTTCTTTACGGCAGTGTGAGAACAGACTAATACAGGTACCTGACACATAATCAGTGGAGGATGCATGAGTGAATGTCCACTCCAACACCATCCCTCTTCAGTGCCAAGCTATCCTGGTGGATTCAGTGCTTTGCCTGCAGTTGAAGGGGACATGCAGGTCAAAGGGGCACATCAGCTGACACCTGAAGCCCTCCACAGGGAAAATCAAGAGGGACTGTAGGACATGTCACTTAGGAAATTAGAATACCCCAGTCTCTGAATCCTTACTCTATTAGTCTGTTTTCATGCTGCTGATAAAGACATACCTGAGACCGTGTAATTTATGAAGAAAAAGTTTAATGGACTCGCAGTTCCACATGGCTGGGGAGGCCTCACAATTATGGGTGAAGGCGAAAAGTACTTCTTACATGGCCGCAGCTAGACAGAATGACAGCCACGTTAAAGGGGTTTCCCCTTATAAAGCCATCAGATCTCATGAAACTTATTCACCACAAGTAGAGTATGGGGGAAACAGCCCCCAGGATTCAATTATCTCCCACCAGGCCCCTCCCATAACATATGGAAATTCTGGGAGCTACAATTCAAGATGAGATTTTGGTGGGGATACAGCCAAACCATATCACTCACCTAGGGGAATTCAAATTCCTTCCTTTAATCCCAGCTATGAACTGAATGTTTATGTCCCCTCAAAATTTATATGTTGAAGCTCTAACCCCCAATGTGATGGCATTTGGAGGTGGGGCCATTGGGAGGTGATTAGGTTTAGATGAGCTCATTAAGCTGGATGCCCCAGGATGGAATTTGTGTCCTTATAAAAAGGAGGAAGAGACACCATAGTTTTCTGTCCACCATGGGAGCCCACAGCACTCACAACAAGAAGATGGCCATCTGCAAGCCAGGGAAAGAGCCCTCACCAGGAACCAAATCTATTGGCCTCTCGGTCTTGAACTTTCAGCCTCCAAAACTATAATAAACATCTATTGTTTAAGTCACCCAGTCTATGGTATTTTATTATGGCAGCAGGAGCTGATTAAGACAATCCCCAAGTCATTCCACCTTATGTCAGGCACCCATGGAGACTCGAGAAATTTCCTTCCTGCTATTGATTGCTAACTTGCCACTCACCCAGGCCCCTAGTTCTTGTGTTCTCTGTGGCTCCTTCCCTGTGAATATGACTCATTATCTAGTGGCCTATCTTTCCTAGAGGTTGCACCTGAGCCAAGTCTCTTTTTGCCTTGAGGCTGGGCCACTGCTCCTTCACTTCATCCTGGCTTCTCATCTGTTGATGTTGCCTGGCCATCACCATCATCCCAGACTGACTCAGGGCAGTGGATTGGCATATCCTCAAGCTGAGGCTGCTTTCATAGGAGATGCACAATGGACCCACCCTGCCTTCCCCTCATCCCTCCATCCCCAGCATTCCTTGTCTCCTCTGTGCTGCTCTGGCCCCATAAGGCATCCACAGAGGCTGGTGCTCACCCCTGTTCTGGGAAGGAGTGTGTTCTCCTATCACCGTGAAAAGGTGAGACCCCTCTGCTTTTGTTCCTTTTCTCTCTGGTCAAGATTTCTTTCATCCCATCTAGATTTCCCTTGCTAGCTGTGCAAATTAATTTTCTCTACTTTCCATTGAGAATGTCAATATAATCCCTAAGATTCTTCACATCTTTTTATAGGCTTTTGCATTTTGGGGTTCTTATTTTTGTTTTGCTACTACTAAGGAGATTAAACCACATTTTCTATGTCTTCAGTGCAGCTCCTGTTGAGCAGAATGATTTGCAAACCTATGTTCACCACCTAAACAAACAAACAAAAATATCAAAAGCCTACTAATTGCCAGGCATTACTCTAGGTGTTTTCTCGGGGAGGTGTTAGTGACTGGCTAACTCAATGCATTAAAATGTCAAACATTTTGCAAAGCTCTGTAGTAATAAAAACATAAATGACTGCCTCTTGGCACTGTTAGGTGCTTTATTTTTTTGGAGACCAGCTCTATTTGAATTTTTTAATTAACTTAAATCTTTATTGCCTGGGGAATGCTGAGACAGTTGGGTCAGTCTTCCAAATGCCAAGTGAAACTATTTGAATTTAGGAAAAATACAAACAAACCAAAAATGCCAGGTCAGAGGCATGAACCAGAATCCTAGAATGACTGCTCATCATTGTGTGAAAAGTTTCAGAATGAAAAAGAAGGATATTGAGAAACTGACTTAGGACTACATTCTTCCTTGGCACCATCAAAATAAACACAAAGTCAGGGGACCAGGAAAATCAGAATTGAACTATTGTATTTATTTGGGTGTTTAGTTTATATTAGGTTGAAAATCTTGAAAATCGTATAAAGACACAAACTTTGTTTAACTCATGCGTCAGGTAAATACCTCTGACAGATAAATGTGGCTGTTTCCTACTCTTACACAGTCCAGAAGATAATTCTTAGCTGGTATAATCACCAGCCAGAAGGTCTCCTGGTCTGATTCATGAATGACTAGCTCACTCCCAAGATGAGAACTGGTCACAAGTCATTAATTCAATTACTTAAGAAACACCTATCAAGCACTTAGTATAATCAGACATTAAGTTAGATGCTCGTACTATCCAAGGGAACTTGGAGGTTGTTATTTTTAAAAGGTGATATTCGCATAGATATGGAGGCAAAGCCTTCAGTGTTTGAGGGATAGTGACCAGGAGACCCACGGAAACAAGGCATGGTGGGCCCTGGGGGGCAGAGAGAAATGGCCTGACTCTCAAAGAAGTAGGAGTTCAGAAAAGACTTGGGAAAAGGAGGAGAATACTATCTCCATCTCCCAATTTGGAAGCCGTTTTATTTCTATCACTCGAAGTGGTTTTGGTGCAAGTGGCTTCTGTGACTAAGAATAGCATCCCACCTGTGAGGGTCTCTAGGACAGATTTCAGTTAGGCCATAGAGGAGAAAGAAATACTGAGTCCTGGCCAGGCACAGTGGCTCATGCCTGTAATCCCAGCACTTTGTGAGGCCAAGGTGAGTAGATCACCTTCGAGACCAGCCTGGGCAACATGGTGAAACCATGTCTCTACTAAAAATACAAAAATTAGCTGGGCGTGGTGGTGGGCGCCTGTGGTCTCAGCTACTCAGGAGGCTGAGGCACAAGAATCGCTAAAACCTGGGAGGTGAAGGTTGCAGTGAGCCAAGATCATGCCACTGCACTCCAGTCTGGGTGACAGAATGAGACTCAGCCTCAAAATAAATAAATAAATAAATAAAATACTGAGTAGGTCCCAAAACATTTGGCAGATAGCTGTTGAACCTCTATGGTAAGCCAGATACTCTTTTAGGCATTAGGGCTGCAGTGAAAACTAACTCTCTAATCTTATGGGGTTTCTATTTTTGTGTGATAGGGAATAAACATGTAAACAAGGAAATGATAGAACATCATGGAATAATCAGTGCTACGAGAAACAGTGGAAGCATGGGAAGGGGATAGCGGGTGATGGGGAGTCAGGATGGGTGGAGATGACCTTACTGAGGAGGTGACACTTGAGCAGAGGAGGGTATGAAAGGTATGAAGACAGGAGCAAGGCATTCAGGTAGAGCATTGTAGGCATGGGGAACAGAAAGTGCAAAGTCCCTGAGTTGGGAAAGTGCTGTGTGTTCAAAGCACAGCAAAGAGCGCAGGGTAGCAGAGGCAGAGTGAATGGTGGTAAGTGGTATGTAGGAGCCAGACTACACTGGTTTGCAGAGCCAATTATTAAGTTTTCAGGAATTTTGCCAGCAGGTTGCTAAACACAGCCATTATTAAACATTAAATCATATAAACTTATAACTGAACATACCATATTAAAACTAAAACTCATCACTTCCTAATTAGTTTGCTACATTTTTACTGTTATCTATGCCCTTGAAGTTATGTATATCTAAGTGTCTGTAAGGTAGAAATGCTATATAATGCTTCACTCCTGTGCATCTCTTCCCAGCTCCGAGTTCAGTGTGGTTGACTTGTTAGCTTGAAATCAGCCACTGTGGGAGAATTACACAATGGAAATGGGCAAATGCTACAAATCAAGGCTTACCTTAATTATTGTTGATTGCCTAGACTTAAGAAAGAGGTGGAGAAAATGTTAATAATTCAGATTAAATGTAGAAGAGTTTCATGCTACATTTGAACAGCACAAAAAATTGAGGAAATATTCTTCCAGTATTTGAAAACTGTTATCCAGTTTGGCAAAGAACATCCTCATGTTGTCGACACATGGGGAAATCCCAACACATGCCTTTATTCTCTTACTCTTGTCTTACTTGTTAACGTGTATGAAAATATCAACCAACATTCATGCCAGGATGGCATATGGGGAACCAGGTGTTACTCATTTATTATCACACAGATGTGTCAGAAACATAGCTGGGAATCAGATTAGACCGGCCTTATATGTCAAGGTAAGGGTGTAAAAATTTTTAATTGTGAAATGGAAAGCTGTGGAGGGTTTAAAACAGAAGAATAAGATGCTCTGAATTCTCTTTCGGCCCAGTGCAGTGGCTCCCACCTGTAATCCCAGCACTTTGGGAGGTCAAGGCGGGCGCATCACGAGGTCAGGAGATGGAGACCATCCTGGCTAACACAGTGAAACCCCGTCTCTACTAAAAATGCAAAAAATTAGCCGGGCATGGTGGCAGGCGCCTGTAGTCCCAGCTACTCGGGAGGCTGAGGCAGGAGAATGGCGTGAACCCGGGAGGTGGAGCTTGCAGTGAGCCAAGATTGCGCCACTGCACTCCAGCCGGGGTGACAGAGCGAGACTCTGTCTCAAAAAAAAAAAAAAAAAAAAAAAAGGATCATTTCAGTAGCTGGGAACAGAATGGAGCATAGGTGAACAAAAACAGAAAAAGTGGGGCTGAGTTAGGACAACATACGTCAGCTTCCTCTGGGTAATTGTGGAGATGATGAGAAGCAGTTCAACTTGAGCTGTATTTTTCAAGGAAATGTCAACAGGACTTGCTGACGACTTAGATGTGGGTTAGAAAAGAAGAAAGAAAGCACAGATGACTCCAACGTTTTTGGCCTGAGCAGCTGGAAGAATGGTGTAACTGTTCAATAATAGGAAGCCCAGTGAAGCAGAAATAGATTGGGGAAAGGACTGGAATAGAATAAAGAATTCTAGGGCAGCACAGTGGCTCCTGCCTGTAATCCCAGAACTTTGGGAGACTGAGGAGGGCAGATGGCTTGAGGAGTCCAAGAGTAGCCTGCTCAACATGGCAAGACTCCATCTCTACTAAAAATACAATAGTTAGCCGGGCATGGTGGTGCACACCTGTAATCCCAGCTGCTGAAGTGGCTGAGGCAAGAGAATCGCTTGAGCCCGGGAGGTGGACGCTGCACTGACCTGAGATTGCACCACTACACTCCAGCCTAGATGACAGAGTAAGACCCTGTATCAAAAAAAAAAAAAAAAAAAAGGAATTCTGTTTTTGATATGTTAACTTTGAGATTTCTATTGTGTCCAACTGGAGATGTTCAGGGTGAAATTGTAGGGATTGTGTTCTTCATAGCATAGGGATTCTAGAAGACTTAATAGTAAAAGGAGCAGTAGGAAGATCTCAGAGGAGAGGATGAGACTAGAAGGATTCAGTTGGCCAGAGCAACTTATGTCTCACGTTGTGTCTGAGGATGACAAGAGGTGATGCATTGTGGGTAAAGCTGACTATATGGTTATTAAAAGGAAAAAAAAGTCCAAGAAATCCCAGTAAATGGAAAATCTTTGGTTTCCCTGGATGAAGTCAGCCATAGCTTGGGTTGATTGTTCTGCTGAAGAGAGCTTAGTCCAGGTGGAGAGTGTGGTAAAGGGATAGCCATTATCCCCAAGGCTTCACTACAAGTGGAAAATGCAACAGCTTTAATCCTAATATTCTCCCTAGATTCACAATATGTAGGTGCCCCAGTCCCAATCCCTCCCTGCTCCCCTCATTTGCCCCCAGGCTTCATGAAAGTGATAGCAGAATCAGCCATGCTGATTCCTCAGCCCAGTGCACTGGATGGAAGTTAATGCCCAAAACTGATTTCTCTTCCTTGAGGCTGGGAAAAGGAACAACTAGAGGTGTTTATGAAGGAGGAATATCTGGGATGCCCGTGGTGGTAACGTGGAGTGCTGCAAAGAGGACTATAGAGAAGGAAGGCAAAATGCTGCTCGGAATCCACAAACGTGGAATCAGTGCATCTCATTTGCCGGCTCTTACCATAAAATGAGCATCAGTATCCCTGCCCTGAGCTTGGGTAGCTTATCAGAGAAGATTGCTGAAACTTTTGGAGCCCATCTGAATAGCTCCCTCTGAAGCCATCCAACTTGACCATGATCTGGACTTCCTACTAGACCAGTATTTTGCCTTTGCCTGATCTTTCAACTTCAGCTTCTGCATTTCCTTCTAATTGGCCCTTTCTTACCCCACCAGCACTGCCAAAATGGAGACTTCCTGTCCCAGTCTCAGATCTTGTGGAATTCACACCTCCCCTTTCCATCACCGCCTCCCAACCCTGCCACAATATGGAGTACCTGTTGTTACGTTGAGAAGATTAAGACTACACAGGCAGTTAGTTTAGGGAACACCTTCTACAGTTGGTGAAATCTATTTTTAAGATCATGAAATGTCATACTACTGCCATATTTACTAATTTCCTCCTCTTCCTTTCTCTAAAACTGTCACTCAAGATAAAAGTCAGCTGGGCCGAGCAGGGTGGCTTACGCCTATAACCCCAGGATTTGGGGAGGCCAAGGCTGGCGGATCACCTGAGGTCAGGAGTTCGAGACCAGCCTGGCCAACATGGCAAAACCCCATCTCTACTAAAAATACAAAAATTAGTCAGGCGTGGTGGTGCACACCTGTAGTCCCAGCTGCTTGAGAGGCTGAAGCTGGAGAGTCGCTTGAACCTGGGAGGTGGAGGTTGCAGTGAGTCAAGATCACATCATTGCACTGTAGCCTGGGTGACAAGAGTGAAACTCTGTCTCAAAAAAAAAAAAAAAAAAAGGCAACTGGTGAATGATGGGAATGTGAATATCAGGGCTTGTGCTTGTTATTTTGGGGAATGACAGAAGACAGACCCAGGCAGTGTTTTTTCCCTGCATTCATCCTTTTTTTCTTTTTCTTTATTTCCCATTTATTTAAGTGTGATTTAGTTTGTACGACATTTAAAGAGGGATGGAAAATAGACAAGAAGTGATGATAGCAAGTATTAGGTTGGTGCAAAAGTAATCGCGGTTTTTGCCATTAATGAAATGTAAAGTAATTAAAGTAATGGCAAAAACCGCGATTACTTTTGCACCAACCTAATAGCTTTGGAAATGGAACAATGAAGGATCACAAGTTTGGCTTCAAGTTTTCTGTGGTACACTTGCCACAAAAAGCAGGGGGCAGAGGAAACTTTTGGAGGCGATGGATATGTTTATCATTTTGATTGTGATGATATCATGGGTGTATACGTATATCCAAGCTCATCAAATTGTACACATGAAATACATGTGGGGTTTTTCTGTCTATCAATTTATACTTTGATAAAGCTATTAAAAAGAAAAAGGCAGAAATGAGCTCAAATTTTAAACTATCTTTATTCTTTCATTGAACAAGCATTTATGAAGGGCCCTCCATGTGCCAGCTCTGTGCGAGATATTGATGTGACTGTGGGAAGGCAAGCATTGTCCCCAACCCTGCACATCTGTTAGGGAAAGCAGAAGCAATTGCCATCATGTGCTAGGACAGGGAAGTTTGGCACCATGGAAACGTGTAGCAGGGGCAATCCTGGTGTGGGGGTGGGTCAGGATTGTAATTCCCAAATTGGAGACTGACTCATACAGCTATCAGTGACAGGCAGAACAACTTCCACAGACTTCAGCCAGAGGGGGGAAGTAGCCATTTTCTTTTATATCACCATTTTATTCACAAATCAGCATCCCCTCATTCCTATCCACTTATTCCCGAAAGCAGACCCTTTTTGAGGCTCCAAACATAGTGATTAAACAAAGGGGATTCTAGAAGGCGGACAAAGCATTAGAGACAGCTTCATTTTATATAAATGCCAAATTTTCTGCATCAGTAATGTTGCAGCTGTGACAAGAATTAGGCTGCTTTCTAGGTCATATATTTTCTAAAGCACTAGGCAAAAAAAATATTAACACATGAGGGGAAAAGAAATAAATGGACTCAATTGTTTTAAAACCTTATGAGGAGACCATTTTTTAATAATACAAGGAATACTGCTTATTGAATAAACAAAGAAAATTATTTTGTTAATATAAAATAGAGCCACATTCTCTGGTTAAATCGTGAATGTGTAAAAAAGTAAGTTCTCAATTTAATCTGTTCTGCACAAGATTCTGAATGAAAGATTAATTGGATATAATGACACTGATATTATTTTCTGTACAATAATAATTCTATACATGTCTGGCAATTTATAGTTGTAATTCTATGAAACTGAATTTTTAAAAGTTAACTACAAATAAACAGTCTCTGTAAATGAGATATATGGGGTAGGAGACTGCTTACATAGGTATGGCTAAAGCATAAATTTGAACTAATAATGAAAATATCTGATTCATACCAGAATTAATCAGCCCGGGCTGGATAATGTTTAGTCACAGATGAGACACAGATAAGAAAATTAATACCAGATTGGTAATTAAAAGTGCTTCCTGGGTGTGAATGACACCTCTGAATGCAGGATGAAATAATTCCTTTTGTATTCTGCTCCACGTTTCCTTTCATCTTGTGTTTGGACGTTAGCCACAGAGGGATTGATGTTTACTGCAAAGAGCCTGGAGTCAGAAGATCTATATTCTGGTCTCAATGCTGCTAGAAGTTAACTGTTAGATTTTAGAAAAAATAAGTTCTAATTCTCTGTTCAGCTTGCACATCTGCAAAATGAAGATACTTTATAAAGCAAAATTGAGAAAGAAATAGAACAAAATTATGCATGCAAAAATACAGTAAAAATTTTTAGTTAATGCAAATTTAAAATATCCAAATAGTCTATGCACAAATTTATTTATATATTATAACAATGGAAACTAAATTATAATTGAAGGGATACCAAAAATAGAATTATCATATTGAAACAAAAGCCAACAAGATTGAATATGTGTGTTTGTGCATGTATGTTTTAAGTGGTGAGATACTTCTAGATATTATGTTGTTAGCATATTACCAAATTGTTTAACTCATATATGCATATAGTTTTTGGTAATATGAAACTGTGCATAGAAGGAGATGATCAGTAATTTATTTGGCTGTCTAGTACATGTTGAGTCACTCCTCCATATAAAAAATTAATAAAGAAGGCTAATAAATGGGCTCCTCACGTGAGGGCTAAAGACAAAGACAGATGCAGATGCTTTGTTCCTGAAACCTCTAGCTTGGAATATGTTGTAGTCCTGAGACAAAGTCATTCACAATTAATTCCAATTGTAAATCTCAGTTGAGCGTCGGGGGGGGAGTGAAGGGAGACGGATACAGCATAGCTGGTTTGCCATACATGTGCCTAAATCTATAAAAGATTCATCACATTAAAAGAGATTTTTTTTCTGAACACTATGCTCATTTCTCAGATTATTTGGAGATTATTTAGTATGATAAAATGCAGAAAATACCTCACTACATTTGTAAAATCTTTTCAGAAATCAATTTCTAAGTTTTTAACAAAAATGTCAGGATAAGACTTCTAGTACTATAAGATGTCATAGACCTTCTGGTATAGACACAGCAGTCTGAACAAACACCGAAATAAGAGGGGCACCTTAAAATCTCTAGTCAAATGGACTGGTAGAAACCTTCTATGCAATCTCAGTCTACTAAGAAGTAGGTTTCTACCTAATGTACAAAAACCAATACTGAAAATCAAGGAAAAGAAAGAAATAGGAACAAAACAAACAAACAATAAGACAAACAAACAAAGCAAACAGTAACAAGATAAATCTCCATAAACATACTCGAATGAAGTGGAGTTTTGTGATTTACCTGACAGAAAATTCTAAATAATGGTCATAAGGTTGCTCATGGATGTCAAGACAGCAATCCAAGAACAAGCTGAGAACTTCAACAAAGATACAGTATAAAAAAGTATCACATGGAAATCATAGATCTGAAGAATGCTATAAGTGAATTAAAAAATTCAATAGCGGGGTTCAGTAACAAACTAGAACAATCAGGGGGAAAAATGTGAACCTGAAGACACATCACTGGAAATCATTCAGTCTGAGAAGCAAAAACAAAAAAGAATAAAAAGAGGTAATTATAGATGAAGAGACCAACGGGACACCATTAAGCAGAACAAATTATGCATTATTGGTGTGCCACAGGGAAAAGAAACAGAGAAAGGGATATAAAACATAATCAAGGAAATGACGGCAGAACACTTCCGAAGTCTCAGGAAGACATTAGAAAGCCATATCCCGGAAACCCATTAAGACACAAAAGATGACAAATCCAAAGAGACACCATGATACATCATAGTTAAATTGTCAAAAATTAAAGATTAAATGAAAGAAATCAAAGAGAGAAAGGGAAAAACATACTGAGTTTAAGACTCAACATAGTAAAGATATCAGTTCTGGCCAAATTGTCTATATGCGTAATGCAATTTTTATCAAAATCCCAGCAAAATTTTCGTTGCGAAAGACAAGCTTACTCTAGAATTTATATGGAAAGTTTGAGACCCTAGAATAGCTAAAGTAATCTTGACAAACAAGAATAAAATATAGGAATTACTCTGCTGATTATTAACATGTAACTATACGGCTAGAGTAATCAAGACAATCAAGACACCGTGGTATTGGCAAAGGGACAGACACATAGATCAATGGAAAAGAAAAAAAAAAATCCAGGATCCAGACTCATACGGATATGCTCACCTAATTTTTGACATAGATCCAAAGTAGTTCAATGGAGAAAGGATCGCTTTTTCAACAAATGGCATTGGAACAAATGACCATCCAAAGGCAAACAACATAAACTTCAACCTAAACGTCACACATTATACAAATATTCACTCAAAATGGATCAGGGACAAAATGTAAAATGTACAGTTTTAAAGCTCTTGGGAAAAAGTAGAAGACAGGACCTACAATTACCCAAAAAGCCTTAGACTCGACACAAAAAGCACAATCCATAAGAGAAAAAGTTGATAAATTGTACTTAATCAAAATTCAACTTGCTGTGCAAAAGCTCAGTGAAGAGGACGAAAAGACTAGCTACATCCTAGGAGAAAATATTTGCAAACGATTCCAAAAAAGGACAAGTATTTAGAATATATTTCTAAAACTTTCAAAACCAATAGTAAAAAGAAAAATCAATCCAATTGGAAAGTGGGCAAAAGCACATGAACACTAAAGAGGATATACAGTTGGCGAACTTGCACATAACATAATGTCCAACATCACTAGTCATCAAGGAAATGCAACTTTAGACTATAACTAGGTGTCATTACATACTAATCAGAAGGGTTTGAGTAAAAAAATAGTGATATCAAATGCTGGTGAGAATGTGGAAAAGATGGATCACTTATACATTGCTGATGGAAATATATTATGTAAAAATGGAACAGTTACGGAAAACAGTTTGGCAATTTCTTGCAAGACTGAAAATGAAATTACCGTATTACACAGCAATGGCAGTCTTGGAACATTTATCCAAGAGAAATGAAAATGTAGGTTTACACAAAATCTGTACATAAATATTCATAGCAGCTTATTCATAATCGCCAAAAACTGGAATCAGTCCAGATGTACTTCAATAAATAAGTGTTTAAAAAAAACACTGTGGTATATCCATACCATAAAATACTACTCAACAATAAACAGAATGAACTATTGAGACACACGGCCACTTACAAAATCTCCAGGGTATTATGCTGAGGGAAAGCCTATCCAAAAGGGTAAAATACTGTGTGATTCCATTTATATAACATTTTTGAAATGATAACATTTTAGAAATGGGGAATGGATTACTGGTTTCTAAGCATACGGGACCAGGAGTGGGTGTCGGCAGAAAGGAAGCTGGTGTTGTCAAAAAAGAGCAGGGTGAGGAATCCTCTTGGTGATGGTTTACTATTTTGACTGTGGTTGTGAATACACAAAACTAAATTTATGGTAAAACCGTATAGAATACACACATGCACAAATAAGTGCGAGTTAAACTAGGGAAACCTAAATAAGATCAGCAAATTGTGTCAAAGTCCATATTCTGGTGGTGACATGGGTTTGCAAAATGTTACCATTGCAGAAAACTGGATAAAGTGTGATTTTTGTGTGATTTCTTCCAATTCTGGTGATCTACAGTTATCTCAATAAAAATTTCAATTAAAAATAAAAGTGCTTATTAAAATATGGTAGATATTTTGGGAGAATATAAAGAAAATTAAAAGGTTGTCTGCCATCTGCCAGCTTAAGTCTTTAGAAACAAGTGTTTGTGTCAGGCGCAGTGGCTCATGCCTGTAATCCCAGCACTTTGGGAGTTTGAGGTGAGCAGATTGCCTGCACTCAGGAGTTCGAGACCAGGCTGGGCAACATGGCGAAACCCTGTCTGTACCAGAAATAGAAAAAATTAGCCAAGTGGGTGGCACATGCCTGTAATCCCAGCTACGCAGGAGGCTGAGGCAGGAGGATTGCATGAACTCGGGAGGCAGAGGTTGCAGTGAGCCGAGATCAAGCCACTGCATTCCAGCCTGGGTGACAGAGCAAGACTCTGTCTCAAAAAAAAAAAAAAAAGGTGTTTGTGAATTAAATTCAAACAAATTCAACATTTAATATGCCCCAAATTGCACTAGGTAACAAAGGAGTATTATTTCTGCCCTGAAAGAGGTCCTCTACACTAATGATTCTGTCCTTTGTGTCTTTATGCTTTCTTATTAAACTTTTCAAACAGTTGTCTGCTCTTGGATCATCCTATACCCTTGTGTGTTCAGTCCTCCACTCACTTCCAACAGACTTCTACTCTCTCCACTCTTCTGAAATGTCTCTGGTAAAAATAACCATGGTGACTTTCTAATGGCCAAATCTGAAGATACAATGATGTTATGTGAAAAAGCCTGGAATATTTATGAAAGCATTTTCCTGAAGAAATTATGGGCACTTTTTATATGTCCTAATTTTTGCTTCTTCCCCAACTTTATAACAAGCAAAGAAAGAGGATGAAGTGTTGGAAGGAGAAAGAGGAGGAGAAAATTATCCATAATATATGTATGCATAAGCTTTTTCAAATTCAGATAGGTCACATATTTATTTTGTCTTTCCAAAATGAGATCATACAATAAATACATTTGTAACCTGTCTTTTTTTTTTTTTTGGAGACAGAGTCTCGCTCTGTCGCCCAGGCTGGATGGAGTGCAGTGGCGCGATCTCAGCTCACTGCAAGTTCCGCCCCCCAGGTTCACGCCATTCTCCTGCCTCAGCCTCCCGAGTAGCTGGGACTACAGGCGTCCACCACCATGCCCGGCTAATTTTTTGTATTTTTAGTAGAGACAGGGTTTCACCGTGTTAGCCAGAGTGGTTTTGATCTCCTGACCTCTGATCCTCCCGCCTTGGCCTCTCAAAGTGCTAGGATTACAGGCGTGAGCCACCGTGCCTGGCCTGTAACCTTTTTATGTATCAATATGTCATTATGTCCTTTCCTTTTCCATAAATATTTTCTGCAGTATCATTTGTAATAGCTGTCTAACCCACTAATTTACTTTAGCATAATTAAATCAGCCAATCCCCATTTATTTCACATTCAGGTTGTTTATTATTTGTAGCTATAGTAAATACCTTTTAGCTAAATCTTTGGCACATATAGTTATTTTCCTGTATACCATTTTTATGGCTTTCATTACTTATTTTTGATGTTATCAAAAGATGGTGAGAGAGCCTGTTTCCTTAAAATTGTGCCAACCTTGAACTTATAACTAAAGAAAACCTTTGCTAATTTAAAAGTAAAACAAGGTTCTCACCATATCTTTAGTTCACATTTATTTGTTTGCAAGGTGAAACAGATTTTTTTTTAAATATGCTTTTTGGCCAACACAGCTTTTTGTGTGTCTGCTCTTTCATTGGAGCCTTCTACTCTTTCTTAAATAGCATTACAGGAGATGTTTTTATATTAAAGATGCTAATATTCTCATATATGTTGCAGATATTTTTCCCAGTTTTCTCTTTAAGTCTTGTTCATTATGGGTTTTGAAATATAGAATTTTTAAAAAATTGTTGTCAAAACTAAATAACAGATATTTCATTTGGTGGAATTACTGGTGTTTTTTTTGGCTTGATTTTTATTCTCATTTTTCTACAAAGAATACCCCTCTTCTCACATATTATGAAAAAAATCACAATGAGAATATCATATATGAAAAATTAAATGCTGTGGATAAGTTGTATTCAGAAAAAAACCTGACAGTTTTTTCTGCTTTTCTAATTAAACATGAACTAATAAATGCAAGTTAATTGGGCATTCAACTCAAGAAATCAAAGTAAATAAAACAGGAACCTGGTGAAGCAGGAGGAAACACTGATAATAATTAATATAAACTTTTAAAAATAGAAAAATTGATTTCAAATAAAGCAAATTCAAAACCTGGTTGGGAAATCTAATCAAGAAAAGAGACAAATCGCAGCGATAGAAAGTTAAATAAGGGAGCACAAAGACAGATCAGGGGACATTTTCTTAACTATGAGATAATTTTACATATAGCCTCAGTATTAAAAATATCACTGAAATAGGTAATCTTCTCAGGAAATACAAGTGCTTAAAGTAGAATACAAACACATTTTGTAAAAGCCTGGCTACACATTCATCAGAGAATAAATTGCAGGAGTTTTATCAAAGAATAACTCTCTATGAAAGCAGCAGATCCAGACAGGTTTATAGATAACATTTTTCAAACTGTCAGGGAACAGATAATTCTTATGTTTACATTGCTTGACAGTATAGTGAAGACAAAGATTATTAAAAAATAAAACTAGAGCCAATCTCGTTTATGAATATATGTACAAAAATATTAAAGACGACATTAACAACTTAAAGCCTGGGTATAGTAAAATAAATAATTCCCCACATAAATTGAAGAAAAACTTAAACTAGGAATTCAAGGAGAGTTCAAGTTTAAGTAATAGCTTGATATATACGATTATATTAATATGACAAGATAGATAAATCAAGCAGTCATTTTGAGAGATGCAAAAAGCATACTTGATAAAAGGCAACATCTATTAGATGAGTTTTAAAAAAAAAGTTTTCAGGATAGCACAGAGAGAAAGTTACTGACAATACAGGATAAAAAATTTGTCTTAAACTAACAGCAATGTCAAGCCTACAGGTGAAATAATAAACACATCCCTATTATTATCAAATAGAGAAACAAGGTAAGATGCCTACAAATACAATTTGTATTTAATATTGCTCCAAAGGGCTAGCCAATACAATGAAATTGAAATGAGAGTTATTAATATGAGAAAGGAGGAGAGAGAAAAATCTAACAGAATTAACTAGGAAACTATTAGATTTAACTAGAACAGTGATGGCTTGGTAGACCCAGCTACTCGGGAGGCTGAGGCAGGAGAATGGCATGAACCCAGGAGGCGGAGCTTGCCGTGAGCCGAGATTGCGCCACAGCACTCCAGCCTGGGTGACAGAGCGAGACTCTGTCTCAAAAAAAAAAAAAAAAGAAAAAAGAATGCTGTAAGAGATGATTCTGATAAAAGTATACTGCAAACTGGACATGGTAGTGTGCACCTGTGGACCCAGCTACTCAGGAGACTGAGGCAGGAGGATTGCTTGAGCCCAGGAGTTTGAGGCTGCAATGAGCTAAGACTGCATCTGTGAATAGCCACTACAGTCCAGCCTGGGCAATGTAGCCAGATGCTGTTTCTTAAAAAAAAGAAAAAAAGTATACTGCAATCCAAGTAAGTTATTTTGTGGGTATCAACAAACTTATTCTAAAGTTTTAATGGAAAAGCAAAAGACAGAAAAACCAACTCAATACTGAAAAAGAACAAAGTCAGAGGACTGATACTACTGGACTTCAAAACTTACTATATGTCTATAAGAATGAAGACAGTGTGGTCTTAGTGAAAGGATAGAGTAAGAGATCAATGAAACAGAGGAGAGAGTCTGGAAATAAACCCACACAAATATAGTCAACTGCTCTTTGATTAAGGAGCAAAAGTAATTCAATGGAGAAAGAGTAGTCTTTTCTTTTTTTGTGTGCAGTTCAATTTTTTTTTATTACACTTTAAGTTCTAGGGTACATGTGCACAACGAGCACGTTTGTTACACATGTATACATGTGCCGTATTGGCGTGCTGCACACATTAACTCATCATTTACATTAGGTATATCTCCTAATGCTTTCCCTCCCCCTTCCCCCCACTCCACAATAGGCCCCAGTGTGTGATGTTCCCTTTCCTGTATCCAACTGTTCTCATTGTTCAATTTTCACCTGTGAGTGAGAACATGCGGTGTTTTGTTTTTTGTTCTTGTGATAGTTTGCTGAGAATGATGGTTTCCAGCTTCATCCATGTCCCTAAAAAGGACATGAACTCATCCTTTTTTATGGCTGCATAGTATTCCATGGCGTATATGTGCCACATTTTCTTACTCCAGTCTATCATTGATGGACATTTGAGTTGGTTCCAAGTCTTTGCTATTGTGAATAGTACCACAATAAACATACGTGTGCATGCCTTTATAGCAGTATGATTTATAATCCTTGGGGTATATACCCAGTAAGGGGATGGCTGGGTCAAATGGTATTTCTAGTTCTAGATCCTTGGGGAATCACCACACTGTCTTCCACAATGGTTGAACTAGTTTACAGTCCCACCAACAGTGTAAAAGCATTCCTGTTTCTCCACATCCTCTCCAGCACCTGTTGTTTCCTGACTTTTTAATGATGGCCATTCTAACTGATGTGAGATGGTATCTCATTGTGGCTTTGATTTGCATTTCTCTGATGGCCAGTGATGATGAGCATTTTTTCATGAGTCTTTTGGCTACATAAGTGTCTTCTTTTGAGAAGTGTCTGTTCATATCCTTCGCCCACTTGTTTATGGGGTTGTTTGTTTTTTTCTTGTAGATTTGTTTGAGTTCTTTGTAGATTCTGGATATTAGCCCTTTGTCAGATGAGTAGATTGCAAAAATTTTCTCCCATTCTGTAGGTTGCCTGTTCACTCCGATGGCAGTTTCTTTTGCCGTGCAGAAGCTCTTTAGTTTAATTAGATCCCATTTGTCAATTTTGGCTTTTGTTGCCATTGCTTTTGGTGTTTTAGACATGAAGTCCTTGCCCATGCCAATGTCCTGAATGGTATTGCCTAGGTTTTCTTCTAGGGTTTTTATGGTTTTAGGTCTAACATTTAAGTTAATCCATCTTGAATTAATTTTTGTATAAGGTGTAAGGAAGGGATCCAGTTTCAGCTTTCTACATATGGCTAGCCAGTTTTCCCGGCACCATTTATTAAATAGGAAATCCTTTCCCCATTTCTTGTTTTTGTCAGGTTTGTCAAAGATCAGATGGTTGTAGATCTGTGGTATTATTTCTGAGGGCTTTGTTCTGTTCCATTGGTCTATATCTCTGTTTTGGTACCAGTACCACGCTGTTTTGGTTCCTGTAGCCTTGTAGTATAGTTTGAAGTCAGCTAGTGTGATGCCTCCAGCTTTGTTCTTTTGGCTTAGGATTGTCGTGGCAATGCAGGCTCTTTTTTCGTTCCATATGAACTTTAAAGTAGTTTTTTCCAATTCTGTGAAGAAAGTCATTGGTAGCTTGATGGGGATGGCATTGAATCTATAAATTACCTTGGGCAGTATGGCCATTTTATTGATATTGATTCTTCCTATCCATGAGCATGGAATGTTCTTCCATTTGTTTGTATCCTCTTTTATTTTGTTGAGCAGTGGTTTGTATTTATCCTTGAAGAGGTCCTTGTAAGTTGGATTCCTAGGTATTTTATTCTCTTTGAAGCAATTGTGAATGGGAGTTCACTCATGATTTGGCTCTCTGTTTGTCTGTTATTGGTGTATAAGAATGCTTGCGATTTTTGCACATTGATTTTGTATCCTGAGACTTTGCTGAAGTTGCTTATCAGCTTAAGGAGATTTTGGGTTGAGACAACTGGGTTTTCTAAATATACAATCATGTCATCTGCAAACAGGGAGAATTTGACTTCATCTTTTCCTAATTGAATACCCTTTATTTATTTCTCCTGCCTGATTGCCCTGGCCAGAACTTCCAATTTTGAATAGGAGTGGTGAGAGAGGGCATCCCTGTCTTGTGCCAGTTTTCAAAGGGAATGCTTGCAGTTTTTGCCCATTCAGTATGATATTGGCTGTGGGTTTGTCGTAGATAGCTCTTATTATTTTGAGATACATCCCATCAATACCTAATTTATTGAGAGTTTTTAGCATGAAGAGTTGTTGAATTTTGTCAAAGGCCTTTTCTGCGTCTATTGAAATAATCATGTGGTTTCTGTCTTTGGTTCTGTTTATATGCTGGATTACATTTATTGATTTTCGTATGTTGAACCAGCCTTGCATCCCAGGGATGAAGCCCACTTGATCATGGTGGATAAGCATTTTGATGTGCTGCTGGATTCACTTTGCCAGTATTTTATTGAGGATTTTTGCATCGATGTTCATCAGGGATATTGGTCTAAAATTCTCTTTTTTTGTTGTGTCCCTGCCAGGCTTTGGTATCAGGATGATGCTGGCCTCATAAAATGAGTTAGGGAGGATTCCCTCTTTTTCTATTGATTGGAATAGTTTCAGAAGGAATGGTACCAGCTCTTCCTTGTACCTCTGGTAGAATTCAGCTGTGAATCCGTCCAGTCCTGGACTTTTTTGATTGGTAGGCCATTAATTATTGCCTCAATTTCAGAGCCTGTTATTGGTCTATTCAGGGATTCAACTTCTTTCTGGTTTAGTCTTGGGAGGGTGTATGTGTCCAGAAATTTATCCATTTCTTCTATATTTTCTAGTTTATTTGCATAGAGGTGTTTGTAGTATTCTCTGATGGTAGTTTGTATTTCTGTGGGATCAGTGGTGATATCCCCTTTATCATTTTTTATTGCATCTATTTGATTCTTCTCACTTTTCTTCTTTATTAGTTTGCTAGCGGTCTATCAGTTTTGTTGATCTTTTCAAAAAACCAGCTCCTGGATTCATTGATTTTTTGAAAGTTTTTTTTGTGTCTCTATCTCCTTCAGTTCTTCTCTGATCTTAGTTATTTCTTGCCTTCTGCTAACTTTTGAATGTGTTTGCTCTTGCTTCTCTAGCTCTTTTAATTGTGATGTTAGGGTGTCAATTTTAGATCTTTCCTGCTTTCTCTTGTGGGTATTTAGTGCTATAAATTTCCCTCTACACACTGCTTTAAATGTGTCCCAGAGATTCTGGTATGTTGTGTCTTTATTCTCATTGGTTTCAAAGAACATCTTTATTTCTGCCTTCATTTCGTTATGTACCCAGTAGTCATTCAGGAGCAGGTTGTTCAGTTTCCATGTAGTTGAGCGGTTTTGAGTGAGTTTCTTAATCCTGAGTTCTAGTTTGATTGCACTGTGGTCTGAGAGACAGTTTGTTATGATTTCTGTTCTTTTACATTTGCTGAGGAGTGCTTTACTTCCAACTATGTGGTCAATTTTGGAATAAGTGTGATGTGGTGCTGAGAATGTATATTCTGTTGATTTGGGGTGGAGAGTTCTGTAGATGTCTATTAGGTCTGCTTGGTGCAGAGCTGAGTTCAATTCCTGGATATCCTTGTTAACTTTCTGTCTCATTGATCTGTCTAATGTTGACAGTGGGGTGTTAAAGTCTCCCATTATTATTGTGTGGTTGTCTAAGTCTCTTTGTAAATCTCTAAAGACTTGCTTTATGAATCTGGGTGCTCCTGTATTGGGTTCATATATATTTAGGATAGTTAGCTCTTCTTGTTGAATTGATCCCTTTACCATTATGTAATGGCCTTCTTTGTCTCTTTTGATCTTTGTTGGTTTAAAGTCTGTTTATCAGAGACTAGGATTGCAACCCCTGCCTTTTTTTGTTTTCCATTTGCTTGGTAGATCTTCCTCCATCCCTTTATTTTGAGCCTATGTGTGTCTCTGCATGTGAGATGGGTCTCCTGCATACAGCACACTGATGGGTCTTGAGTCTTTATCCAATTTGCCAGTCTGTGACTTTTAATCGGAGAATTTAGCCCATTTACATTTAAAGTTAATATTGTTATGTGTGAACTTGATCCTGTCATTATGATGTTAACTGGTTATTTTGCTCATTAGTTGATGCAGTTTCTTCCTAGCATCGATGGTCTTTACATTTTGGCATGTTTTTGCAGTGGCTGGTACTGGTTGTTCCTTTCCATGTTTAGTGCTTCCTTCAGGAGCTCTTGTAGGGCAGGCCTGGTGGTGACAAAATCTCTCAGCATTTACTTGTCTGTAAAGTATTTTATTTCTGCTTCACTTATGAAGCTTAGTTTGGCTGGATATGAAATTCTGGGTTGAAAATTCTTTTCTTTAAGAATGTTGAATATTGACCCCCGCTCTCTTCTGGCTTGTAGAGTTTCTGCCAAGAGATCAGCTGTTAGTCTGATGGGCTTCCCTTTGTGGGTAACCCGACCTTTCTCTCTGGCTGCCCTTAACGTTTTTTCCTTCATTTGAACTTTGGTGAATCTGACAATTATGTGTCTTGGAGTTGCTCTTCTCGAGGAGTATCTTTGTGGCGTTCTCTGTATTTTCTGAATTTAAATGTTGGCCTGCCTTGCTAGATTGGGGAAGTTCTCCTGGATAATATCCTGCTGAGTGTTGTCCAACTTGGTTCCATTCTGTCTGTCACTTTCAGGTACACCAATCAGACTTAGATTTGGTCTTTTCACATAGTCCCATATTTCTTGGAGGCTTTGTTGGTTTCCTTTTACTCTTTTTTCTCTAAACTTCTCTTCTCACTTGATTTCATTCATTTCATCTTCCATCACTGATACCCTTTCTTTCAGTTGATTGAATCAGCTATGGAAGCTTGTGCATTCATCACGTAGTTCTCGTGCCATGGTTTTCAGCTCCATCAGGCCATTTAAGGACTTCTCTACACTGGTTATTCTAGTTAGCCATTCGTCTAATCTTTTTTCAAGGTTTTTAACTTCTTTGCAATGGGTTTGAACTTCCTCCTTTAGTTCGGAGAAGTTTGATCATCTGAATGCTTCTTCTCTCAACTCGTCAAAGTCATTCTCTGTCCAGCTTTGTTCCATTGCTGGCAAGGAGCTGCGTTCCATTGGAGGGGGAGAGGTGGTCTGATTTTTAGAATTTTCAGCTTTTCTGCTCTGTTTTTTCCCCATCTTTGTGGCTTTATCTACCTTTGGTCTTTGATGATGGTGATGTACAGATGGGGTTTCGGTGTGGATGTCCTTTCTGTTTGTTAGTTTTCCTTCTAACAGTCAGGACCCTCAGCTGCAGGTGTGTTGGAGTTTGCTGGAGGTCCACTCCAGACCGTTTGCCTGGGCATCAGTAGCAGAGGCTGCAGAACAGCAAATATTGCTGAACAGCGAATGTTGCTGCCTGATCATTCCCCTGGAAGCTTTGTCACAGAGGGGTACCCGGCCATGTGAGGTGTCAGTCTGCCCCTACTAGGGGGTGCCTCCCAGTTTGGCTATGTGGGGGTCAGGGACCCACTTGAGTAGGGAGTCTGTCCATTCTCAGATCTCAGACTCTGTGCTGGAAGAACCACTACTCTCTTCAAAGCTGTCAGACAGGGACATTTAAGTCTGCAGAGGTTTCTGCTGCCTTTTGTGTGGCTATGCCCTGCCCCCAGAAGTGTAGTCTACAGAGGCAGGCAGGCCTCCTTGAACTGCAGTGGGCTTCACCCAGTTCGAGCTTCCCAGCCACTTTGTTTACCTACTCAAGCCTCAGCAATGGTGGGTGCCCCTCCCCAAGCCTCGCTGCCGCCTTGCATTTCGATCTCAGACTGCTCTGCTAGCAATGAGCGAGGCTCCATGGGCGTGGGACCCTCTGAGCCAGTCGCGGGATATAATCTCCTGGTGTGCCGTTTGCTAAGACCATTGGAAAAGCGCAGTATTAGGATAGGAGTTACCTGATTTCCAAGTGCCATCTGTCACCCCTTCCCTTGGCTAGGAAAGGGAATTCCCTGACCCCTTGCACTTCCTGGGTGAGGTGATGCCTTGCCCTGCTTCGGCTCACACTCGGTGGGCTGCACCCACTGTCCTGCCCCCACTGTCCAAAGAGCCCCAGTGAGATGAACCCGGTACCTCAGTTGGAAATGCAGAAATCACCCATCTTCTGCGTTGCTCACGCTGGGAGCTGTAGACTGGAGCTGTTCCTATTTGGCCATCTTGGAACCAAGTCAATTTTTTATTTTAATATAATCAGAATATGCACAGCACATGCAGTGCTAGCATCTAAGCTAATACAATAAGCAATTACTAAAGCCACAGTGACTTGAGACTCAATCTTTACATTCAGCAAGTTTAAATCCTTACATGATTTTTGAAACCTTATTAACTGAAAATATTGCTTGCTGATAAAAACTTGCTCAAATGCTATTGCTGAATGTACAAGTCACTAATTATGCCAATACAACAAGATACCCCCGTTTGAGGATTGCAATGTGCCAGACATTCACTGAAAAAAAAAAAAAAACACAACTAAACAAAATTCACACAACAAACACCTGAGAATCTAGACACTTCACATCAGTGTTTTGAAATGTTTCATTAATATTTTAAGTGTATCAAAACCTTGGCATGATTTAATTTCAAGTCGCCAATTTTGTTTTTACTAACATCAGAAAGTTATGGCTACACTGCCAACGCTCGGTCTGCTTAATTTGACTTAAGAGTTTAATATGACTTAACATTAAAAGCTCACACTACCCTGAAATATATAATTTCACGCATACGGTGACATTGAACATTCAAGTGCCAGTGTTTTTATACTGTGTTTTGGTCAAGTTGCTTTAAACTTTCAAAGAATCACTTTTAGGCTTACAAAAATAAATAATTGCCAAAATGTTCAATAATTATTACATAAAACTAGCACCAAAAATTATCTAGAAATCTGTCATGTGCAAATAGTTTTATTCCCAACTATCATTCCCTTGGTCCCAAATAAATTTTAGAATCTAGTCCCATCCCCTTCCTAGAAAAGCTGCATTCAACAATCTCCTAGAGACAAAGTAAGATTGGAAGTTTAAGGACACGCACACAAGACATATATATAAAATTCTCTGAATGTGCAATAAAAGAAGTACTTTCTAAAAAGTTATGGGCAAAATGTACAAGGACTTAAACCTAGACTAACTGAAATAACACCATAACAAATGACCTCAATACTGTCAAGTGCACCTACTTAATAAAAGTTTTAGAACAGGGCACAATACACTTGAAAATCCATTTTACTTTAGGAAATTTTTGCCGTCTTCCTATGCTACTGTAAAAAGATGGAGCGTTTTGATCACTGGATTCTGGCCA
The DNA here is from genome assembly GCF_028885625.2 of Pongo pygmaeus. Lineage (NCBI taxonomy): Eukaryota > Metazoa > Chordata > Mammalia > Primates > Hominidae > Pongo > Pongo pygmaeus. The sequence continues at coordinate 27,183,248 of NC_072380.2, forward strand.
CAAAATGAGCACAGAATTCAAAGTGGCAGAGGCATTTTAATGGTGGACAATGCTCATCTTTGGCCAGATTTAGCATGAATAGACTATAAATAAAATGGAAACCTATGCAACTAAAACTGCACTGTAGAGCAGAATTGACACCTTATGTAGTTATGTACATATTTCCAACCTCTGTGATCTCAAAGATTTCAGTTTGTTACTCTTCTGGAGTCATTTTTACAAAGTGCATAGTAAGCCAGTTTAACATCTCAATGCATGTTAGAACAACTGGACAGCCACATGCAAAAACAAAGAAACAAGCCACAAATCTAGATACCATACAACTTTCACAAAAATTAACTTAAATGATAGGTTATATACCTAATTGTAAAATGAAAACCTATAAAGTTCTAGAAGATAACATAGAAGACAATCTAGGTGGCCTTGGTTTTGGCAATGAGTTTTGAGATAAACACTGCAGTAAGTTCAATAATTTGGCTGTTGATTGAGGAAGAGGCAGGAACAGGAGAAGCAGTAACATGCAACAAGCTTTAACGAGCAGCTCGTAAGCAGAATTGCATGGGAGAAGAAGTTTCTCCCAGCAAGAGACCTTTCAGAGAAAACAAATACTATTAAAAAGGGCACCATCCAGAAGGGGAATAGGGCAAGGAACTCACTGGAGGAAAAAGGGGATATTTAAGTGGGGGATATGTTTCTAGGTGATGTCCTGTAGCAATAAGGTGGGGAGTTTTGAGTAAGAGAGCTCCAAAAAACAGCAGTGGTTTATAGTATTTTATAGCTACAAGGTAGGTCTTAATTATGGTTAGCAGATGTTGAATGCAGTTTTACAGGGTATGCAAAGTAGACAGACTTTTTGAAATTATGTTTATTTTGACTATATTTAAAGCAACTGGATGTGTAAGAATTTGAGCTTATGCCTGTGGGATTTCAGCTAACAATCCTAGCCTGATATGAAGAGGTAACAACTTGGGGGTGTTTAAAGTCAATAAACAGTGGCCATCTTTAGTTTGTTTATATAAGAAACAGTACAAGTACACTCAATGAAAGAAAAATTGATAATTTGGACCTTATTTTAAAATTAAAATTTCTGCTCTGCAAAAGGCACTGTGAAGAGAATGAAAAGCTACAACCCAGAGGCTCGGAGAAAATATTTGCAAAACACATATCTGATAAATGACTTGTATCCAAAATATGTAAAAACAACACAACTCTTAAAACTCAACATAAGAAAAAAAAAAAACCAATTTTAAAATAGGCAAATGATCTGAACAGACACATAACCAAATAATATACATAAATGGCAACTAAGCATGTGTGAAAAGCTATTCAGTAGCATATGTCAATAGGAAATCGCAAATTAAAATGATGAGATACCACTGCACATGTGTTAGAATGGCTAAAACCCAAAACACTGACAACACTCAATGCTGATGAGGATGTGGAGCAACAGGAACTCTTAGTCATTGCTGGTGAAAATGAAAAATAGCAGAGTCACTTTGAAAGACACTGTGGCAATTTCTTACAAAGCTAAACATAGTTTTACCATATGGTCCAGCAATTGTGCTCCTTGATATTTAACCAAATAAGTTGAAAACTTTTGTCTTCACAAAGACCTGTGCACAATATTTATAACAGCTTTTATTCATAATTGCCAAGACTTAGAAGCAAGCAGAGTACCTTTAAATTGTTTTTATTTTGAATTTTTATGGAGATGTAATACTTGTACGTATTTATGGGATACATGTACTATTTTAAAACATGCACACAATGTCTAATTATCAAATCTGGTAACTGGGATATCTAATGCCTCAAATATATATCATTTCTTTATGTTGGGAATACACCAAATTTACTCATAATTATTTTAAAACACACAATAAATTATTGTTAACTATAGCTGACCTACTGTGCTATAGGACACTAGAATTTATTCCTCCTATCTCCCTGTAATTTTATACCAATTATATCTCTCTCACCACTAAGCTTCTCAGCCTCTGGTAACAGCCATTCTTTTCACTACCTTCATGAGATCAATTTTTTAGCTCCCACATATGAGTCAGAATATGTGACATTTATCTTTGTGTGCCTGACTTATTTCACTTCACATAATGTCCTTTAGTTTCATCTATGTTTTGCAAAGTACAGGATTTTATTTTTTTTATGGTGGGACAACAGTCCATTGTGTATATATACCATATTTTCTTTATCCCATCATCTCTGATGGACACTTAGGTTGATTTCATATCTTGACTATTGTGAAAAGTGCTGCAAAAAACATGGGAGTTCAGATATCTCTTCAATACGTTGATATCCTTTCTTTTGGATGTATAACCAATGGTGGAATCGCTGAATTACCTGGTAGTTCTAGTTTTAGTTTTGGAGAAATCTCCATACTTTAGTGGCTGTACTAATTTACATTTCTGCCCACAGTATATGAATATTTCCCTTTCTCCACATCCTCATTAGCATTTGTTATTTTCTGTCTTTTTGATAATAGCCATTTTAAATTGGGTGAGTGATATTTATTTGTGGTTTTGATTTGCATTTCCCTGACAATTAGTGATTTTGAGCATTTTTTCATATACCTGTTGGCCATTTGTATGTCTTCTTTTTAGAAATATCTATTCAAATCTTTTGCCAGTTTTAATTGAATTATTTGTGTTTTTGCTATTGAGTTGTTTGAGTTTCTTATGTATTCTAGTTATGAATCCCTTGGCAGTTAAACAGTGTGCAAATATTCTCCCATTCTGTAGGTTGTCTCTTTGCTTTGTTGATTGATTTCTTTGCTGTGCAGAAACTTTTAAGGAAGAAGTAAAATTGTCTTTCTTTGCACGCAGTATAATCTTATATTTAGGAAAACCTAAAGACTCCACCAAAAAACTATTAGAACTGATAAATGAATTCAGTGAAGTTGCAGGATACAAAGTCAACATATGAAAATCAGTAGCATCTTAATATGCCAACAGCAAACGATCTGAAAACAAAATCAAGAAAGCAACCCTATTTACAATAGCTATAGAAAAAAAATACTTAGGAGTAGACTTAATCAAAGAAGTGAAAGATCTTTACAAGGAAAACTATAAAACGCTGGTGAAGAAATTGAAGAGGACACACAAAAAATGGAAAGATATCCCATGTCCACAGATTGGAAGAATCAATATTGTTAAAACGTCAATACTACTCAAAGCAATCTACAGACTCAATGCAATCCCTATCAAAATACCAGTGACATTCATCACAGAAATAGAACAAACAATCCTGAAATTCATATGGAACCACAAAAGATCCTGAATAACTGAAGAAATCCTGAGCAGAAAGAAAAAAGCGGGAGGCTGTTCTTGTTTGCTGTTGGCATATAAAAATACTACTGATTTTTATATTCAAAATGCTACTGATCTTTCATATTCATCATATTACCTGACCTCAAGTTATACTACAAGCTGGGTGTGGTGGCTTGGTCCTATAGTCCCAGCTACTTGCGGGCTGAGTTGGGAGGAAAACTTGAGCCCAGGAGTTCAGGGCTGCAGTGAGCAATGATCATGCCACTGGACTCCAGCCTGGATGACAGGGAAACAGGGAAAGACTCCACCTCCAAACACACACACACACACGCACACACACACACACAATAAAGCTATAATAACCAGAACATCATGGTACTGACATAAAAACAGACACATAGAACAATGGAACAGAATAGAGAACCAAGAAATAAATCCATATATCTATAGTCAACTCATTTTTGACAAAGGCACCGAGAATGTACAATGGGGAAAGGACAGTCTCTTAAATAAATGATTCCAGAAAAACCGGATATCCATATGCAGAAGAATGAAACTGGACCTCTATCTCTTACCATACACAAAAATAAAATCTAAATGGATTAATCCTTTAAATGTAAGACCTGAAACTATGAAACTACTACAAGAAAACATCAGGAAAATGTTTTCCCAATGCTCCAGGACATTGGTCTGAACAATGATTTCTTGAGTAAGAACTCAAAAGCATAAACAACCAAAGCAGAATGCCCTTCAATAGGTGAATGGATGAACAAACTGTGGTATGTCCTTACAATAGAATGTCATTCAGCAATAAAAAAAAAAAACTATCTGTCAATCCATGAAAAGAAAAGCCAGGAAACTTAAATGCATATTACTAAGTGAAAAAAAAAAACAATCTGTAAAGGCAACATATTGTATGATTCCAACTACCTGACATTCTAGAAAATAAAAATTATAGAGACAATAAAATATCAGTGACAATAAAATCACTGACAATAAAAATATCAGTGATTGCCAAAGGTTTGGGGTTGTGGGGAGGAATGAATAGGTAATCCACAAGGAGTTTTTAGGACAATGTAACTATTCTGAATGATACTATAATGATGGATACATGACATTATTTATTTGTCAAAACCCATAGAATGTACAACACAAAAAGTTGAATTCTGATGTAAACTATGTTTTAGTTAATTATGTAATTAATTTAGTAAACTATGATTTTAATTAGCAATAATATATCAATATTGGCTCATCAATTGTAACATATGTACCACACTAATGCAAGATGTTAATAATATGGAAAGTGAGCAAGAAACAGGGATATATGAGAAATATCTGTACCATCTGGTCAACTTTCTGTAAACCTAAGACTACTCCAAAAACTAAAGTCTATTGATTAAGAAAAAAATGTGTTCTGCATATGTGAATAGTACACTACTGTAATACCAGTACTTTGGGAGGCTGAGGCAGGCAGATCACCTGAGGTCAGGAGTTCAAGACCAGCCTAGCCAACATGCTGAAATCCCATCTCTATTGAAAAAAGAAAAATACAAAAATTAGCCGGGCATGGTGGCAGGCGCCTGTAATCCCAGCTACTTGGGAGTCACTTGAACCTGGGAGACAAAGGTTGCAGTGAGCGGCAATGGCACTACTGCATTCCAGCCTGGGCAACAAGGGTGAAACTCCATCTCAAAAAAAAAACAAAAAAAAAAATACTGGGTATCAAGACGATAAGTATTGAATTAAGACCTCAATAGATTAGATACATTGCTTAATGGATAGAGTCAAAGAAGGAATTAGTAAATTGGAGGTTCAATTGAGTAAATCTCCCAGAAAGTACTGGGAAGGAACAAGGATATGGGAAATATAGAACAAAAGTTCAAGATTTGGAGATTAGAAGCAGAGTATCAAGCTCCACGTAATAGGAGTTCCAGAAAAGAGAAAAAAAACGAGGAAGAAAGAAATATTAATAATCAAGAATGTGCCATAATTTAAGAAAGACAAAAATCTCAGCTTATAAAGCCTCAAAATGGGCAAAACATTTAAGAGGAATCCATATCTAGAACATTATAGTAATATTTAAGAATAGAGAGTGAAAGAGAAAATTCTAAGAGCTTCTAATGAAAAAGAGTAGCTTACCTGTGAAGGAAAAAAAAAAAAAAAAGATTAACATGAGTTATCTCAAATGAAACAATGGATGGCCAGAAATTCTCAGAGTGATATATTTTGAAATGTTGAAGAAAAGAATTTCTAACCTAGAATTTTTCATTTATCCAAACCACTATTTATATGTATTATAGACATTTTTAATAATATGAAAAATATATTCCCAGAAATAAGCAACAAAAAATGTGTAATAGACAAAATTGCCAGACTATAAAAGTAAAAGAATATAATTTATAAATATTGAGCATTTGGATATAAAGAGTCAAAATAGAATATTTTTTTTAACATAACAATACTTATTTTATTTTATTTTTTTATTTTTTTTTTGAAAACGTTTTTATTTTACTAAACTACAAATTCAATGTCCTTAATAGTTACAGAGCTATTCAAATGATATATTTCATGTTTTGTAACTTGTAGTGTTTGTACTTCTCAAGGAATTGTCTCATTTCATCTAACTTGCCAAATTTATGTGTGTAGGGCTATTCATATTACTCCTTTGTTATTTTACTGACATCTTCAGAGTCTGTGGTGGTATCTCCTATTTCATTCCTAATATTAATAATGTGTGTCTTTTTGTGTTTTCATCAGCCATACTGGAGGTTTTTCTTTTATCATGTTTTTTTTTTGGTTTGCTAATTTTTTTTTCTTTTTATTATTATTATTATTATTATTATTATTATTATTATACTTTAGGCTCTATGGTACATGTGTGCAACGTGCAGGTAAGTTACATATGTATACATGTGCCATGCTGGTGCGCTGCACCCACCAACTCATCATCTAGCATTAGTTATATCTCCCAATGCTATCCCTCCCCCCTCCCCCCACCCCACAACGGTCCCCGAAGTGTGATGTTCCCCTTCCTGTGTCCATGTGTTCTCATTGTTCAATTCCCACCTATGAGTGAGAATATGCGGTGTTTGGTTTTTTGTTCTTGCGATAGTTTACTGAGAATGATGATTTCCAATTTCATCCATGTCCCTACAAAGGACGTGAACTCATCATTTTTTATGGCTGCATAGTATTACATGGTGTATATGTGCCACATTTTCTTAATCCAGTCTATCATTGTTGGACATTTGGGTTGGTTCCAAGTCTTTGCTATTGTGAATAATGCCGCAATAAACATACGTGTGCATGTGTCTTTATAGCAGCATGATTTATAGTCCTTTGGGTATATACCCAGTAATGGGATGGCTGGGTCAAATGGAATTTCTAGTTCTAGATCCCTGAGGAATCGCCACACTGACTTCCACAAGGGTTGAACTAGTTTACAGTCCCACCAACAGTGAAAAGTGTTCCTATTTCTCCACATCCTCTCCAGCACCTGTTGTTTCCTGACTTTTTAATGATTGCCATTCTAACTGGTGTGAGATGGTATCTCATTGTGGTTTTGATTTGCATTTCTCTGATGGCCAGTGATGGTGAGCATTTTTTCATGTGTTTTTTGGCTGCATAAATGTCTTCCTTTGAGAAGTGTCTGTTCATGTCCTTCGCCCACTTTTTGATGGGGTTGTTTGTTTTTTTCTTGTAAATGTGTTTGAGTTCATTGTAGATTCTGGATATTAGCCCTTTGTCAGATGAGTAGGTTGCGAAAATTTTCTCTCATTTTGTAGGTTGCCTGTTCACTCTGATGGTAGTTTCCTTTGCCGTGCAGAAGCTCTTTAGTTTAATTAGATCCCATTTGTCAATTTTGGTTTTTGTTGCCATTGCTTTTGGTGTTTTAGACATGAAGTCCTTGCCCATGCCTATGTCCTGAATGGTGTTGCCTAGGTTTTCTTCTAGGGTTTTTATGGTTTTAGGTCTAACATTTAAGTCTTTAATCCATCTTGAATTGATTTTTGTATAAGGTGTAAGGAAGGGATCCAGTTTCAGCTTTCTCCATATGGCTAGCCAGTTTTCCCAGCACCATTTATTAAATAGGGAATCCTTTCCTCATTTCTTGTTTTTGTCAGGTTTGTCAAAGATCAGATAGTTGTAGATATGTGGCATTATTTCTGAGGGCTCTGTTCTGTTCCATTGATCTATATCTCTGTTTTGGTACCAGTACCATGCTGTTTTGGTTACTGTAGCCTTGTAGTATAGTTTGAAGTCAGGTAGCGTGATGCCTCCAGCTTTGTTCTTTTGGCTTAGGATTGACTTGGAGATGCGGGCTCTTTTTTGGTTCCATATGAACTTTAAAGTAGTTTGTTCCAATTCTGTGAAGAAAGTCATTGGTAACTTGATGGGGATGGCATTGAATCTGTAAATTACCTTGGGAAGGATGGCCATTTTATTGATATTGATTCTTCCTACCCATGAGCATGGAATGTTCTTCCATTTGTTTGTATCCTCTTTTATTTCCTTGAGCAGTGGTTTGTAGTTCTCCTTGAAGAGGTCCTTCACATCCCTTGTAAGTTGGATTCCTAGGTATTTTATTCTCTTTGAAGCAATTGTGAATGGGAGTTCACTCATGATTTGGCTCTCTGTTTGTCTGTTATTGATGTATAAGAATGCTTTTGATTTTTGTACATTGATTTTGTATCCTGAGACTTTGCTGAAGTTGCTTATCAGCTTAAGGAGATTTTGGGCTGAGACAATGGGGTTTTCTAGATATACTATCATGTCATCTGCAAACAGGGACAATTTGACTTCCTCTTTTCCTAATTGAATACCCTTGATTTCCTTCTCTTGCCTAATTGCCCTGGCCAGAACTTCCAACACTATGTTGAATAGAAGTGGTGAGAGAGGGCATCCCTGTCTTGTGCCAGTTTTCAAAGGGAATGCTTCCAGTTTTTGCCCATTCAGTATGATATTGGCTGTGGGTTTGTCATAAATAGCTCTTATTATTTTGAGAGAAAATAGAATAATTTTTCCAAATTAAATTATAAATACTGCCCCAATCAAATTTGACTGCTTAGAAAATATTTAAAACTTACTTAGAAAACTAAGCATGACATTTCTGAAAAATAAAAAAAAGTAGAAAGTCTCTTACTTTAATGACATTGTAGAAATTAAAATAGTTTGAAAAAGCATGGATTAGTACATAAATGGTGTTGGGGCATGTAATTAACAATATGTAAAACAGAATAGTTATATCCCCAAGGAAAAATTTGTTTGATATGTTTTAACAAGCAAGTGGGTAAATATCTTTCATTTAAAAACAAAAAACAAAAACTCTTCAGATTTATATTAAACAAAAAAAAGCTAAGCACTCCAATATAAAAATTGACAAAGGGAATGAATAAGCTATTCATAAAAATAAGCATAATAAATATGAAATATGAATTAAAACATTAAAAAATGTAATCTTGTTGATATTCCAAGGGATACTGGTTTAAACTACGTAGACACTAGATACCAATCCTCCCCTTTCTTTAACATTTGCAAGAACTGAAACACTGATGGTTTCCACAGTCACTGAGAGGGTCTTTCTTCATTTTGGACCCTGCTGCTCTACATCCAATAGAAATTCCCCCAAGATTGTAGCGTATTTCCAACATTAGTGCTCAAATCACCATTCACGCATAAATTCTGCCTCTTGTTTGTAATTTATGCCCTGTTTCCCTTGTGGATTTTGGAGCAGCAATATTTACAAGCCACTATATGGAAAATGCTAGCCTACATTTGGTACAGGTTTCTCATTTCTTACAAGCCTTACTCCATGCTCAATACTCCAGGTATGATATGATCTGGCTGCAAGGACTCATACAGTTTCTGGGCTTTTACTTGGAATCCTTCTCATTCATCTCCTGCCTCATAAACGTATGAGAGGAACTTCTCTACTTTTCCCCACCTTCCACACTCATGTGCATGGAAAAGAAAATTCAGACTCTCTAACTCACTAAGGTCCTTGTATTTAGTCTTGTTTTCCAACGTGAAGAATTTTCTCCTTAAAGACTCTGATTTCTGGAATAATGTGTTGACCTCAACATTCAGCTGAGATCTTATTCTCTATATGCAGTCCACACCCTGATTCCTCAGCAGCCTGGCTTTAGCATTAAGTCACTTCTAATTTTCAGACTCAAGCCTGCTGTTTCCAGAAGAAAAAAACTCAAGGAATTTATATGCTGATGGAATATAGAAAAAAGCTAACATTGTTAGATGTTCCAACTATAAAGTTTTCTTGATGTGTAAAATTTTTAAATCTAGAGTATGCTGTCAAGATGAGAACGTTTATGAAAGAGAAGCTTAAGAGAAAAGAAATGCATTTCTGCTTTTTAAAACGTGATTGAGTTTATTGAATTAGTAATTTTTTTAGAAACAGTAAAAGAGAAAAACATTTGTTACCAATACAGTGGAAAGAGCAGGGACTTGGCGTTGATATGGATTCAACTGTTGGCTCTGCTCTTTGTAAGAAATACTCTGGTGAATTTCTCAACTTTGATTTTCTTCTCTGTTTAATAGAAATATTAGGATTATGGCTGGGTGTGGTGGCTCACACCTGTCATCCCAGCACTCTGGGAGGCTGAAGAGGAAGGATGGCTTGAGCTCAGGAGTTTGAGACCAGCTTGGGCCTCATAGCGAGACCGTGTCTCAACAAAACATCAAAAAATTTGCCAGATGTGAAGGTGTGTGCCTGTAGTCCCAGCTACATGGGAGGCTGAAGTGGGAGGATCACTTGAGCCCAGGAGGTTGAGTCTGTAGCAAGCCATGATGGCACCACTGCACTCTAGCCCGAGCAACAGAGTGAGACCCTGCCCTAAAAAATAAATTAAATAAATAAGGCATATTAGCATTATTATAAGTCCTCAATGGAATAATCTCTTCAGAAAGTCTTAGCCCCACCCCACCTAGATTAGGGGTTCCTCTTGCTTTTTTCTCGGCACAGCACACATAGCTCTCATCTAGGGCACTGTATTTTAATTATCTGTTCATGTTGTATTGTCCATCTCAAAGGACAATAACCCACTTTGATGAGTTTTCTTAGTCACCTTCATATTTTCAATGCTGGGTGCAAAGTTTGGAGGATCACAGGTTTTTAGATATGTTAGCAGACTTAAAATAAACTGATACAAGGAAGAGCCCTCTGTAAACTGCAAGCACTGTGGGAAACAAGGGCTATATTATTTTCCTCCTTTAACTGAAATTACAGTAGCATTGCATTCCTAAATGTGGCGACCTTGTGATTTTTATTGCAGATGGCATATCTTTGAAGATGTGAATTTTTTTTATCTCTTCATGGAAACCACAGCCCATATTTCAGAACACATTTACATTCCAGATTTTAGTGTTAGAAAAAAGTGTATGTAAGGTTAGTTTTAAGAGATGTAATACAGTGAATTCAGGGTAATATATAATTCTGTATTTCAAAGAATAATTGTCCCCATTAGGACTTTTACAAAACTGGATTCAGAAAAAGTTACAAACCAGCATCATATAGAGTAAGAATCACCTTTATTTCCAGGGATTTCTGTCCAGTGATTGATAAAGCTGGAAACGGTTACCATGAACTCCTATTCCTAGATACCAATCACCAGAAACCACTTTCTTCTTGAGCAAGTCCTCTACTAAGGGTTCATTTATTCCATGTTCAGTACAGTGATTTCAAGGTCCGGAATGTAAAGCCCATCACAAGATTTTCATCAAAAGTTTGCCTCTGGGCACCAGCAGTCAATGTTCAAGGTCTAGCATTCTACCTCCTTTTGAATTTGGGGTGGTGACCAAGACTGATTCTGGGCACAAAATTGTTACAAATTGTCCAGGCTAAGAGTTCTTTCAAGGAACCCTAAGAGTTGCCATGGGAGCTGGAGGGCTCTCGGAATCAGGATGGAGAGGGCACCGCCACGCACCCTTCCACCCGCACCCCAGCCAGAACACAAGCGGTTAATCGGCTGCTGGCCAGGCCAGCCTTTTTCTTTAGCTGGTGTTTTGGTTTCCTAGGGGCTCTCTGAGCAACTTCCTCATTGGCACTGGTTCTCTGAGGAGGCTAATAACATCAGTCACAAGTCTAAGCCGCAGCCACTGAGCACTGGTCCCTTCCCATGTATGACTGGTGACTTGACGACAAGTATTTGGCAGGGTCTGGGCCCAGTGGAGCCGAGTGGACTCCATGTCGGCTCCTCAGCTGTTGCTATTTCAGGGGTTTCTGCAGAACTTTTCCCTACTGTTGAATATGCAGAGCAAAGGGGAAAGACGCAGATAAGATAGGAAATAAGCCAGGAACCCCAGCAACGTGCAAGGGAGTATTTCACGAAGGAGACATGCCGTGAATGTTTCTGAATCATTCTGGAAATCATAGGACTGTGAACAAGAAAAGACCTGAGAGATCTCATACTGACTCCCTTGTAGGGATCAGAGACACTGCCTGGTACATTTAAGATCTCACAACCAGTTAGCAGCACTGCTGAGCTGGAACTCTGGATTTCTGGCTCCAGGGAAGCCTCCTTTCTGTTCTCTTTGCTGGATGAAAAGCTTAAATGCTGTCCTCTATCTGTTCAAAGTGAGACAGCATTCTAGAAATGCACACTTTTTAAAAATCAACATGACAAATATGAAAACATGGCACTGTTATAGTTTCAGTTTTTCTCATATTAAGGTAAGGCTGGCTAGTGTGGTGGCTCATGCTTGTAATTCCAGCACTTTGGGAGGTGGAGACCAGAGGATCTCTTGAGGCCAAGGAGGTCCGAGACCAGCCTGGGCAACATAGCGAGAACCTGTGTCTACAAAGGAGAATTTAAGTTGGGTGTGATGGTGTGCACCTATAGTCCAGCTACTTGGGAGGCTGAGGTGGGAGAATCACTTGAGCCCAGGAGTTCAAGGTTACAGTGAGCTATGATCACTGCACTCCAGCCTGGGTGACAGAGCAAGACCCTGTCTCTGAAAATTAAAAAAATTAAAAATATTTTTAAAAGATAAAGCTGTCCTTGCAATGAGAACAAAAGAAGAAAGGTTAAATACCATCCTCGAGATGGCCCTTGTATAGTAACTCTAAATCTTCCAAATTCTCCTGGGTGCCATCCACAGTGTGCCTGAAAAAAATTATCAACTGCAAGAAAATTGCCTCCCTATTGAATTTCTCTTACTGACTATTTTTCTAAACTGGGTGCCACACAGTCCTTCTTAGGAAAGTTAATGCTACCTTGCTTATCCTTCAGCTGTGTGATTCTCCCTTTCAAAATACAAAGAAAAAAAAAAGAGCGTGGTGTGTGTGTTATGTTCCGGATGTTAGAAGTAGAAGACCTCTGATTCCATTGCCCAGTTTTATTTACAATGCGTGCCTTCTTTTCTCAGGAACTTTTAAGAATATGGTAGATTTGGGGCTTTGATAATAGGGCCAAAGGCAGGAAGGTTTCCATAGAGTCATTTTTTTCTTTTCTTTAAGGTACTGAAAAAAGTTGAAAGAGGTAGGGTTGCCAGATTTAGCAAGTAAAAATAAAGAATATGCAGTTAACTTTAATTTTCATTAAACAATGAATATTTTTAGTATACGTATGTCCTGTGCAATATTTGGTACATGCTTATAGTAAGAAAATATTCATTGTTTATCTGAAATTAAAATGTAATTGAGGGTCCTGAATTTTATCTGGCAACGTGAGAGGGAGGGAGAGAAGAAGGAAGAGAGAAAGAGAGAGGAGACAGACAGAGAGAGAGGGAGAGAGAAGGAAGAACAAGGATGGGGAGAAGGAGGAGGAAGAAGAATAAACATCAATGATAATAGTGTCCTTCAGAGAGAAAAATCAGCATCAAATTACAAGATCAGTTCCCAGTATTGTGGCTTGTCCCCTTGACAAAGACACAGAAGAGAACTTTTATCCACCAAAGTGGTGCTCAGGTAATGCATGATTAAGAGACCAAAAAAAACAAAAAACAAAAAAACCCCCACAGATCCTACTTGACACTTTGTTCCATTAATTCATTCAAAACCACATCTTTATTACCTGGCAGGGCATAGGGGGGTAGGTGGTGAGGAAGGACTTTTCAAAGATAATTAATTTTCTACTCTCCAAAAGCTCACCAATCCTAAGTGCCATGAGAAAAATAAAAGCAACCTGACATAGGGCTAGGACACAAGGAAGACACAACTCATTAGAGGGAATGGGAATGTTTATGTAGAAGACACACCTGCCATCCACCTTGAAAGATTGTGCTGCATCTGAGCCGTTGTCATACGAGGTCGTTTCTGATCTTTCTAAAATGTTGGCTTCATAGAGGGGCTGCTCGGGGGCAGGGGATCCTCCCATCAGGAGCAGCTAGTGAGAGGCAGAAGAGCTCATGGGGAGAGCAGGTTACTAGCCGGTGGCCATCCCAGGTGAGAAGGTGGGAGGGCATGGTCAGGTCATGTCACCTGGTATTTGAGGACAACCCTGAATGTTAACTCTGCTTGCATAAGCTTGTATCGCTCCAGAAACAGTATTCCTTAAATGCACCTTTTCCACAAGTCGTATTATTTGCCTATATTAATAGTCCATGACTTGGCCATTTTCACATGAACACACATAGTAAATGTTCAAGATTAAAGGCAAGAGGAAAATCACTAATTAATCACAGTATCTGGGTAGTGGTTTAAATTTTCTTTTCCAGGAATAACACCCCCCATTTTATTTAATATGTAATAAGTATTATACACGTGTTAAATATTATAATATTCTTGTATATAATAAATGACATATATTATATAGCCAATTTATATATACTACGTATAGTGAATAACGTAGTAAATATATATTGTAAAAATGTTGACTATATTATATACTATAATATTTTATTATACACTATAGTATTCAATAGTCTTTATACATAGTAAATAAAATTAGAAAATTTGCTTCCTGCAATAATATATTATATGAAACATTATTAAATATAATATATATATAAACACACACGTCAGTAAAATTGATACAATCAGAGCTGACTTCTATAAATAAGGTAATATTATCTCTCCAAGTTCATCAGCCTCATTCTCATAAACAGAGCACATTCTTGCAGAGAATATCTGGTAAATTTCAAATATGGAAGAAATAAGAAGTCTCATGTAAAACTGTATAAGAATAATTTCTGGTTCTTCTGTCTTTCCTTTTTAAAGAAAAGCAGATCTTTATTATTGCTCACAAAGCCAGCCATTCCCAGGCCTTCAATGATATAATGAAATCAAGAATTTGACATCTTGTTCATGTAAAGACCCCAAAATACCAAAGAGGTCTTATATTTCCAGAAGCTAAAAAGATTTAAAAATGAATCCTTCTCCAGAAATATATAGTATCATAACAATTTTAGGCCAGAAACACAAAATACGTGCTAAAAATGAAAAACACAGAAATCAGTTCTTAATAATATACTGAGAGGAAAAAAGGCAATTATCAGATGTTACACACTTCGAGGAAAAAACAAATGGGAAAGGGTCCAAGGACTGGTTTATACTTTAACTCTCTATAGATTTTAGGCATAGATGGAAGAAATTGAAGCTTTTATGAAAATGGCCACAGTCAACAGAAAAACTTGGACAATGCTTATTTATTTGTGTAACCCAAATGGCCCTGGACATCAGCAGGCTTCAAGTGCATGGAAGTAAGGACATGCAACATGGATGTCCAAATGGAATCAGCTCCAAGCCTTCCCCAACCAAGGCAGGGCTTCACCCCCTGGCATCTCCAGGGAGTTGCCCCGCTAGTGTTCCCATATGACTGGTTCAGCTCCACTGGCGCCCGCCTTAGCCCTGTTGCGTGCCTGCTCATATCTCCTACCGACGGCGCTGCCTTGGAGAACCTCTGCACTGTACTGTTTGGAACAGGCATTTGGAAAGTCTGGTAATGATGTCCAACAGCACCACCTCCCCATGCTCAGAGCTGCTGATCTTTGAAGTGCCCCCAGTGGCTCCAGAGCAGAAATGAAACAGTTGGCCAGGAGAAGACAGGCAGCACATGTGGGCCTTGAAGCCAGGAGTGTCACCAGCTGTGCTCTGCTCGCTTGCCGACCCCAAAGCAGACTTCTCTCCCCAGCCCTCAGAGTGGGCAACCTCCCCCGCCCCACCTCCAACTTCTTCACCCTCCGAGCGCTCTGCTCTTTTAGTTTGTAAAGATGATTTGATGCCTAATTAATTATACAAACTTTATAGCATCCATATCTTAATTAGGCCTCTTCCCTAACACCTAGCACAATGCATGGGAGAAATTAGGTGTCTAATGAATGTTTAGAGAACAAATGAATGAATATTTTTCCTGGAGACAAGTCCGTATATTTTTACAGCTAAATGCTTTCTCATAAATTGTAAACTCATTCTTTCTATGTGTTGGCACTTCTCCCAGTCATTTGTATGTTTACTCACATATTCCTTACTAAACTCCTATGGAACAGATACTTTCATTTTCTCCATTTTTACAGAGGAGGGAACTGAGGAACAGAGAGGTTAAGAAACTTGCCCATAGTCATTCAAGTAGTGAGTTGCAGACCTGCGATTCTGAACCCCAACAATCTCATTTCTGAATTGGTGCTCTGAACTTCCTGTTAAATCCCATATTTTGGAGAAGTCCAAGAGGTCAGGTGGAGAATTTCAGCCCCTTCTTCTCCATCTTCTCTCTGCTTCAAGTAACTTCACCAGAAAGTAAATCATACAAAGAGAAACTCAATGACAATAATAATAACTGCATGTCTTCCTTTCTTCCTCCTTCCCCATCTTCCCTCTTTCTCCTTTCTTCCTCCCCTCCCTTCTCTCTTTTTCCCCTCCCTCCCTCCCTTCCTTCCTTCCCTTCCCTTCCCTTTCCTTCCTTCCTTCTTTCCTTCCTTCCTTCCTTCCTTCCTTCTTTCTTTCCAGTTTTATACCGCAGTCCTACCCATTATGCCTGGCCCACCCCAGGCACCAGAACTACAAAAGTGACTACAAATTTGTCCCTCCCATGGAATCATAGTCTGGTGGGAAGAGCAGAGGTGCAGCAGCATTAAAAATTTAACCTGGATAAACAAGGCCCAATGGAAGCATCTGGCGAACCCCAGTGCAGATAATGCTGGCAGGAAAGAGCCAGAGGCCAGCAGGAAACTGACTGAGTTCATCAGCAAATTAGGAAAACATGTCTGGGCCTAAGTCAAGATTGACTTCTTGCTCCTAAGGCTGCAAGGGAGAGGTGTGGTCTATACAGCTCACAGGTAGGAAATAAATCACTGCTAGCTGTTCCTAAGGAAGAAGTGAAAAAGCCTCCAAACTGCCAGGTTTCAAGTCAACCTCATCAGGGTTTACAGAAAGGACAGGAACAGAGAAGAGTGGATCACATAAGCAAATAACTGAAGGGGAGGAAGTTAGCATTACACTAAGCAGTGTAATTTATCATTCTTTTGGAAGGAATTTTTTAAGGGCAAAACTTAAAGATACTATCTTGATCTGGTATTTGTTTAGTGGCATTTGTTTTGTGGGTGGGTTTATGTTTTAAGAAAGGCCAGATGATACATGTAAGAATAAACCATTAGTTGAAAGCTGGAAATGCATGATCCCGATGAGAGGTCAAACCAAAGCATGGGAAATACGTATTGGAGGGAAAGTGGAACATCCCACTTCTTATCGCCACTTCTCATTAAGAGAAAGTTGTATTATGTCAGAGAGCAAGGTCTTTGAAATCACAAAGCTTGTTAAGACAGACTCTGCAATTTACCAACTATGGGTCAGTTTACAACCTTTTGAAAACTCGACTTTTTCCAATTGTAGAATGGAAATGATAATAATATTTTCTTTGTAGGTTTTTCTGTAATAGTTAAACGAGATCATGTCTGTAAATAGACTTCCTGGTGTTGGGTCCATGATGGTGCCAGTTATGCCAGTTATCCATGGTTGCGATGGTGATGGTGGTAGTTGAAGCAATGTGTATATGGAAGGGAAAAGGGGTGGTTCTTTAATGTTTATTTCCACTGCTGTTGTCTTCAACTTTTCATTTAAATATGTGTAATAATTCACTCTAACTAAAAAAAAAAAATTAACATTCTGGGACCCTTTAGACATAAGTACATTCCAAAATGCCACACTATATATCAAAACTGCAACCCATATATCTGTCTTTGGCAAGATCTGTGGGAGTTACTTCCCATAATGTTGATTTAAAAGCTTTGGTGACATGGCCCAAATATCTCCAATCTCTTCTTAATAAGGTTAGGCACTATATTTAAACCCTGACTGAATTCATTGATATTTTCTGCTTGTCGGGGTAAGGCATTCTTAATGTTTTCTGCCTGTAAGTACACAGGAAATGTTGGTTTTCATCTCTGGGACTGCTAACCCCGGGAATGTGCAGCTCTGTCTTTGGGTTACTGGATGAACTACAATCAGATACCCTTCCAGGGACTTGCAGAGGCAGGGACGGTGTGTACTCGCTGCTAGGTGTATGTGTGATGGCAGTGTGCAAACTGGAGTCTTCCAGTCAGCTCAGTTGTCTGCTTCCCCCATCCCTACTAGGGGTGTCAGTGGCCTTGTTCTCACCATCACCCCCACTCACACACCCAACCAGGCACTACTAGGAAGAGCTGCAGTGACCAGCAGCCAGGCTGTGCAGAGGCAGAAACAGCAGCATTATCCCGGCTACGTCATTCTCCCTGAAATCACTTGAACCGAAACCGTAGTGACAGGAAGAAGAAATTCAAGAAGAAGCCAGGTTTGAGCAAAGAAACCAGAATGGGGAAGAGGGTAAACGTTTTGGAGGATTCAATCTCATGCCTTCCTGAGCAAGGAAGTAGCAAACTTCTTAATGAGCAAATGCTATCAACATTCTCTTTAAATCTGACACCCTAACTCAACATGACGTGGGGTATTTGGCATGGACTGTACTTCCTGTCACCATTTATTTTGGAGTTCTAAGATGTTTCTGACTCAAAAAATAACTGAAAGCCTATTTCTCTGCTGTCATAAATCAAATTAGCCCACCCATCTCAGCAGAACTTGGGCCCGATCCAGGAGATGCATACAAATCAGAAAGAGATGAATAGCTTTTCAGAAGGGAAGATATTTGCTGCAACAGCAACAGGAGTGAGGACATATATTTTCCTGAAGGATTTGGAGTAAATTCCCAAAGTCTACAGATGGCCTTTGAATTTATCTGACACACTCCCTTCCCATTTCAACCTCCTTTGAGGGTCTGGTCAGAAGGTCTGCATGCCAGTGGGGCAAAATAAAGGCACTCTGATTGCTTCGTCAGTGCCAACAGACACTCTTCTTGTGGGCCACTGAGATCCAAAGTCTGGTGAAGAAAGAAAACAATCTTATGAGCATTTTGGACACCTTCACTGACCCAGCAGGGTGGTAAGCTGTGAGCGTCTTGAAAGATGAACGCACAACACCCAGGGGAGTTTTGGTACAGGGGCAGCACTCAGTAAAAGCATGGTGATTGACTCGTCACACCTGCTCGAAGTCCACTGTTAAACTTGATTTCTGTACATTTCTTATTTATCCATCAGCTGCTGTTACCATTAAGGCACATCTTTGAAGACTGTTAAATTTTCCTCAACTTCTTTACTGCAAAGCCACATTTTTCATGAAGCCACCAGCAATTCCTCGTGCTTGTGTGATACCCCATATTTATACCACTTTTCACACTGTTGTGTTGCTTATTTCTACCACCCTATAGACTGTGAACTCCTTGGGAGATGGAGAGAGAAGACTTGGTCTTTTTATCATCGTTACTCCAGTGCCTAGGGTAGTTGACAGCATTTCAGAAGTGTCCAATAAATACTCCTTTACATAAAGTCCACACCCAAAGTTAAGGCATTTCTGAAGCATTTCAGCCGACATTGATCAATTCTAAGACTTCAGGAGAAAAGAGAGGTTTTTTTTTCCTCCATCGTGAATCAGAATTAGATTGTGCAATTTGCATGAGACAAACAACACTTTAATGCTTACCTTCAATTTCTATTATGTACTGTTCTCCTTCATGCTAATTTTGCTGTCAGAGGTCCAGGGGGAGACTGAAACACTTTAATTATGTCTCCTTTTGCAAAAATTTAAAACACAAGCAAGATTTTGTAAGTATGTGCTTTTATTCAGTTGCTTTTTTCTGTTGCTTTTTTTTTTTTAAGTGGCTACCACTTCCTCTTTAAAAATTAAGTAGAGCACTTTGGTCTTCATGGTGCAAGAAAGTATAATATCTTCCTTCAACATTCTGCAAATATTTGTTGAGTTCCTATTATTCTATTACTACAGGACATTGTGCCAGGAGCTAATGAGAGAAATGGAAAGACAAAGCTGCTATTCTCATTGAGCTTAAATTCTAGTGAAGGGGACATAAGCACTAAGCAAATAAACAAGAAAATTTCAGGGCATGGTAAATGTTCTAAAGAAAATCAAAGAGGGGCGTGATAGAGAGGCTGCACTGGACCACTCTAGAATGAGAACAATCAGGGAAAGGCAGTCTAAGGAGGTGACATTTAATCTGAGAACTGAATTAGCCACAGAAGTTGGTCCCTAGACCTGAGGTAAGAGCATTCCAGGCAAAGGGTATGGCTGGCACGAGTCCAAGCTGGGAACTAGCCTGGCTTGTTATAGCAACATCTCCTTCCTGTGTGGGAATCTGCTGGCCTGAAGGCTGCAGTGAGGTAACCCTTATGGAGCTGACTCCCAGGTCTGTATTGCCAAGTCTAGCTCTTAGTATTTTTGCAGGAAATCCTGGCTCTGTCAAAGACCCTGTGACAAGGATGATTCAACATAGTCACCCAGCTAAGCTATTAAGCATCTATGTTTTGGTAGGCATTAGGCATAAACCAAAGTTATTAGCCCCCCAAGATCATCAATAAACTTTACATGTTTTCCGTTTTGGCTACCCTGATACTGGAATTACCATCTTCTTCATTTCCGATGTGATTCTGCATGCACACACTCAGGTTTAGAAGGGCATGATTTGGGGGAGCTTTCTGTTAAATTACTTATTTATAGTTCATGATTTATACAATAGAGAGGCAAAGAAGTCCCTTGCCTGTCCTCTACCCTTGCACACATGCACACACACACGTTCTACATATTTATATAAAGTTAAGCCCCTTAAGCCCAGTCAGTCCAACCAGGAGATTTTTCTCATAAATGAATTTCCGTGGGAAGTAGTGGCAAGTCTGTGTCCCCAAAGGTAAACAGAGTTGATGTGCACGCTGTCCCCTCTCCCTCTCTGAGCCCCATGGGACTTGTTCTCTCTGAGCCTGATGGGCCCGCCACACAGAGCAAGGCATCCTGTGCAGGCTGGGCCGTCCCTCAGGGAAACGTAGGTCCACCAGAGTTGAGCATTACTGAGAGGTCAAATTTTTGCTTCTCTCCTCTAAGCCTCCCCCATAAAGGCCAGTGGAGGGCTTTCTTTTTAAATTTTTGTTTTAACTAGAGAGTTTATCAATGCTTACAAGATGCAAAGGAC
Organism: Pongo pygmaeus; assembly: GCF_028885625.2. Lineage (NCBI taxonomy): Eukaryota > Metazoa > Chordata > Mammalia > Primates > Hominidae > Pongo > Pongo pygmaeus. The sequence goes on from NC_072380.2 coordinate 27,203,982, forward strand.
TATTGGTGGTGCTTTCCCATGTTTCCTCATGCAATCCTTGCAGTCCTCCTATGAGGCAGGGATTGCCCTTGCTTTGTGAAAAAGGAGACTGAAGATCAGGCAGGGTGTGCAAAAGTGCCTTTGCCACACAGCTAATGACTTTGTGTTGAGCTGGGATTTGAACTGAAATCTAACACTGAAGTCTACTTCTTTTTCCTTCGGGATGTGGCACGAGCTTCCTAAAAAGACTAGTCTGGGCTATGTGTGTGCTACCCCAGAAGCATGGAACGTTGTTTAGTCCTCAGTTGACTGGTGGAATTTCCTTTACTCTGAAATTTGTGTAATTTGATTCCTTAGGAGGTTTCTTGACTCAGTGAAAAGAAACGATAAGAAAAGACAGTGAGTAAGAAATAGTGGGGTGAAGGCAGAGACAGGCAGGGAAGAAGAAGGAAGAAGAAAATGCAAACACACATTTATGGAGGTCCTGCTGTGTCCTAGATACTGTGCTAGGCTCTTCACTTACATACGATCCCCTTAAAATTCCCCATTCCTGAACCTTTAACTCCTAATGTTACACTAATCACCCAGCAATTTAAGAACTGCTAGTCCATGGAAAGTCCCAGAGAGCAACTTGAAACAAACAGCAACTCAAAGACGTTTTTATTTTTTAATGCCAGAGATTAAAACTCCGGGAAAACCAGCATTCTGTGCTTGGGCACCTCCTTGTGGTCACCTGCAAAGACACATCCAGGAATTTGGGACTTTGAAGGACTATTAAAATATGGAGGGCATTATACTCAGTGAAATAAGCCAGAAGAAGGACAAATACTGAATGGTTCTACTTATATGTAAAAACTAAAAGATTCAAACTGATAGAAGCAGAGAATAGAGTGGTGGTTGCCGGGAGCTGGAGGGAGAGGGAAGTGGAGAGACGTTATTCAATGGGCAAAAAGTCTTGGTTGTGCAAGAGAAAAAAGTTCTAGCAACCTGCTCTACAACATTATGCCTATGGTAAACAATACGGTATTGCACATTTCAAAATTTGTTAAGAAGGAGGATCTCAGGGTTATTATCTCAAAAAAAAGGAGAAGCAGAAGAAGACGATGACAAACAAAAGCCCAGAAAGAGACGTAAGGAAACTTCTGAAGGTGATGGATACATCTGTTACCCTGATTGTGGCATCATACAGATTTGATACGTCCAACTTATCCAATTGTCAAATTGTATACATTAAACATGTGCAGTCCTATTGTATATCAACTATGCCTCAATAAAGTGATTAAAAAATTCTATTGCCTGGCAAAAGCCAGCTCAAATAACAAAACAAACCAAAAATGAGTTGTTGATCTGCTCAGCAGACCAATAAACCCTTCTATCACATTAATAATGTAAATAGATAATGAAAATGTGTTCCTTAAATATTAATGTCTGTCCTCTGAGTGTTTTCCAACAGAAATATCTGGGGAGAGGCTTTGGAATCATAAAGAGTCTTAATTAAAATACTGCTCTGCCACTTACCAACTTTGGGACAAGCTGATCTGTCTGCACCTCCATCTCCCAGTCTGTGAATTGGGACCAATAATTCCTACCACCTGGGGATACTGTGGACATTTACCAATACGACGGATGTGAAAGCATCCCACTTATCTCAGTGGTTAATGTATGCCAGTGCCTTCCTTTCCCTCCTCTTTGCCTTACATGCAGAATTATTTCCACAGACTGATCTGCCATTAAACACTCTCAGATTAGAATAAATGTTGCTTTGGGCCAGGCGCGGAAGCTCACGCCTGTAATCCCAGCACTTTGTGAGGCGGAGGCGGGCGGATCACGAGGTCAGGAGATCAAGACCATCCTGGCTAACACGGTGAAATCCCGTCTCTACTAAAAATACAAAAAATTAGCCGGGCATGGTGGCGGGTGCCTGGAGTCCCAGCTACTCGGGAGGCTGAGGCAGCTCCCAGGAGGCGGAGCTTGCAGTCAACCGAGATCGTGCCACTGAACTCCAGCCTGGGCGACAGAGCGAAACTCCGTCTCAAAAAAAAAAAAAAAAAGAATAAATGTCGCTGTGTTTCTAAACTTCATCCCTCTGCCCCTCGAGTGTAAGGGAACAGCCCACTCCCTTAAGAAATAGTACGAGTAAAGCAAGAAAGTTGGAGAGAGAGAGCAGATTGGCTAACTTTGGGGATGTTTCAGGGTGAGATGATCACAAATATGAAAGAGATGAGCCAAAAGAGTTGTTTATAGTAAGTAGTGTTGACAAGCCTTCAGCTCAGGGACCTGCCTGGTGCGTTCTCAGCATGTTGCAGATCCAGTCCGCCCATGACCCTTTCTGAGTGAGCAGTTCACCTGCTGTGTGCAGCCACCTTGGAGAGGCATCCTGCACTCACCCAGGCAGGGATGGCTGCTCCTGCGGAGACCAGAGAAACACCTGCTTCTTAAGGACGGAAAACCGATGACAAGGCCATTATTCTCTTTTTGTATTTATTCCCTGACTGCTGCAGCCAAACTATACCTGTGGTTTACCTTTCACAAAAGATGTCTTTTCTGCCTTTAGTTGCAAGAATATTTCCAAAGCAGATGCCAAACTGTACGCTGATGCCAAAAGCACGTATTTGCAAAGCTGTAAAGGAAGGAGAAGAAAACATCAGCCTCTTGGGAAGCTACCAAAGGAGAGAGAACCTGGACTCAGTTTGTTCTGCTCTCTTTTAGGGAAGGAGGAGTGAGCTCCTAGCCAGTGAGAGGCCTCTGTACATTGGGGCTGTGCGTTCACTAACTCCACTGTCCTTACATTTGCCATTTATTTGAAAAAGATGACCTATGTGTACAAGGACCTGGGTTTGAATCTTGACTTGTTATATATGAGTTGTGAGACCCTGGATAAACCACCGAACTTTTTCGGGCTTCAGATTCCTCATCTGTGAAACAGAGACCATAATGCCAACCTTATTCTAATTTTGTGGGAAAAGAAAAGCATAATAACAAATGCAAAAACCTAGCATAGTTAATAGGACAGAAAAGGTACTCAATTGGCTATTGTTTTTAATTAATGGAAAAATGATATTAAACAATAGCTTTCTAGAAAATGTATGTGTTTGTGGTATATTAACATAAAAACATGTTTAAAAAACAAGTAATAAAACCGTATATGCATTTTTTAATATCTTGAAGAATGGACCCCAAAATATTATTTCTGGGTCATAAAATGATAGCCAATTTTTATTATTTTCTTTATGATTGTCTGTATTTTCTATTTTTTAAAATAATGAACATGTATTGCTTACATAATAAAAAAGTAAGGACAACTGAGACTGTAGAAGACTATTAATGGCCCAGAATAAAGTTCAAGATATATCGTTGTAAACAAAAACTTTGATACATATAACACCAGAGCACATGTGAAGAAAAAGGTTTCTAGCGGTCTCTGTGGAAAAGTGGTAGGAGTTTTTAGTTTCCTTCTTTTTGAAGCCATATTTTCTACATTTCTATATTAGTTCATTAAGTCCCTTAAGAGTCCATTAAGGCAACTCTCTACTAGTGTACCACCATAAATTTTCATCCAAACTAGGATTCTCATTCATGAACCAGGATGTATGTTAACCTTAGCCATGAATCATATGTTGGGTTTTATGCTTTGAATGCATGGTCAAGAATGGATCAAGGACAATTTGTTGTTGCCTGCCTCAAAAGATATAGAGCCAATGAGTGATTCCACTCTTTATATTAATTCTCAAAGTCCTGAAAAGAGAAAAAGCACTATTGAATTGTTTAATAAAAATAAAATGTGGCTGGGCATGGTGGCTCACACCTGTAATCCCAGCACTTTGGGAGAACAGGGCGGGTAAATCACCTGAGGTCAGAAGTTTGAGACCAGCCTGATCACATGGAGAAACACTGTCTTTACTAAAAATACAAAATTATCCAGGCCTGGCGGCACATGCCAGCTACTCAGGAGGCTGAGGCATGAGAATAGCTTGAACCTGGGAGGCAGAGGTTGCGGTGAGCTGAGATCATGCCACTGCACTCCAGCCTGGGCAACAGAGTGAGACTCCGTCTAAAAATAAAAATAATAATAATAATAATGTATGCAAAATAACAGACATTGATGATAAGAAACAAACATCATGCACATATATAAAAAAGTTAATGTAAATAGTAGATATGTGGGTCACCAAGCCTGTAGCAACAATGGTGAATCAATAACCTATTCACTATCCTTTAATGTCCCTGTCTTAGTTTGTTTGCTCTGCTATAACAAAATACCTGAGACTGGGTAATTTATAAATGACATAAATGTATTTTCTCACTGTTCTGGAGGCTGGGAACTCCAAGATGAGGGCACCAGAAGGTTGCATGCTGGTGAGAGCTGCTCTCTGCTTTCAAGATGGCACCTTGCTGCTGCACCCTTTGGAGGGGAGGAACATTATGTCCTCACATGGAGGAAGGTGGTAGGGCATGAGCCAAACGCTGCGTGAATCTCATTTGTAAAAGCCTTAATCCCATTCAAGAGGGAGGAGCCCTCTTGGCCTAATCACTTCTCGAAGTCCTTACCTCTGAATATTATCATGTTGGTGACATGGATTTTGGAGAGAACAACTTTCAAACCACAGCTTTCTTCCCATGGCCCCCCAAAATTCATGTCTTTCTCACACACAAAGTACATTCATTCCATTCCAATGGCCCCCAAAAGTCTTAACTCATTCCAGCACAGAAATTAAAGTCTAAGTCCAAAGTGTCATCTAAACATGTGAGTGAGACTCAGGGTATGATTCATCCTGAAACAAATTTTCCTCTAGCTGTTAGCTTGTAAAATCGACATGTTATGTGCTTCCAAAACACAGTGGTGGAACAGATACAGAATAGATATTTCTACTCCAAAAGGGAGAAATAGGCAAGAAGAAAGGGGTAACAGGCTCCCAGTAAATTCAAAATCAATTAGGGCAAACATGAAGAATTGAGGTTTGAGAATAATCTTGTTTGACCCCATGCCCCACTTTCTGGACACACTGGGGTGAATGTTAAGTCCCTGAATGTCCTGGTGGCCCCACCCCCATATCTTTGCTGGGCACAGTCCATGCTGCAGCTCTCATGGGTTGAAGTCCAGTGTCTGCGGTTCTTCCAGGATAGAGTTGCACACTGATGACTCTGTAAGTCTGAAATCTTGGAGTTGTCCCCACTCACATAGCTCTGATGGGCATTGCCCTAGTTGGGGCTTTCTGTGGTATCCTTAAGAATCTAGGTGGAGGTAGCCATACTGCTACAGCTCCTGTACTCTGCATACCTGCAGAGCTAGCACCATGCAGATGCCACCAAAGCTCACTGCTCATGTCCTCTGAAGCAGCAGCCCAAGCTACATCTAGACTCACTTAAGCACAGATGGAGTAGCCAAGGAGCACCAGAATGGAGGGAGCAGAGACTTGAAATGACCTTGGGCAGTCAGTCCTGAGGTCCCATGGGCATCTCCCTTGAAACTGTTTTGCCTTTAAGGCCCTGGCACTCTTAACCTGTGATAGTTATGGCAGCCTTAACGATTTCCAAACTGCCTTCAGGGTCATTCTCCCATTGTCTTGATGAATAGCACCTGGCTTCCTTCTATCCAAACCAGTATCTTTATGAAACAGTCACTTGGCCACACCCTTAGTTTTCTCCCCTAAACACATTTTATTCTATACACGATAAGACAGAAAATTTTCCAAATGTTTTTGTTCTGCTTCCCTGTTGATTATAAATTCTACTTTTAAATCATTTCTCTCTTCTTACATTTTATTACCAGTAGTTAAGAAAAGTCATGCAGCACCCTGAACACTTTGCTGCTTAGAGATTTCTTTTGCCAAATATCTAGTTCATCATTCGAGTTTTGCTATCCACAAAGTTCTAAGACACAGAATGATTCAACAAGTTGTTTGCCACTTTACAACAAGAATGACTTTTCCTCCAGTTTCCACCATCTTGTTTCTCATTTCTGTTGGAGATCTTATCAAAATAGTCTTCACTGTAATGGTCACTTAGATCATCTCTAAGACTAAGGCTTTCTCTACATCTCTCCTCTTCTAAGCCCCCAGAATCATCCTTAATGCTCTGTTCACAGTAATCCAAGCTGTTTCTAACATTCACTTCAAAACAGTTCCAGCCTCTACCCATTACCCAGCTCCAAAGCCGCTTCCACATTTTTAGGTCTCTGTCATACCAACATTCTACTCTTGGTACCAATTTCTATCTTAGTCTGTTTGTGCTTCTATAACAAAACACCTAAGACTTGGTAATTCATAAAACACAGAAATTTATTTCTCACAGTTCTGGAGACTGGGAAGTCCAAGATCAAGGTCCTGGCAGGCTTGATGTTTTGTGAGGGCTGCTCTCTGCTTCCAAGATGGTGTCCTGAATGCTACATCTTTTAGAGGGAAGGAATGCTGTGTTTTCACATGTGAAAAGTGAGAATGCAAAAAAGCCAAATGCTGCATGAAGTCTCTTTTATAAGGTTCCTAATTCCATTCATGACAGTGGATCCATCATGGCCTAATCACATCTTCAAGGACTCCCCTCTTAATACCATCACGTTGGCCATTAAGTTTCATTACTTGAATTTTGGAGGGGACACATTCAAACCCTAGCATTCCCAAGCCAGTCTTGTTTCTGCCATCAGTGCCCTTGCTCACACTGTTCCCTTGGCCCAGAATTTTTTTTCTCTGCACTCTGCCCTGATCTTCTTTTATCTCATGTCCAGTTGGACAGCATCCAGGATTCAGCCCAGTGTTTCTTCATCCATGAAGCCTTGCCAGGCATTTCCTGACAGACCTCTCGCTGTTCTCTTGGCACAATGTGCCTACGTTTATGGTAAAGTCTACAGCACTTTATTGTTCCGAATTGTCCACATTTCTGTCTTCCCCTCCTACAGTGCAGAAACTGTACTGCATGCACCTCTTTATCTTAATACCTAGCAAATTGACTGCACCATAATATGGGCTCAGTAAATGTTGACTACAAAGTAAGTTATTTAATCTAAATCCTGTTTTATACATAGCTTTAGGGTATATTGGTATCAATTTCTCCTAGTCTGAACATCTGGTTATTGGGAAAGTTTGGTTCAAATTATAGATGTAAATCAACATCACTAGGCATCATAGGGATAACCAAAGTAGAAATAATAAAGTAAGTGACTAATATTGGAGCTAAACAATGGTAATTCATAAATAAAAAGGAAGTAACTAAAAATCATGATCATATCAAGACAATATCCTTATTTGTAAGGCATTGTTGCCCTAAATGGAAAGAATTCAAACTCTATCTGTGAATATGTGCATAGGAGGAGTGTTTTGACATCACTGAGTGTTGTCTTATAGCTGGAATTCTTGGTATGGTACTTCTCAATTATGGCTATACGTTAGGATTTTAAGGAACTTTTTTTTTAATTATGATGATTCATAGATTTCAATCCTACCCTAAATCAATCAAGACAGTATCTCTAGGTATTCAGACTTGGAATTGAGAGTTATTTTTCTGTGAAATGGAGGAAAGGTCTTGTATTTTAAACTAATTTAAGTCCATTAAGGCAAGTCTCCATTAGCATACTACTACAAAATTCATCCAAACTAGGATTCTTCTGAATGAATCAGGACATATGCTCACCCTAGCTGTAAATCATATTTTGGGGTTTGTGCTTTAAGTGCTTGATTAAGAATGGACCAAAGACAATTAGTTGTTGCCTCTCTCAAATGATATAGAGCCAATGAGTGATTCCACTCTCCCTTGGAATCCTTAGAAATTCTGTGCCAAATGAATTTGCTGTCTTGGTGGTCTCAAAAGAACAGGAATGAGAGTTTGGAAATGGGTAGAAAACTGACAGCTATAAAAAAATTTAATACTCAGATACTGGAGATAAAATATGGCCACATATTCTGTTTCTCTCCAGAGAAGTGGTTACTCAAACATCTGATATCAGAGGCGAAGGTGAGAATAGTAGAGTGTTATGAGATCATTCTAATGTCATTCTTATTCTGTATTTGTGATAGTCCTTTTGTATTAGTCTGTTCTCACGCTGCTAATAAAGACATACCCAAGGCTGGGTAATTTATTAAAAAAAAAAAAGAGACAGAAAGAGAGGTTTAATGGACTTACAGTTCCATATGGCTGGGAAGGCCTCACAATCATGGCAAAAGGTGGAAGGCATGGCTTATATGTGGCAGCAGGCAAGAGAAGAAGTGCCAAAAGGAAAAGTGCCAGATGCTTGTAAAACCATCAAATCTTGTGAGAACTCACTCACTATCACAAGAACAGTATGTGGGAGACCATGCCCACGATTCAATTATTTCCACCTGGCCCTGCCCTTCACACTTGGGGATTATTACAATTCAAGGTGAGATTTGGGTGGGGACACAGAGCCAAATGATAACACCTTTCCTTTTAAAACTGCTCAGTACTATCACCCTTCCTAGCCTCCTAAATTTTTAGGCTTTTTCCAGTGAAAAACCTGAACCAGACTAAAAAGAGCTTGGCACATTAATGCTGACTAAAATAAAAAATATTAGAGAAGTGAGTCAAAGAGGAAAGGCAGCTGTGGATATTGGCGAGAACTAAGGGTGAGCTATTCTGAATTTAAATCACATAAGCCAAACTGTCTGAGACACAGCATTCTCATCTAATATCCTATTATGAAGGGTGTTGCAGGAATTAAAGAAAATAAAGAACTAAAAAGATCCTGAGAGGTGTACCTAGTTCATGATTAACTTGCTAGCTGTGGTACTGTGCATGTTATCTGAGATGGAATTATTAGACACCAGCAATCTTATAGTCATAGAGTGGTCCCTCAGTGTAGATGAAAGCTAAGTACTAAAGAATGATCAAAAGCCAATACTTCAAAAAGCTGATGTACTTGTGGGTTTTTTCTATATTTAGATGTATTTCTATCACCTTACTTTGGCTTTCTATAAGCCATGATTCACTAAGCTACATCTTTCTCTTTTTTTCCTTCTATTTGGTTGATCCACATTTTTTTCATCAGATTTGAATGTTAGATGTTCTATTTCTATTCTTTAACTGGTTATCTAATTTTTCTAATTTTAATTAAATTTAATTAATTTTAAATTTTAAAATTAAATTTCTAATTTTAATTAAATTTAATTAAATTTAATTAATTTAAGTTCTAATTTACTTAACTTTTCAACATTTAATTTTAGTCTGTATCTTTACCTTCCTGGTGAGCATAAGGATTTTAGAATACTACCATTTCAATTCCCCCCCTTGCATTTATCCTCACCTTTCTTCAGAACATTGTTATAAAATATTTCATGAATACTTGGTTTTATAATTCCAAAATATTTATTATCACTACTATCCTCATTATCACCATTATTACTGTCTTAGTGTAAATACTTCTTTTAATTTACTCAAGTGTTTACTATTTCTTTGTTCACTATCCCTTAATTCTCTTCTAGATTCAATCTTCTTTCTAAAGCACATTTTGGAACTTTTTAAAGTGATTGTTTGTTAATAATAAATACTTAGCAGTTCCTTGTCTAAAAGTATTTTTTATGTTGCAGATATTCTTTAGTGACATTCCAGCTGGGTACAGAATTCAAACTTGATTGTTATTGCCTATTAGTATTTTTAAAACATTATGTCAGCTTTTTTCTATTTTTATTGTTAATAGTTTTTGTTTATCAACAAAATAATCAACATTTTGTTGATAAATGTGCTGTAAATTTCCAGTGGAAGTTTAAGTTTTACAACTAATATGGACAACAACTTGACAATATATTTCAAAATTATAAGGTCATATACTCTTTACAAAGCCATTTCACTTCTAGGAATTCACAATACGCATATACTCATAGAATGACCTTTGAAAATCATCATACTGCTTGAAACTTTCCAATACCTTCTTTCCTCATTCAAAGTAGAAGTCAAAGTGCTTGCACAAGCCTACCATACTCCATGAGGTTTATCACCTTGCTCTCCCTCACTTCACCTCCTTTCACTCCCTTCCTTGCTCTCTTCTCTCCATCTTAGGGATTTTGCAGTTGTTTCTGTCTGCAAAGTACTTACCAATATATCTGCATGACTTATTCACTCACCTTCTCAAGAATATTTTTTATAATCCTACATAAAATAGCTGGCATTGCCAGCTATTTTCTCTCACCCTCATCCTGCTTTATTTTTCTCAATAGAACTTACTGCTATTTGACATATGATATTTTACTTTTTATTTGTTGTTTATCTGTCTCATCAGTTAGAATATAAGCTCCATGAGGGCAAGGGATTGGTTTTATTTATTTATTTTACTGTGTCCACACACAAGTGCCTAAAATTGTGCCTGACATATAAAAATAAATATGCATTGAATTAGTGAAATTATGTACATGCCTATAGGCAAAATTATGTTTGTGCAATGTTGTTTTCTGCATAATTCTTTGTAGAACCAAAAAATTTTAGAAACAACCTGTATTGGTTAATGTATCAATTTGACTGGCCTATAGTGATACAGGAGCTAGAAAGAAATTACTTAGGGAGATAGTGAGGGTAAAGGAGTCCTCGGCAAGGCTTCCCTTTTAACAAAAAGCAGCTGCCAAATCATTTTTTTTTCTAACAAAGAGCAGCCTGAAAAATCGCGCTGCGAACATAGATATGCAAGCTGGAAACTTGCATGGGTGAATGCCAGCAGCTGTACCACCTGAGGGCTGGGCATCTCCAACACGGAAGCTCCATCATCCCTTTTCTTTGTCACCACAGGTACAGTAAAGAGGCAGGCAACGTGCCAGTCAGGTAGAGAACCCATCTGCGTAATAAAAGATTAGGGTGGGCCAGGCGCCCTGGCTCTCAACTGTAATCCCCGCACTTTGGGAGGTTGAGGGGGGCAGATCATGAGGTCAGGAGTTCGAGACCAGCCTGGCCATAGTGAAACCCCATCTCTACTAAAAATACAAAAAAATTAGATGGGTGTGGTGGCACGCGCCTGTAGTCCCAGCTACTCGGGAGGCTGAGGCAGGGAATCACTTGAACCTGGGAGGCGGGGGTTGCAGTGAGCAGAGATCACGCCACTGCACTCCAGCCTGGTGACAGAGCGAGAGTTGTCTCAAAAAAAAAAAAAAAAAAAAAAAATTAGGGTGGGGCAGCCAGCTTCTTCGTGTGCTATGTAAACAGCGCACCTAGTCCTAACCAGTTCTTTGAGCACTATTCAAATGGCACACATGGTCTCACCAACCTTTCATGCCCTACGTAAATCAGACACTGCCTCCTGAAGCTCATCTATAAAACCTCCTGCACTTAACGTTGGACCAGAGGACCCATTCAGGAGCCCCATCTCTCTGCAGGAGAGAACTTTTCTCTGTCTTTCACCTATTAAACCCCCATTCTCAACCTTATTCCTTATGTTTCCATGTTCTTGATTTCCTTGACATGGGACAATAAACCTTGAGTATTACTCCAGACGAACAATGCCACTTCAACAGGACACCTAGGTACCTGGTAAAACCATATTTGTGAGTGTGTCCATTAGGATGTTTCTAGAAAAGATCAGGATTTGCACTGGTGAACTGAGTAAAGCCGATGGTTCTCCCCAGTAAGGGTGTGCATCATTCAATCCATTGAGGGTCTGCCTAGAATAAGAAGGTGGAGAAAGGGCTAGCTCATTCTCTGTGCTTGAGCTGTGACATCCATGTTCTCCTGCCCTTGGACATCCACACTCCTGATTCTCAGGCTTTTGAACTCAGACCTAGACTTACACTATCACTCTCTGATTCCCAGGCCTTTGGACTTAGGCAGAATTACACCACTGCCTTCTCTTGTTCTCCAGCTTGCAGGCAGAAGATTGTAGGAATTCTTGGCTTTCATAATCATGTGATCCAATTCCTATAACAAATCTCCTTTTATATATCTGTCTTGGTCTGTCTGGGCTCCTCTAATGAAATATCGTAGACTGGGTAACTTATAAATAACAAACATTTATTTCTCACTGTTCTGGAGGCGAAAAGTCCAAAGTCAAGGCACTGATAGATTGGTGTCTGATGAGGGCCTGCTTTGTCATAGACAGCACCTTCTTGCTGTGTCCTCACATGGTAGAAGGGGCAAGGCTGCTCTCTGGGGCTATTTTATAAGGGCACTAATCTACTCATCCCACTCATGAGGACAGTCCTCATGACCTAATCACCCCACAAAGGCCGTATCTCCTAATACCTTCATACTGTGATCAGGTTTTTACATAGGAATTTGGGGAACACAAATATTTACACCATAGCTATAATTACACACACACACGCACCACACACACACATACACAATTCTCAGAGGTTCTCTGAGAATCCTAACAGATAATCATAGCAATCTAACTAACTGTTCATCATAGCAATCTGGATAAACAATTATGCTGCATCCTATGTGACAGAATGCAGTGGAGTATCTCTTCATGTATTTAATTTAATTTAATTTTCTTCAAATTTTATTTTAAGTTCAGGGATACATGTGCAGGATGTGCAGGTTTGTTACCTAGGTAAACATGTGCCATGAGGCTTTGCTGCACAGATCATCATCTCCTCACCTAGGTATTAAGCCCAGCATCTATTAGCTGTTCTTCCTGAGGTTCTCCCTCCCCCCAGGCCCCCTCTCCAACAGGCCCCAGTATTGTTGTTCCTCCCATGTGTCCCTGTGTTCTCATCATTCAGCTCCTACTTATAAGTGAGAACATGTGGTATTTGGTTTTCTGTTCCTGCATTAGTTTGCTGAGGATAATGGCTTCCAACTGCATCCATGTCCCTGCAAAGGATATTACGTCATTCCTTTGTATAGCTGCATAGTGTTTCATGGTGTATATGTACCACATTTTCTTTTTTTTTTTTCCCCCCTGAGACAGAGTCTCACTCTGTCACCCAGGCTGGAGCACAGTGGCAAGATTTCTCGGCTCACTGCAGCCTCTGCCTCTTGGGTTCAAATTATCCTGCCTCAGCCTCCCAAGTAGCTGGGATTACAGGCTCATGACACCACACCCAGCTAATTTTCATATTTTTAGTAGAGACGGGGTTTCTCCATGTTAGCCAGGCTGATCTCGAACTCCTGACCTCAAGTGATCCACCCACCTTGGCCTCCCAAAGTGCTGAGATTACAGGTATGAGCTACCAGGCCCAGCCATGTACCACATTTTCTTTATCCAGTCTGTCATTGATGGGCATTTAGGTTGATTCCATCTTCATGTATTTTAAATTCCCTTAAGTCTTTTTCTTATTTTTATCCTTCTATGCTGTCACCAGATAATATGCTCAGATCTCTCTTTTAATTTATTAATCATATCAGCTGTACCTAATATAATGTTTAACCCAATTATTCAATATAATATTCATATATTTTATTTTTCATTTTTATTTCTGGAAGTTCCATTTGGTCATTTTTCAAATCTTCTGGTCATTATTGCATAGTGCCTCAGCCTTTACTCATGTTTTTGATTTTTTAATTTCTGTGTTTATTCATTTTAAACATATTTGTTTTATTGTCATTTTCTGATGATTCTATTATTTCAAGTCCTTTGTAGTTCAATCCCCAAAGGGGACTGTTTCCTCTGCTTTTGTTCATGGTGGGTTATTTATAAGTGTTTTGTAGTTTTGGATTGTGAGTTTATCACCAGGTAATTCTTCATTATCGGAAACTTGTTTGACCTGGGAAGATGTTGTATCACTCTGTACTGAATGTTGTGTCTGCTACTTAAAAACCCAAAGGGTAGTAAAAATGATGGATCTTGCTATTACTAACTTGGAGCTTCTTGAACTGAGCAGGAGTTGCACATTGACTCCCTCCTAACCTTGTAAGAGGATGAGCCTATAGTTACATGTCTTAGGAGAGCACTTTTTCTATACCACAAATTAGACATAGATGGAAAAGTTAATTATCATCCCTTTATGCTTATATATAGGGTGTTTTTTTCCTATTCAACACGTCTACTGAAGGTTATAACCTCCTCATGAAGACCCAATCATGTATTTCCTGTTCCTTTCTGTCTGTTAAAATCCCGTGTTCTTGTTTACCAAGTTACCAACATGCATATAGTTCTGTACTGTTAGCTCAAACTCATTATTCTAGTTTTCAATTCCTCTTCATTTTGGCTGCTGGATATTCCCGTTCTTCTTGCAGGTTTATGATGAAAATTATTTTTGTTACATCCTGTATAATTTCTAGATGTTTCATACTGGGAATATATCTGGGCTCTCTGATTTACCATATTACTAGAAAATAGAAGTGATAATTTATCATTAAGACTACATTTTGACCAAATACCTGAGGTTGCTTAACCCAGGTTAATAAATTGTTTAAAAATGAGATTTGAAGGCAAAGTAAAAAATGTTTTGTTTATATTTATGCTGCTGATGGACGACATCTTCAAGCTTTATTTTGTTTTTTGAGGAAAATAAGCACAAGAAACACTTGTAAATACTCTCATGGGGAAGCAATTTCTAAATTGCTTTGGCTTAACATTCAAAGTATTTATATGTCATGGCACTTTCTCGACATTTATCCTTAATTTTTCTCTTTCTATCACTCTACTCATCCAATTTATCATAAATCCCATTGGTTTTATCTTTAAAACAGAACTAGAATCTGGACATTTTAACTCCCCACTGCTAACACCATAATCCAAGTCACCATCATCATCAGCCTGGACTTTTGAATCTCCTAAGTTACCTCAGTGTCTCTATGCTTGTCTTCTATTGCCTATTCTCCATATAGCCAACATAAGATAGATCACACCCCTACACTAAATCCTCTGGTGGATTTCCAAAATATTTAGAATAAAATGCAAAGCCCTTTTCTTGGTCTACATCATCAAGCCTTTGGTTCCTCTTCACCACATTTTTCGTGTCTTCCCTTCACTCCACTTTAGACCCCATGCTTTCCCTAGTGTTCACCAAATATGCCAAGCATGCACTTGGCTCAAATCCTTGACACTAGCTGTTCCCGTTGCCTAAACACTCTTCCTCTGGATTCTGCATGGTTTTCTTCCTCACTTTATTCAGATCTCTGCTCAAATGTCATTCCATTAGTGAGGTCTTCTCTGAGCATCTTACCTAAAGTAGTACCCTTGCCATCATTATCTATCCCTTATATTGCTTTATTTTTCATAATGTTTATCACCAATCTGTCATTATATTAGAATTAATTTGCTTATTTGTTTATTGAAATTCTCCCTCTACCAGCATGTTAACTCCATGAGGGCAAGATCTTGGCTTTGTTCCCTGAGGGCTCCCTAATTCCTAGAACAGTGGCTGGGACATAGTAGACACTCAGTAAATCTTTGTTGGATGAATAAATAATTTTGCCCAGTAGTTGTTAGTTTTATACACAATCTTTCCTGTAGACCATAAATTCCTCAAGCGCAGGAATTCTGTTTTTAATTTTTGTGTGCCCAACAATTCCAACATTGCCTGGTACATGGTAGTTACCAAACAAATCTTTGTTAAATGTCAGAAAAAATATGGTAGTTCTTTACTCCAAAACACCATAATAAACAATCCAAAGCAGATTTAACTGAAAGTATTTTGGCAGTTGTAAATCTAATAATCGCCAAATCACATTGTTGTGCAGCTATAGTAAAATAAATGATCCTTTCTTTAATGAGTTGATAATAAAATTGGGAGACAAAATTGATGCATGTGAAACAATCATATAAATTAAATATGAATTAGAATGCACTTGGCAATACGTTCAGTGAAAGGGAGCAGGCAGAAACTGTCTTGCCCAAAGGCATACCTCTTAAAAATAAACACATATACTGCCTGAATTAACAATTGGCTTAATAAAAATGTGTTTGGGTCTTGATAGCCTAGGAAAATAAGAATGGAAGACATTAGAATGCATTTAAATAAATTATAATTTATAGAGTTTCTTTTTAGGCAATATAACTTACTCTGTACTATGGACGATAAAATAATTAGTTCCCGCTCCAAAGAACTTTGAAAGATTATTTGGGTAAAGAAGCCTGGTACTTAAGAGGAGCTAAACAATTGAGTACTATCAACAATGAATTCTATTACAAGGTAGTGTAAGATAAGGATCTCACTAATGTATGAATAGAGTTCAGGGAAGGAAAAGAACACTATTGACTGGGGTTATTAGAATGGTTTCTTGGAGGAAAAAGTGAAAGTAAAGTGTGCTTTTCAGTTCAAACTGACCTTATGTGGATACCTACTTGTTTTACAATTGATGTGCAAAGTCCATTGACCTTCCTGCTGTTGTGGACTCTACCAGTAAATAAACACCACAATTTCTTTGCCTTGTTTTTTGTTGTATTATTTTAAAGGAAGTTCAAGGATCATGTACCTCCTTTTATCCGGCCCACCCAAGTTAAATGTACAACTGTCTTCATGTAATGAATCACGAGGATTGGATGTTACTAAATCTACACCTGCTATTTGCCAATAACAGCTAGAAAAACAACCTTGTCTTCTAAAATGTTATGTTAAATTTTTAAAATACAGAATATCAGATGTATCTCAATGCTTTAGGATCAAAGTAGTCCTTTGCTGGAAAAAAAAGATTTTTTAAATGACACATCCCTTTGAAATAAAATAAGCGATATCTACCATTTCCATCTCTGCTGATCATGTGTAGTGAATTCTGTCCTCTGGAGAAGTAGGAATTCCACAAAGGAATATAAATCATTCTGCTACAAAGACACATGCACAAATATGTTTATTACAGCAGTATTTACAATAGCAAAGACATGGAACCAACCCAAATGCCCATCAATGATAGGCTGGATAAAGAAAATGTGGTACATAGACACCATAGAATATTATGCAGCCATAAAAAAGAATGAGATCTTGTCCTTTGCAGGAACGTGGATGAAGCTGGAAGCCATCATCTTTAGCAAACTAACACAGGAACAGAAAGTGAAACACCACTTGTTCTCACTCATAAGTGGGAGCTGAACAATGAAAACAAATGGACACAGAGAAGGGAGCAACACACACTGGGGCTTGTCGGGGAGTGAGGGGCAAAGGGAGAGAGAGCATTAGGACAAATACCTAATGCATGCAGGGTTTAAAACCTATATGACGAGTTGATAGGTGCAGCAAACCACCATGGCACATGTACACCTATGTAACAAACCTGCATGTTCTGCACATGTATCCCAGAACTTAAAGTAAAATAAATAAATAAATAAATAAGAAGTAGGGATTCCAGATACCAAGGCCAACCTAAGATTCCTGTATCCTGTGATCTTGAGGTTCTTCCAATGACTTGGCATAATTTTCCAGATGACTACAGTATGTGAAACTAGTAGTCCCAAAGTCCACAATTTACGGAAGTGCCAAATTTTATTTTAAAAGTAGTCTTTTGGCTAAATGGGAGTGTGTTAGGATTATAACTCTTAGGATAATGTGTTACAATTGTAGATGACTTAAACATACATTCTGTAAGTCAAGTGCTTTCATTTTATTCTATTTGTAGGTAGAGTAATTTTAGTTATTGTTATTTTTGTTATTGTTGTAATTATTGTTATTGTTAACAAATCCACTTGAGTAATCCGGAATCAGCATAGGATTTCTTTTGTCACTTCTACAATAATTTTGCATTTTTTTCTCCTTTGACTTTGTTTATATTTTTAAGTGATTATACAATAACTCAAATGGCAGTCTGAAAGGATTGTAATTTTTAGGAAATTGTTTTATAAATGACTATCATATAAATGTGAAGCTTACTAGTAAATTGTATTCTACTGATCTGATTTCTAGAAGTGTAGATTTGTCATTTCTATTTAACAAATCTGTTCCACCCACTGATCCAGAAATGCTGCAATTTTTTTTTTTTTTTAGATGGAATCTCACTCTGTCACCAGGCTGGAGTGCAGTGGTGTGATCTCTGCTCACTGCAACCTCTGCCACCCGGGTTCAAGTGATTCTCCTGCCTCAGCCTCCAGCATACCTGGGATTACAGGCGTGTAATTAGATATGTGAAAAATCCAAGATATTAACCTGAAAAAGAAATAAAATTCAGGCTGGGTTCAGTGGGTCACACCTGTAATCCCAACACTTTGAGGGGCCAAAGCAGGAGGATCACTTGCACCCAGGAGTTTGAGACCAGCCTGGGCGAAATAATGAGACTCTGTCTCTACAAAAAATGTTTAAAAATAGCTTGGCATGGTGGTGAACACCTGTAGTTCCCACTACTTGGGAGGCTGAGGTAGGAGGATCACCTAAACCTAGAGGTTAAAGGCTGCAGTAAGCCATGATCATGCCACAGCACTCCAGTCCGGGCAACTTAGTGAAACCTTGTCTCAAAAATAAATAAATAAATAAATCAGTAAGTTGGCTGGAACCAAAAATAGAATTAATCATCAATATTCCTGTTATTTACTAAGTAAAAACAGTTTTAAAATATACAAGAAAATATAATATTTATACTGACTACCAAATAAAATCATAAGAAACATAACAAATGTGCAAAAAATTACTTAATTTTAAAAACATGTGAAAGATCAAATGTAAACAAATTGAGAGGCATGTCCTTTTCTTGTATAGAAACAATTAGCACCATAAATAAATGAAATCGGCTAGGCGTGGTGGGTCACGCCTATAATCCCAGCACTGGGAGGCTGAGATGGGTGGATTGCTTGAGCTCAGGAGTTGTGACCAGCCTGGGTAGCATAGTGAGACCCCATCTCGACCAAAAAATCCAAAACATTAGCCGGGCATCGTGGCATGTGCCTGTGATCCCAGCTACTTGGGGGGCTGAAGCAGGAGGATCTCTTGAGCCTGGGAGGCAGGGACTGCAGTGAGCCAAGACTGTGCCACTGCACGCCAACCTGGGCGACAGAGCAAGACCCTATCTCAAAAATAAATAAATAAATAAACTAAATCTCTCTAAATAAACTTATAAATTCAAGGTAACCTACACACCAAAAATAATATCAACAAGAATGTACACATAATAGATTACCTGATACTGAATTCATATGTGAAAAAAAGTGAGAAAACCCAGGAAAATTGTGAGAAAGAAGAGGGATGATAAATGAGTAACTCTAGAAGACATTTAAATATATTATAAAACTACTATGATTGAAACAGTGCAGTACTGATCAATGGATTAGTAAAGGAATTGATAAACTTCTTCTGTAAAGAACCCCGTGGTAAATATTTTTGATTTATGGGCCACGCAGTCTCTTATAATTATCCAATTCTGTCATTGTAGTACAAAAGCAGCCATAGACAGCACATAGGTAAATAGTCATGACTCCGTTCCAAAGCAACTTTCTTTACAAAAACAGGTAGATGTCTGGATTTGTCTTACCGGGCAGAGGAACACGGATTAAAAGAAAAATCCAAAAATAAACAAAAATGCATAAGGATAATTAGCATATGAAAAAGCAGACATAGCATCTCAGTGAAGAAAGGATAGATTGCTCAATAGATTTTCCAAACAAGTGAGTATCCATCTGGGAAGAAAAATACAGTTGAATCCTTATCTCATTCATTAAACAATTCCACCTGGATTAAAAATTGAAACACAAAAGTTAAAATTATTAAAGTACTAGAGGAAAACAGGAGAATATTTGTATGAACTAAGAATGGAAAAAGTCTTCAAAAGCATGAACTAAACCCAGAAGCCATAAATGAAAAGACCGAAAAATTAGATTTCATAAAAATAAAAATTTCTTCATGGTAAAATCTACCACCAGTAAAAAGTTTGGGCTGCGGGGAAGGAGAGACACTGCCAACTCATTTCACAGATCCTACAGCTTGTGATTGATGTAATAGTTTCTGTCATTTGTGTAATCGGGTTTTCCATGCTATTTTACTTTAAGTACCAATAAATACCAATATTTCTGTTATGGTAATACTGTTATCTTGGTATTCTAAAAATTTGAAATAAAGATCATTCATTTGAAATGAAGATCAATGATTCAATATCTCAGTTTAGGAAGAACACAAAACACCTTCCATTCTCCCAGTCTGGACAGGTGCAAGCCCATGTAAACCTCAATACGCAAACTTGTCTCCTTTTTCATCATTGAGGAATGATTGGGATGGTTCCCAGGGGGGATCTGTGTTTATCAGCTGACAGGTTAAAGAACTTTTATGAAAATGCTTGTTGAACAAAACTCTTTTCTATAGAGACTAGACACTTTGTTAAAATTTTGAATTGAACAAAGGTGCATTCACTTAGAAAGCATTCTTCTATGCCACGACAATCCCCAAGGGAAGGAAGGCAATGACAACAAACAAATGAAGCTTATATTGCAAGAATAGCTTTTACTCTAGCTCAAAGATTTTTTAAACCAGTGAAATATAAATGCAACAATATTGACATTAATACAGATCGGTTTTTATCAAAATTTTTAACTATAATGATGGAACCTAAATTAACAAAGAAACAAAAAACTTCCATTGATATGAAAGTAATGGCTCACTTTCAATATAATGCTTACAATACCTGTTAAAGAACAAATAATTGATTAAAATTATCTCATCAACAAAGAGGTAGGCTTATTTGGAGGTGAATCCCAAGGAAAAAAAATTGAAGTTGGTTTATATTTATCTCCTCATTGTTCCTCAGACTACTGGAGCATCAGAACGAGGTACAGAATGAGACTTTGGTTAAGATTCACCTTAGCAACTACTGTGGCTTGAACTGAGTCCTCCCTTATCCCCAAAATTATGTTAAAGTCCTGACTCCTGGTATCCATGAATGTGACTGTACATGGAAATAGGATCTTTGCAGATGTAATATAATTAAGTTGAGGTCATATTCCAATAAGACTGGCATCCTTATAAGAAAGCATTTGGGAGGCCGAGGAGGGTGAATGACGAGGTCAGGAGATCGAGACCATCCTGGCTAACACAGTGAAAGCCCATCTCTACTAAAAAATACAAAAAATTAGCTGGGCGTGGTGGTGGGCGCCTGTAGTCCCAGCTACTCAGGAGGCTGAGGCAGGAGAATGACGTGAACCCGGGAGGCGGAGCTTGCAGTGAGCCGGGATCGCGCCACTGCACTCCAGCCTGGGCGACAGAGTGAGACTCTGTCTCAAAAAAAAAAAAAAAAAAAAAATAGAAAACAGAGACATAGACATACAGGAGGTATGTCATGTGTCAACAGAGGCAGAGGTTGGTGTGATGTGTCTACAAGCCAAGGAACTCCAGGGACTGACTCCAACATCCACAAAGAGGTAAGAAAGTGTTCTTCCCTAGAACCTTCAGAAGGAGAATGGGCATGCTGGAACCTTTTCTTTTTTTATTATTTCCAGCCTCCAGAACTGTGAGAAAACAGATTTCTGTTGTTTTTAGCCACCCAATATACGGTACCATGTTACAGCAACCCTAGGCTGCATTAGTGTACACTAATACAAGGACTTAACTCCCCTGCACTTCCAGAGTGTTCTCCTGTCCCTACTGCATCCTCCAGAGAAACCAGTCCCATGCCCATGTCTGGCAGTGCTGGAAGGAGCTGGAGCCCCTGTGATTCTGGTCAGGCTGGGCTCCTCCTGAGAGATGGGCATGCGAAAGGCCCTGGCAGACCCTCGGCCTACTCTGGGGAAGGCGAGCTGCTGGGAGAGGGGGTAGATGAGGTATAAAAAGCTGAATTTGAAGCTACAGTGACAGCAGCAGCATGGGTTCTCCATAATCAAAGTGGCCAAGGTACCAGGAGATAGCGGAGGCCAAGGGACCAGAGGCAGCCCTTAACATGTGGCTGATACAGCTCATTCTACTGCTCTTGGGTTCAGCCTCCTCTCCCTCCCAGTGCTTCCTAGGTTTCCAACCCTTCTTGTTCGTCTCTGCCCTGCAGCTTTTCTTCTCAACCTGTTGTCTTTTTTTCTGCTACAAAGAAAAAGGTATTTTATTTTAAAACTTTTTATGGTCTTCTAAGTACCAGGTGCTGTACTCCTTTAAGGAAAAATACTTTATTTTCAGAGCAGTTTTAGGTTCACAGCAAAATTAAGCAGAAAGTACAGAAAGTTCCCATATACCCCTGACCCCCACACATGCACAGCCTCTCCCATTATCACTATCTTGCACCAGAGTGGTGCATTTGTTATACATGATGAGCCTACATGAATGTGTCATTGCAGCCAAAGTCCACAGTTTACATGGACTCATGGCAAGTCACGGACATAAGATTCACTCTTGGTGTTGTACATTCTGTGGGTTTGACAAGTGCATAATGACATGTACCAATCTTTGTAATATCACACAGGATAGTTTCACTACCCTAAAAATCCTCTGTGCTCCACCCATTCATTCCTCCTTTTCCACCAGCCCTGGCAAACACTGATCTTTTTATTATATCCATAGCTTTGCCTTTTCCAGAATGCCTTACAGCTGGAATCATATGGTATGTAGCCCTTTCAGATTGGCTTCTTTCACTTAGTGATATGCATTTAAGTTCTCTTCATGTTTTTTCATGGTTTGGTAGCTCCTTTCTTTTTAGTCCTGAATAATATCCCATTGTCTGGATATACCACAGTCTCTTTACCCTGTTGTTTTTAAAGACATCCTGGATCTGGCCGGGCGCGGTAGCTCACGCCTGTAATCCCAGCACTTTGGGAGACCGAGGCGGGTGGATCACGAGGTCAGAAGATCGAGATCATCCTGGCTAACACAGTGAAACCCCATCTTTACTAAAAATACAAAAATTAGCCGGGCGTGGTGGCGGGTGCCTGTAGTCCCAGCTACGAGGGAGGCTGAGGCAGGAGAATGGCATGAACCTGGGTGGCGGAGCCTGCAGTGAGCCAAGATCGCTCAACTGCACTCTAGCCTGGGCGACAGAGCGAGACTTTGTCTCAAAAAAAAAAAAAAAAAAAGACATCCTGGATCCTTTCCTCACAGCTGGTGTGTTTTCTTAGTCTCCGTGCCCTGCTAATTAGGCACCTCTCCTCATGCATAGTCCAGGCAGTGTCATGATTAGGAGCTTAGGTTCTCAATCTGAATTCTCTGCTCAGACCTGGGCTCCACAGCTTGTTTCTTTGGCAAGCCATTTAATCTCTCTCTGCTTCAATGTCTCTATCTCCAAAATGAAGGATAAAACAATCACTTTCCTCATAAGGCAGTGATATTAAATGACATAGTAGCTATAAAGAACTTAGCACAGGGCCTGGCTCCTTACATGTTTACAGGTGTCAATTTTGGCTTGTTTTTAGGAGGCCAAAAAAAATTGTTGGTTTAATTTTCTTTTACACTCTGAATGATATGATTCTAAGATTTCTGAAAGTTATTACATGTGTCCACCATGTTATTGCATATGAACAAAGAATTTACAAAATTGTATATTGTCACCTAGCAACATTGCAGTAATAGAGAACAGAACAGAGAACCTGTTTTGTTATTCAAAACATTAAATTTTATATGGATTTAAGATAATATTTCCATGCCAGAGCAATGCTAATAATAAAATTGAATTCACACCAAAGGAAAGAGTTAACGAACCTAAAGATGTGCAATAATTTACCAGACGTACGCTGTGCTTCAGAAACCAATTATAACATATTTTGGTGTCTTGTAGACATGGCCCAGGTGTTCACATCAAATCAATAATCAGAAAATGCCATTTAGGCCCCATCAACATTTCCCACTGGAGCTCTGCTAGCACCAACTTCAAGGAGAAAAGCAGCCTCCCTTCTTTGCAGCTGAAAAGTCTTGATATATGTCTGAGTGAATGCAGTCAATGGCATCTCTCACAAATAAATAGCTAAACAGAAAAGTATTCTGTGGATGGCATGCCACTTCAGGACTGTGGATCAACCTTATTAAAATATCAGCTGTAAAACATTTGGTATGCACCCTGAAAGGAAATGCAGGACTGAATAATAATTGCTTAATTTGTTGGGGATGGCTATAAAGAACATCTCTCTAGGGCATCAGGACCCTGAAGTGTTAGTCAATAAAACTGTCTAGCCTCTGGGAGCCCAGCAAACATATTATAGAGGTCTAATAAAATTTAAACATTAAAAAGCTCTTTCTGACTCCTCAGTGCCCAATTCAATTCATTCTCAGAGCCTAATTACTAACATTGTATGTGAAGAAATGGAAAGAACGCACCAAGATTGCTGAAAGGCAGTTATCTCTTCACACAGAACAAAATTCATCTGTGGCACCTATAAAGCTTACCGAGAGAATATACTAATGTGCCAAATGTCGAGAGGGCAGAATCGAGTTGAAAACACATCCTTTGAATAAATGAATAGCATGTAGTTGAGTGGCAGAGAGTGGTAAATGAATAGTGCACTTAAAACTGGAAATGAATTGGTCAATTAGCAAGATTACCATTTGCCAGATTTAGGCTTATTTAAAGAACAGATAACTGCAGCCTCATTTGCAGGAGCAGGCAGGATTTCCAGGGGAATGAATACTTGAACGTGCAGTGGTTTGATTACTGAACATCAGTTATGAAAGAAGACAATAGTGGTAACTAAGGAGTGAGATCCATGTTATTTTAGAGGTTATATACTGAAGCCAAAGAAGGATTGCACTTTTGATATGAAGCTGATTTTGAGTCTTCATCTGAGCCAAGGGTATGTAGAGAGAGAATTGGTGATTGTCTGCAGGGTAAAATTTTAAGGGGCACAGGAAAGATCTTTATTCCAAAAACCTCTTAAACCTAGTATACTGCCTGACATCTTCACTCTGTCTTCACTGGTATTTATACCAACTAGAGATTTCTTTAAGTTTCCATATGTTCTCATATCAAAGAGTGTACTCATCTTGAGAGCATGGACAACTGCCTACCAGTCCTGCATGCCTTATGGTGAATTAGTTCATGTATACTTAATGCCTTCTAGTACCTAAGATAAGGTAAACTGAGGTAGAAGAGGATTTCATGAGGGCTAAGTGGGGCACAAGAGACAATTTTTGATCATGAGAAACATTAAAAATGAGCTAGTCTGGGTGGACTTCCATCATGGGAACTTCAGTCCACCAGATTGGAACGTGCGATGAGAAGACACATTGTGAGGATCCACAGAGAGAGACCTGAGAGAACTAGGGAAGAAGAATGTGGCATTGAGATGGATGCGTGGGTTTCAAAAACAAATTACAACAACTTACAACTTGTTCTATGGTCATCTCTACAAATTTAGAGTATGAGATGTACAAACCAGGCAAAAGGGGATGATACAAATCTTTTAGGCAACTCCCTTCCCTGATTTTACCCTTAATATTAGAGTGTAGTGTTAAGTTTACTTAGGAGGCTCACACAAAATGCCACAGCTGACTGGTAGATTCCAAATGGGGTGCAAGTCTCTTGATTTCCAGGGTTCTCTTCCTAAGACTGTTCATGAAAGTTACCATGGTCCCTCCCCTCATCCCCATCAGCATTTTACATAAGCCATTTCTCTGATGATCATTCTTGGATGTGTGACTCTCTGCCAAGCCACTGTAATCATCTGAAAAAATAATATCAAAATCTAAAAAAGAAAAATCCATGGAACCTGAAATTTCCACCGAGTTCTCAAGCTTTCTCTCTCACTCACTGGGGACATTTTTAGTTTTCCTTGCTCTGTAGCCTGCCAAGTATCCAGGATATCTAACCACAAATGGGAAAGACAGTCCAGTCTAATCAGACACTCAACCTAATCCCATTCCCAGGCAGCCTTTAAGCCATCACCAAGCCCTGAAAGTTCAGGGTCAAGTCTTTCGAAAAACAGCACGTAAGGCTCCAAACCCTCACATACTTGCAGTGTGCGTCCTGCTTAAAAGCCTTCAGAAAGAGTGCCAGCAAAGCTAGGCAACACAGGAACTATTGTTTTAAACAGAGACAGATTAGTTCTTCAAATAGCACCAACCAATGTTCTCCTGAAGAGGTGTGTTCCTGTAAGAAATTTCTCTATTTAGAAATTCCTTACAGCCTTTACTCCTTCTCTTATTTACTTTTTCACTTCCTACTCTTTGGTATGAATTCCACAAACATTGATGCAGAATATCCTGTGCTAGATACTGGAATAGGAGTGTCAATGTGGAGATAAATAGAGAGAAAATAGTTTCTGCTTTGTGGGAGTTCACCGTCTATGCCGAAAAGTAAGGCGTGTGGGGAGAGAATTAAAATACAACATTATAAATGCTAGCGCAGGAAAGGAGTTCCAGGTAGGAAGAGGTATTAGCTTCCCAGAGAGAGTCAGCGAAGCTGCACTGAAGTGATGTTTGGTATGAGTCTAGGAGGAATCTGGCTGGCTTTGAAATGCTTGTTTTATCTGGTCTATCTATTCTCTCTCCCACACTGTTAATGGACATCGTTTAGGGTGTGTGCCCGGCTCATACTCGCTTCTTAAAGAATCCATCCCATCCATGTTCCTTGAGGGAATGGTAGTCCCTACCCTCTCCGTTCCAGCCACAGATGTCTGATCCCACTGGGCCGAACAAACAGAGACAGAGACAGAGAGAAGGAAGAAATTGAGCTGAAGGACCACCAGGCCTTCCACCACATGGGGACAGCCACGAAAAGAAGGTGATGAACAAGTGTGTAAAAGTAGAATGCAACAGACACACAGGGAGGAGCAGAGAGGCAAACCACCAGGCACCTGATTTAGAGAGTTGAGAAGAGCCCCCTGTGATGCCCACCTGTCCTTCCAGCAACTGAGCTCAGGATGCTTCTTTTAAAGAAGTCTTGTTTCCCTTGAACTTCTGTGAACAGGTGTCTGTTCTCTGCAACTAAAGCAATTATTGACTTTCAAATTCTTTTTTTAATTTTTTTTTACTTCCATAGGTTTTTGGGGAACAGGTGGTATTTGGTTACATAAGTAAGTTCTTTAGTGGTGATTTGTGAGATTTTGGTGCACCCATCAGCTGGATACACTGAATCAATTTGTATAGACTGAATTCAATTTGAGTCTTTTATCCCTCATCCCTTTCCTATCCTTTCCGCCCGAGTTCCCAAAGTCCATTGTATCACTCTTATGCTTTTGCATCCTCATAGCTTAGCTCCCACTTGTGAGTGAGAACATTCAAGGTTTGGCTTTCCATTCCTGAGTTACTTCACTTAAAATAATAGTCTCCAATCCCATCCAGGTTGCTGCAAATGCCATTAATTCATAACAGTGGTATATGTATATATATATATATATATATATATATACACACACACACACACACACCACAGTTTCTTTATCCACTCATTGATTGATGGGCATTTGGGCTGGTTCCACATATTTGCAATTGTGAATTGCAAAATTGTGAATTGTGCTGCTATAAACATGCGTGTGCAAGTATCCTTTTCGTATAATGACTTCTTTTCCTCTGGATAGATACCCAGTATAAATACCTGACTTCAATCTGGTACATCAAAACTTTACTTTATAATATAGACCTCCATACTTTACTGAAAAAAACACAAAACTGACTATGATGTGAGTTCAACAGGAAGACAAGAAGAATCACATCATAAAGCACCACTGGATAAAGCAGGGGAAAGAGGATTGGGGAGAGAGGACAGTGCTGAACAAGGTGAAGGTACTGCAAGAAAATGGTCATGTGTCGTAGGACCATTCTGTAAAGGGTGTTTTGAAATGTTCAGTAACAACAGGTGAATCAGGTTTTTCTCCATATACTGTAGTTTGGGGTGGTTTCCATTTCCTTCTTTATTGTTTTCCAAATATTCTACAATGAGCATGCATTTTGTATTCGGAAAAAAAAAACACATGCATTATTTTAAAAAATTAGAAATAATTGTCCGACACCTGTTAATTAATTAAAATTTGTAAAGAGCTAAACTAACAAAACACAACATAATTTATCCCCACAGAGTAATTTCTGGTTGGGTAGAGGCTACCCCACTGAGGCATAAGCTTGGGAATGAGAGCCAAAGTCTTGAGGGCAGGGAAGTTGCCCAGTGTGGAGTAAAGAGGGAAGAGGTGGCCAGAGCAACCCTGCTCAGGATGCCCACTGCCTGGGCTCTGGGGAAGAGGCTGCAGCGCTTACAATGGGAGCCCATGGGACTTGCTCCTGTCTCCACGGACACTCCAAGCTCTGCCAACACTTTTGTCACCTGAAGCTCTGGTTGCCTTCCCCCAGCAAGCCCAGGCTGCACGGTTGCTCTGCCTCCTCTAGGCCGCTGTGGACATCTCCTTCTTGACTTAGCCAGAGGGAGGGAGGGCACAAACACACTTCGAAAAATGGTGCAAGGCCAGGGCAGGGACTCTCCCTCCAAATTATTGACAAATTGAGGGCTGGGAACAGTTTGCCTCAATTTGTCATTTAATGGTCACAGCAATCCTGTGGAAGTGGATACTGCCCTCATTTGGGGTACTCTCCTCATTTTGCATAAGAAGAAAGTGAGGCTGATGCCACTCAGGCAGGAAAAACGGTCTGGAGGCAGGGAACATAAGTTCAATTCACACTTCAGCTATGACAGGAAATAGCTTCTTCATAGGGCATATGCCCAGTAAATGATTTTGTTAACTCCTTCTCATTTACATAAGGCGTATATCAAGTAACCAGTGGAATCCTGTAGAGGGTATTTAAACCCCCAAAAATTCTGTAATGGGGCCTTTGAGCCCCTGTGCTTGGGTCCACTCCCACACTATGCAGTGTACTTTCATTTTCTCTGCTTTTGTTGCTTCTCTCTTTTCTTGCTTTGTTTGTGTGTTTTGTCCAATTCTTTGCTCAAGACACCAAGAACCCAGACACCCTCCACCAGTAACACCACTGGTTTTGAAACTGGGCCATAAAACTAATGTTTATGATTTCTTTAAATGAGTTAAAATGGACCTTTTCAGTCTTAAAACTTTAAAAAGTTACATTTGTCTTATCTAAGTTCCTTTCTCAGGAAATCAAGCAGCAGCCCTCCCAGATAGTATCAAGAAATTAAAACTTGCCAGATCACCTCATGCAGACAATGAGACGCCAGACCCCTTAACCTGTCATGATTGCCTGATGGACCACCTGCTTCCTGTGAACCAACTTCTCTTCTTACCCCTCCCTAATTCCTGTTTTCCCACACATGGTTACATTTAGCCAGTCAGGGAGATGGATTTGAGACTAATGTCCCATCTCGGCTGTGGCACCTGATTAAAGCTGCTTCCTTGGCAATACTTGTTGTCTCAGTGATTGGCTTTCTGTGTGGCAAGTGGCAGGACCTAGACAGAACCCCTGGTGTTTTGCTAACAATTTGCCAAGGGTAACTGCTAGAAAGGGTCACAGCTGAGATTCAAACCCAGGTTTTCTAACTCAGAAGCTGTAGTCCTGACTCATCACCAGCAAGCCCTTTCCAAAGCACCCATCATGGCACCCCTAGTTTCCTAAGGGCACTGCCCACTGTAACTGAGACAAAGATCCCCAAATGGAAAATATCTCTATGATGCCATGTCTGATGATCAGCAGCTTTTTCTCTGCAATCAGAACTGAGGCATAAAGTTCTTCATAGTACACAAGTAAAAAGAGAGAAAAATCCATGAGTCTGATTATATCTGGGTATTTTGGAATGCAAAAAATGTCACATCACAGTCTTGCCACAGGAGGGATCCAGTTACTGTGGATTATCAGACATCCATGGCTCATTTTGTATTTGGTTTTCCAAGTTATCGATGATAAAATTGTCCACATCAGTAAAAAAGATTGCAAGTGCTTAAAAGTTAATTTTTATTTAATCTAAATTTTTGTTTAAGTTGAAAAGCAGGAACTTATGGTTTCCTAATAGCAGGAAATGAATCAAATGATTTTTCAAGATACCAGGCATCACTGTAGTCCTGTCATTACAGACCAAAGAGAAGAACAAATAAAATAAATGAGAGTTGTCCATTTGGGGTTGAGGAAAAGAATAAAAGGAAAGCCATTATACCTCCTCTCCCTACCCAGCCTGCAGACCTCTGGGTCAAAGACAGTCTAAGTAAGGGATTCAGAAGGTTTGTTTTGTGTTGGAAAGCACAGAGAAGAGGAATCAATAATAGCACCTGCACTCCCCACTCCTCCACTCCACTCTCAGGGCCCAGAGAACCACCCATCCACAAACAGCTGTCTACTTGCACTCAGCAGGGTGCATTATTATCTTTCTGCCCTCTCAGGATGCCCCGTGTATGGTCATGGAATTCTCAGAGGCATCTCTTTGCATGAAGGCATTGTTATTGTCTGTTATTTACAATCAAATAAATTCCAAAAATGGAGCCATATGTGGATAACATGATTGAGTAAGTATCATGATCTCTTCATACTGGCCCAACCTGTCCTGGGCTAATGATTGTGGTGGTGTCTCTAAGCTTAACAACAGCTTATTAGACAAGGTTCTCCAGAAAGACAGAACCAATAGGGTATAGATAAAGTCATAGATATAGACATTTGTTATAAGGAAATGGTTCATATGATTATGGAGGCTGAGAAGTCCTGCATTCTGCCATCTGTAAGCTGAAAACCCAGGAAAGTCAATGGTATAGTTCCAGTCTGAGTCCAAAGGTCTGGAGATAGAAGAACTGATGGTGTGAGTTCTAGTCCAACTCTGAAGGCCCGATAACCTGGAGAGCCAATGGTGTAAGTGCTAGTTGGAAGGCAGGAGAAGATGGATGCCCCACTCAAGCAGTCAGGCAGAGAGAGAATTCAAACTTCTCCCAACTCTTTGTTTTTTCAGGCCCTCAATGGATTGAATGGTGCTCACCCACATGGTCGTTGGGGTAGGGAGGGCAATCTACCTTATTCAGCCCACCAATTCAGATGCTTACTTATTCTGGAAACACCCTCAAAGACACATCAAGAGATCATGTTTAACCAGATATCTGGGAACACCATGGCCCAGTTAAATAGACACATAAAATTGACCATCACAAACCGTTTTAGCCACCACTAGAATTAACACTGAACAATTCCAGTTCCCAAGTGCAGAACTGGGATTCTGATCACATATATCTTCCTGGGAGAGAAGGGTGCACTCCAAGAGGGAGGCATCAGTCCAAGGGTAAATCCCTGCTAGGTTGGAAGAACCAGGGATTAGGGAGGAAGTGATGATAATGACAACAAATACTAACACAAACAATAATAGCAGGGAAGGCATGGTGATTCATGCCTGTAATCCCAGAACTTATGGAGGCCAAGGTGAGACGCTCACTTGAGGCCAGGAGTTAGAGATCAGCCTTGGCAACATAGCGAGACCCCTGTCCCTATGAAAATAAAATAAAAACTTAGCCAGGTGTAGTGGCCTGCACCTGTAGTCCTAGCTATTCTGGAGGCTGAGATGGGAGCAGCACTTGAGCCCAGGTGTTCTGTGCTGCAGTGAGCTACAATTGTACCATTGCACTTTAGCCTGGGTGACAGAGCAAGACCATGTCTCTTAAAGCAAAAAGCAAAAAAAAAAAAAAAAAACACAACAACAAAAAAAAACCCAATAATAATAAATCTTCATTAAGTACTTACTATAGGTCAGAGACTGTGTTATCAGCTTTATGTCTTCTTATTTCTGTTCACGTCAGTTTTAGAAGCAGGCTTATTATTATGTATTATGTGTTTTATATGATTGTAATATTTACCATCTTAACCATTTTTAAGTGTTCAGTAGTGTTAAGTATATTCACATTGTTGTGGAACAGATCTCTAAATACAGATATTTAATGATTAATACGGTTTAATAATACATATTACTATGTATTACATAGTTTTTATTATGATGTATGTTACACATGAGGATATTGAGGCCAAGAGTGGCTAATAAGTGATAGCCACGAGATTCAAACTCACAGCACCAATGTTCTCTCCTTTTGAAGAGACTGGTCATCAACTCTTTCCAATGGAAAAGTGAAAAAGAAATTGTTGGTAAAATGGGATGACTTGGGAAATTCAATATTTCCCGCATTATAATTTGACTCAAACTCCAGGGAAGGACTGGTAGGAAATGTCCCCTCCTGAGGGGACGTGAGTCTTGCCAGGACTCACGACTCCGCAGGACCACTCCGCACCTGGTTGGGAGCGCATGCAGGCATGGCGACAGTCTCGGGTGGTCCTCTCCCGCTGCTTGCTAGCCCGGGCTGCGCCTCTTCCAGTTTCCCGCTGTGCTTCCTCTGGATGGGAGAAGCTGGCAGCTCAATGCGTTACCAAATTCTTCTGAACAGTTTCACATTTTAGGCCAGCAACATCCGAGTTTCATCTGACAGAACTTCACGCTGACCTTCAGACTGCCGTGGTCTTTGGGGACTGCCTGCTTCCTAGGGTTCCAGTTCCCCTCCGATTGCTCATCAACTAAAGGTCTCAGAAGAGCAAATGGAGTCCAGCCTCAGATCCCATGACTGAAAAACGACTTCAAATTCGTTCTCTCACACATTGGGGAATATAACCGAGTAAAACTGAGAATATAACCAGTATAACAGAGGAAGAAACAACCACTGAAAGATTCTAGTTCACTTACAATGTACCCCAGCAAAAGTACTGAGCTCTCTCGTGGACATCGCTTGTTGTGGCTTTATTTATTCCAGTTACCAGGGGAGAGCTTTGGTTTGCGGGGTTTTTTTTTTGTTTTTTTGTTTTTTGTTTTGTTTTGTTTTGTTTTTGAGACACAGTCTGGCTCTGTCACCCAGGCTGGATTGCAGTGGCAGGATCTCGGCTCACTGCAAGCTCTGCCCTCTGGGTTCACGCCATTCTCCTGCCTCAGCCTCCCGAGTAGCTGGGATTACAGGAGCCCGCCACCACGTCCGGCTAATTTTTTTGTATTTTTAATAGAGAACGTGTTAGCCAGCATGGTCTCTGTCTCCTGACCTCATGATCCGACCACCTCAGCCTCCCAAAGTGCTGGGATTACAGGCGTGAGCCACCGTGCCCGGCCTTTTTTTTTTTTTTTTTTTTTTTTTTTTTTTTTGGAAGATCTCCCTTTTGTAGAGTGCCAATTATTTGCCAAATACATTTTTAAAAATAATTTGATTTTGTGATATTATAAGGCAAAACATAGTAATTGGGGGAAAAAAAAACTCTGAAAAATGCCAAAATAGAACAAAAACAAATCCTCCTACCCAGAGGTAACTGTTAAATACCTGTATTCAAAGATCTATTGCACAACAATGCGAGTGTACTTCACATTACTGAGCTGTGCACTTAAAAATTATTAAGATGGTAAGTTTTGTTATGTTTTTTACAACTTAAAATGTTTAAAAATGCACTCTCCACCACACGGTTCTTTCAGAGAACAGTTATATTCCATATGTTTCAAATATCAACTTTGCCCCTAAGGGACAGATTATTCATTTCCTCAAAAAGATTTGCTAGGTAGGAAACAGAAAAGATCAACACAAGTACTTCAGAAGAGAAAAATGAATGTCTCATTTTTACATGGAATTCTTTGGGTACTTTGCCATTAATGATCAGCAACTATGTGATGCCAAAGATCTGCACCGTCACAGCCCATCTCATTAAAAGCACTCTATTTTGAAAGTCATGTTTTTATAAATGTACATGTAAATGAAATGGAGCTGAAGAACTGCTACAGCCCTTTGCACATGTTTAGCATCTGTTTCTTTGCCTCAAGAGCTTGCTTATAAGTGACACAGTGAATAAATTTGCAAGGAGATGCCAGCTTTGTAAGCTTCCCCCAGAATTATTTCTTTACCACAGTTGCAGAAGTCATTCCATCAATGGTAACACTTGCATAATTTCCCCATCAAACATTACATTTATTTAAAAATTTAATCCTAAAAATATGCCATCATCAGAATATCCTTCTTCGGTGAAGTACAGCAAGAAATATTTCCTTCTGCGTTTCATTATGAAAACAGAATCTAGAAGATTCTACAATTTATGACAAAATAACATAGCAAGCTTTCTAAAATGTGTACTTAATCCTGATACATTTCTTCAAATACTTGGTAATACTGGTATGTTTACACCAGTATCTCCTGTCCAATAAACACACTTTAGTTTGTCACATAGTTTCCAACTAATAGTTCAGTTATTTTTATTACAGCAGGAAAAACAATGGCATATTGTCTCCTCAATGGCATAAGACTTTTTTAAAAAAGAAGTATTGTATTAGTCTGTTATCATGCTGCTGATAAAGACATACCTGAGATTGGGTAATTTATAAAGGAAAGAGGTTTAATTAACTCACAATTCGGCATGGCTGGTAAGGCCTCAGGGAACTTACAATCATGGCAGATGGGGAAGCAAACATGTCCTTCTTCACATGGCAGCAGCAAGGAGAAGTGCTGAGCAAAAGAGGAAAATGCCCCTTACAAACCCATCAGATCTCATAAGAACTTACTCACTATCATGAGAACAGCATGAAGATAACCTCCTCCATGATTAAATTACCTCCCACCAGGTCCCCCCACAACATATGGGGATTATGGAACTACAATTCAAGATGAGATTTGGGTGGGGACACAGCCAAGCCATATCAAGTATGCTTAAATTTAGCTTTTGTATATTTCTTTTTCTTTTTTATTGATACATAATATGTACATATTTATGGGGTATATGTGATATTTTGATACATGTATATACAATGTGTAATGTACAATGATCAAATCAGGATAATTAGAATAGCCATCACTTCAAGCATTTATCATTTCTTTTTGAACATTTCATATCTTCTGGCTATTTTGAAATAAATTATTGTTAACTATAGTCACCCTACTGTACTATTGAACATTAGAACTTATTCCTCCTATCTAACTGTGTGTTTAATATCCATTAGCCTTTCTTTATCTCCTCTTTTTCACCCTTCCCAGGCTCTGGTAACTACCATTCTACTCTCTACCTTCATAAGGTAAATTGTATTGGCTCACACATTTGAGTGAGAACATGTGCTATTTGTCTTTCCGTGCCTGGCTTATTTCACTTAACATAATGACCTCCAGTTCCATCCATGTTGCCACAAATGACGGGATTTCATTCTTTTTTATGGCTGAATATATTCCATTGTGTATATGTACCACATTTTCCTTATCCATTCATCCACTGATGGACACATAGATTAATTCCATATCTTCACTGTTGTGAATAGTGCTGCAGTAAACATGGCAGGGGAGTGCAGGTATCCCTTTGATATACTTTTCTTTCCTTTGGAAAAATATCCAGCGTTGGAATTGCTGGATCATATGGTAATTCTAATTTTAGTTTTTTGAGAAACCTCCATACTGTTTTTAATAATGGCTGTACTAATTTACATTCCCACCAACAGTGGGTAAGAGTTTTCTTTTCTCTGCATCTTTGTCAGCATTTGTTTTGTTTTTGTTTTTTTGATAATAGCCATTTTTACTGGGGTGAGATGTCTCATTGTGATTTTGATTTGCATTTTTCTGATGATTAGTGATGTTGAGCATTTTTTAATATTTCTGTTGGCCATTTGTATGACATAAGACTGTGTTTATTAAGTCAGAAACCTCAAAAGCAGATGCTAAATAAGTATGAATATGCTGAGTACACTTTAATGATGTTCCACATTGCATAAGGCAGGACTTTAAACATCACAGAGAAAGATGTAGAAGTTTGTCTCTATGTCTTGGTTAAGACAAAGTTTTTAAATGTCTTGCTAATGATGGTAGTTTTATATTTAATTAGCTAATATGAAAGGTATAATAAACACATAGGAAAAGTTTTATGATTCGTAATGTTGTAGGTAATAATGGACAAAATTTGTCAATAATATTTTGAATGGTTTCCTTGAAGCACTGTTTTTACTTATGTGAGCCAAACAAGGAGTCACTTCTGCCATTTTCTTGCTATTTATTTATGCTAACATTACTAGTGTTACACGTAACCCATGTTTTCTTTGTAGGAGTCTTTTCAACTCATTAATCATTTTGGGAATATTAGCTTACATAAAACCAGATGTTGCAATTCACATATTTAATTAAGCATGCATAAACCACAAAACATTGCCAAATTCTAGAAATAAGTGACCTAGTGAAGGTGCCTCTGTCAATCCTCCATGTTGTTGAATTTCTACTTCTCCTTCATTTATGGGAAGTGACAATGATCATCTGACATACAGCACAAATTGGGGTGCAAGTATTATTGCACATTAAATATTAACAAATCTTAGTTTCTTTATTTTCAAGTATTTTGACAGATTTTTATCTTCAGAACAATTTTTATGTTTATGGAAAAATTGAGAAGACAGAGGAGAGTTCTCATATATCCCTCACCTAGTTTCCCCATTATTAATCTTGTTCATTACACATGATACATCAGTTAGTGAAACAATATGGATTTATTGTTATCAACTAACTTAATTTCTTTTAAAATTTTTAAACAAAAACTAAATAGAAATAAAAGTTCTACTATTCTCTGCATGTGCCCCCATGGACGTTCTTGCATACAGCAAATGTAATGCATGAAAACTACAACCCCCAGAATGCACTGTTGCTAAGACCCTTTCTGATTCCTCACTTATTCCTGGGGTACAACATCCCTAGTCTCTCACCTCCTTCACCATCTCCTCACCCCCTCCCTTGTCTTCTCTAGTGTTTTTTGGAATTTTCCATCTCTGCCTGAATTTAGAAAGGTGGTGGGTTGCAGACAGGTGGAGATGAGAACAGGACCATGAAACTCGGGTAATTTCCAGAGAAGCCTACATGGGATAGAGAACACCTGTCTGCCTATTTTATGGTCCCTCTGAGCCTGGGTTCATGAGCCAGAGAACATTTGTTAGGGAGGTGCAAACCATCTTCGTCTCTGTTTTTGCAGATGGTATCTAATTTGTGAGCCAAGCCTGAGTGTGCCGTTAGTAAAAGCATGGTGGGTTATTCTCAGCCCGGCTCCATCTGCTTTATAATTATTGTCACTTCTTCCAAGATTCTGGCATTGAGTTGTCAGTCTTCATTTGTAACTGGCTTTCCTTTGGCTTTGTGGACATCTTAGCAAGGGGTTTGGAAAGGCTGATTTGAGGCTGTTAGCCAGGCACCATTTAGAACCAGAAGTCTCTTTGGCTTACTATGGAAATTCCCCAAATAGCTCTATTTGGGGATTGAGAAAGCCTAATGAGATAGAGGGGCTGGCTGGCTGACAATAAGAGTCTGCCAAATTAGATGTGTTATTAGAAATAAAACAGATCCTGAGTAGCCAAAAAGGCACTGCACAAATAACACACTTTGCTTACTACAGAAAAGGTAAGTTTGTTTAGCTTTCTTCCACAAAGGGAAATGCACCCCATAGGACACGTTGGACATCTCAGTAAGAGGGAGTGGGTGGTGGCTTCTTGTAGATTTCAGTGCATTCTAGGTGATTCTAATGAGAGTTTAGGGCAGTGGGGGCCAGTTCTGGATTGGATTTTGTCTAGAAATAAAAACAATTTAGTGATGGGTCATCTTAATATTTATCTGGAGGCAGGAGGATGAGAACAAGTTGGCATTGATAAAGAAGGAGCAGTAACACACATTTGCATGGTGCATTATGAAGCTATGGTTCAAGGCAAGAATAAATACTTTCTATGACGTTTTCAGCTCAAATAGCAATGAAGATTTTTACTTTAAGAAACAAACAAGTAAACAAGCAGTAACCAATGTGTAAGTTGGAAGAGGGGGCTGTTAGTCATTTTGTGGTTGTAGAGTGGCCTTATGTCTGGCTTGTTTACTCATGATCCTGGAATGGCTTTTTCTGAGTTTTGCTTGTCTTCCAGGAGTATGTTTACATTCTGTTAGGACCATCACAGCCTGACTGCGAGCACCATTTTTCACTATCTCACATATTATCTTTTTATTCTATGCAACAAGTCTATGATTGTAGGTACTATTTTCATCATTGCATATTCCAGATGTGGAAATGAGTCAAAAGAGAGATTCAACAACCTGTTCTCATGTTGTTAACCACTGAAATACTAGAGCCTGGTGGGGAGAGTTTTTCTGTTGTTTTTCCAGGTATATCAGATGTCTAGGATTTTGGCCCAATGCAGTTCGTGATCAGTTCTAAACTGATCATGGGTTTACTATTTGAGTCATCATAGAATTGTCTGAACTGGCGAGTGCTAAAAACTTAGGGCAGAAAAGGAAGATGATATATTAGGCTCCAGTGACTATTAATCATCATTATGCTGCCTGATGGCCTTGGATAAGCTACACCTTAGATTGAAACTGGAACTTAGAGAGTGAGCTCCAAGAGATCTAGTGACAGTTGCTAAGCAAAGGGGTTGTATTTTAATAATAAAAGTCCTTCTGCCTGAGAGCTTAGATAAGATGTTCTCCCCATTACATCATGTTCTGGGCTATAAGACAGATCATCTGGTGGTCTGAGACCACTGAACATAGACACAGGTAGGAAGCTGTAAGGAAGAAAGCTAGACTTGCTCCTTTATGACTGAGGGCATTTATCTTGAGGTTGGAAACACATATGTGGGCAGTGTAACTCCATGCCTGATGCGGCTGCATATGTTTCTACTCTGCTTCTATTTCCAACTCCAAAACTCATTCTGTTGAATTTTCAAGTAGCTGCTGGCTCATTTCTGTTATAAACTTGGCCATGCCTTTCCCAATGGAAAGGCAGATAACTACATCTTTGTTCTTTCACTGTCTTATTATAGATCCTGTATACATGTGAATTGGGGTAGGAGGAAAATATATTTGTTCAAATTTTGCAACTTGACTTTTTCTTCATGAAGACAAAGAAAAGCACTGGGACAGTTATTACATAAATCAGAAAAAAAAATCAAAATACTTGTTTTTAAAAATGCATGTCAGTGTTCTATATCTCAATTATGCTGGTGGTTCCATAACTGTATGCGTTTGTCAAAATTCATGAACTATATGCTGAAATGGGTGAATTTTATGATAGGTAAATTAGACTTCAAAAAGCCTGGCTTTTGAAAGCTGCGTGTTAGAGGGCAAAATGGAGCATTCTTATGGCCAAGAGCCACTGGACATCTGACAGCCTTGCCCTTCATGTCCTCTCACTCTTCTAGGCCTAGGCTGAGATGGGTGCCACAGAGCAGGAGTGCCTGGGGGACTGGGTTCTTTTGGCAAACCCAGGGTGGAGTTGCTGGTGATGCTGCACTCTACAAAAGAAGATGCACTGTGGTTGGGCTTTCCTTAAGTCTCCTTAATAAGACAGGCCCTTTCCGTAAAGGGAGAGGAGGGCCCTGCAATGCATAGAGAGACGAGCAAGGAATAGAAGTTAAAAAGAAGTAGAGGCCTGGCACAGGAGCTCACAACTACAATCCCAGCACTTTGTGGGGACGAAGCAGGAGGATCCCTTGAGCCCAGAAGTTTGAGACTAGCCTGGGCAACATAGTGAGACCTGTCCCTACAAAACTTAGCCGGGGTGGTGGCGCATGCCTATAGTCTCAACTACTCAGGGAACTGAGGCTGGAGAATCACCTAAGCCTGGGAACTCAAGGTTGCAAGTAAGCCATCATCACCACTGCAGTCCAGCCTGGGTGTCAGAGTGAGGCTGTGTCTCAAAAACAACAACAACAAGATCAAAGAAAAAGAAAGAAGTAGAGCCTGGGTCAGTCATTCCAGCTGCAGGACACGTGGAGGGGCAGGAGATGATGGTGCAGGGGTGATGATGGAGGGGTGGGAGACAATGGTGGGGGCAGAAGAAGACAACTCAAGGCAGGCTAAAATACGCCCCTGAAAATATCCCCAACTAAACAAACCATTAAGCAACAAGAGCATCACGACCTCCATTAGTTACCATTGTTCTGGAAATTCTGCTCATTGCAATGAGGAGACAAACATATAAGAGAAAAAACTCTTCGGAAAAGGCAATTATTATGAACCACAAATAACAATATTGTTAACCTAGAACTTCCAAAGAAATCTACTGAAAAGGTACAAAAACTTAAACAAAAATTTGATAGTTGGCAATTACAAAAAAAAAGTACAAAAAGTTTTCCCAGTATAATACTTACCAGATAAAAAATATAAAGAAAAAGTGTTATTCACAATGGCAATACTGTGTATGAACTAGACAAGAGTAAATTGAACAAGAAATATACTGTACCAGTATTAAGAAAGAAGAGGAGGAGGAGGAGGAGGAGGAGGAGGAGGAGGAGGAGGAGGAGGAGGAGGAGGAAAAGGAGGAGAAGAGGAGAGAGAGAGAGAGAAGGAGAAAGGGAGAGAGAGAGAAAAATAGATTATGCTTCTGCATTGGAGCATCTAGTATTTAAAAGATAAGAGTTCTTTTTAAATTAATGTATAAATTTAATGCAATGCTAATCAAATTTTCAAAGGGATTCTAGAGTTGATTTGTAGATATATTGAGCAAAAATAATGAGAAACCTTTAGGGGAAAGAGAATGATGAAAGAGAACTTACACTAGCAGACATATAGACATATTTTAAATCTATGATGATGAAAGCAACAGCTTTCTCTTACCAGAATAGACAAACAAATTAAAGCAACAGAAAAGAAACCCTGGAAATAGACCCAAACATATAGAGTACATGATAAGGGTGGACTTCAGGTCAGTAGCATAAGGATGAATGACTAAATAAACTGACCTTGATCATTAGTTATTTAAAAAATATGGTTCTTATTTTACATCAATTTACCACAATAAATTTCCAAAAACTAAACAGTCAATTATGAAAAGTTAAGTAAATACAATAAAAGAACTATTCAAAAATTTAGATGAATATTTTCATAATCTTGGGGTGAGAAAACCAAAGGCAAAAATTGTAAATAAAATATTAAAAGATTTAGATAGATACAAATTTAAAACCTTGCTTTAGCAAAAGTGCAATAAAGAAATTAAGAGGTAAAGTAAGAATTGGAACATATTTACAATATTTGATTCAAAAAGGTGAATATATAGAGTCTCACAAATCAAAAAGAAAAAGATGAATGCTCCATTAGAAAAATAAGCAAATGGAGGCCAGGCACAGTGGTTCACGCCTGTAATCCCAGAACTGTAGGAGGCCAAGGCAGGCAGAACACGAAGTCAGGAGATCGAGACCATCTTGGCTAACACGGTGAAACCCCATCTCTACTAAAAATCCAAAAAATTAGCCAGGCGTGGTGGTGGGCACCTGTAGTCCCAGCTACTCGAGAGGCTGAGGCAGGAGAATAGTGTGAACCCGGGAGACGGAGCTTGCAGTGAGCCGAGATCACACCACCGCACTCCAGCCTGGGTGACAGAGTGAGACTCCATCTCAAAAAAAAATAATAATAATGTGAAAATATATTTACTACTTATTATTTAATGGGAATAGATTCCTATCCATTTTCTTATACATACACAATAAATTTACTATTGAAGATGAAATATCCATGTGTGGCATTAAACATTGGTGTAAACTAATCAAATCAGTGGGCTTCTCCAATTTTCCAGACATAAAGTATTCACTCTGGGAGAACCAAGTAAGAAAAAAACTCAATTTCTTACCAGCCGAAATGCAGAATCACAATTAGACTTAAATGGTCATGAAAAAATAAAATTTTTCAAACTGGAGACTGTAGAGTGTATTTCATATTCACTACACATGTATGTATATGGGTTTTAGCCACAGCTCCATTTATTACAATAGAAATTAGGAGCAATTTTAAAGTCCAATTATAGATAAATTATTAAATAAACTATAGTGCTTCCATATAATGAGTACCAAATAGTTATTTAAAACTGTTATAAAAGAGTATTTAGCGACATGGTAAGGTGATCATAATATTCTTTTTTAA
The DNA here is from genome assembly GCF_028885625.2 of Pongo pygmaeus. NCBI lineage: Eukaryota > Metazoa > Chordata > Mammalia > Primates > Hominidae > Pongo > Pongo pygmaeus. The sequence continues at coordinate 27,245,431 of NC_072380.2, forward strand.
TACTACCTTTATAGAGGTTTAATTTGCATATAATAAACTGCACATATTAAATAATAAAATTTGAAACTTTTTGACTTATGTATACCCATGAAACCATCACTATGATGAAAATAATGAGTATATCAATCACCCCCCCCAAAAAAAATTATTGTGCCACTCTTACATAGCCCTCCCCATTCCCCTGCAACCATTGATAAACTTTCTGTAAATATAAATTACTTTGCACTTTTCAGAATTTTATATATGTGGGATCATACTGCCTATACTCTTTTCTCATCTGATTTCTTTCATGCAGCATGATTATCTTGAAATTCATCCACATTGTTGTATATCACTTGTTCTTTTGATTGTTGAATAATATTCCATTGTATAAATGTAGCACAACTTGTTTATCCATCACCTGTGGGTGGAAAATTGGGTTATTTTCAGGTTTGGACTACTACACCTAAGGCTACTATGAATACTCATATACATGTCTTCGTATGGACATATGCTTTCATTTCTCTTGGATAAATATACACAAAGTTGGAATTACTGGGTCATAAATTAGGTTTCTATTGAACTTAAGAAACTGCCAATTGTTTTCCAAAGTGGTTATACCATTTTACATTCCCATCAGCAGTGTCTGAGAGTTCTATTTCCTCCACTTCCTCACTAACTCTTGGTATAGTCAGTCTTTTTAAATTTTAGCCATTTTAATAGATATGTAGCTGTGTCCCACTGTCATTTTAATTTGTGTTTTCCTATAAACACAAATATGGAGCATCTTCTCATATTTCTGTTTCCTATCCATATATCTTCTTTGGTGAGGTATCTGTTCAATTCTTTCACCTCTTTTTGTTTCGTTTTGTTTTCTGTTTGTTCTCTTGGTTTTTCATTTTTCCCTTTTCTTTTTTTCTGCCTTCCTGCCTTGAATATTTTTGAGAATTTCATTTTTATTTGTCTGTAGTTTTTTGAGTGTATCTCTTTGTATAGATTTTTAGTGGTTACTCTAGGTACTACATTATATATATGAAATGTATCACACACTACTGGTGTGGACATTTTGCTAGTTTAAGTGAAGTGTAGAAATGTCACATCTTTTTACATCCCTTTACCCTGTGGTGTTTACGGTATACTTGTCTTAAATATTTCCTTCACTGGATTGAGAACCACATTAGACAATGTTATACTTTGTTTCAATGGTCAATTTAGAAAACTGAGGAGGAGAAGGAAAGCCTATTTACCTATATTTTCACTTTTGTTGTTCTTGTTCTTTCTTACTGACGTTCCAAGATCCCTTCTTTTATCATTTCCTTTCTGTTTCAATAACTTTTTTCAACCATTCTTTAGGGTAGGTCTGCTAGAAACAAATTATCTTAGTTTGTCTTCATCTGAAGATGTCTTTATTTCCTCTTCATTCTTGAAAAATTAATTGCTTAGTATAGAATTCAGGGTTTCCAGTTCCTATCTTTCAGCACTTGAAAAATGATGTGCCACTTTCTTCTGGCCTCTGGTTTCTAGTGAGAAATCCACAGCCTTTCTAGTTGTTTTTCCTTTATAAGTAGATGTTCCTGCTTTGGGGCCTTTTGTTTGTCTCTGGTTTTCAAAAGTTTATGATGTGCTTTAGCATGGATTTGTTTGGACTTATTTTGGGGGGATTTGCTGAGCTTTGATTTTGGGGAATTTGCTGGGATTTGCTTTTCCCAATTTGGGAAACTTTCATCCACTATTTCTTGTAATACTACTTCCATCTCTCTCTTTCTCCTTTTCATCTAGAACTCTGATGAAACTAAAGTCATATTTTTTGTTACAGATTCACAGGTCACTCTAGTTTTATTCAATTTTTAACTTTTTTTCTCAGTTGTTCATACAGTTTAATTCCTACTGTTCTATCTTAACATTTACTATTTCCTCTATTCTTCTATTCTGCTATTGAGCCCATTCATTGAGATTTTTATTTCAGTTATTGCCTTTGTCAGTTAAAAGATTTCCATTTGCCTCCTCTTGGTAGCTTCTATTTCTTTGCTGAGGCTTTCTATGTTTTTGGCTGAGACTTTCTGCTTTTTATTTGTTTCAAGCATGTTTGTAATTGCTTATTGAAGCATTTTCATGATGGCTTCTTTAAAATACTTGTCAACTAATTCCACCATTTGTGTCATTTAATTATGGTCATCTGTTGATGGTTTTTTCTAATTCAAGTTGAGATATTTCTGGTTCTTTATATGGTGAGGGATTTTCAATTGTATTTGGGCATTTGGGGCTACATCATTAGATTCTAGATATTATTTAAGTCTTCTCTTTTAGCATGTTTTCTCTCACATCCAGCTAAGGGAGGAAGTGGAGTGCCACCTCATTTATGCCAGATGGGAGTGAAAGTCCAGGCTCCCCACTCAACTGCTTTTGACTCCCTGAGAGGAGGTTATTACTAGGTTATTACTAGGCAGGGGTGGGATTTCAGGCTATCCAATACGCCTCCACTGACACCATCCCAGACATCCCAGAGAGGGGAAGAGAAGAGGGGTGCCTCATTACAGCCGGTCATAGTGGAAATCTGTTCTCTCTACTTGGTCTTCCTTTTTTTTTTTTTTTTGTTTTGTTTTTTTGAGACGGAGTCTCGCTCTGTCGCCCAGGCTGGAGTGCAGTGGCGCGATCTCTGCTCAGTGCAAGCTCCGCCTCCCGGGTTCACGCCATTCTCCTGCCTCAGCCTCCTGAGTAGCTGGGACTACAGGCACCCGCCACCACGCCCGGCTAATTTTTTTTGTATTTTTAGTAGAAACAGGGTTTCACCGTGTTAGCCAGAATGGTCTCGATCTCCTGACCTCGTGATCCGCCCGCCTGGGCCTCCCACAGTGCTGGGATTACTGGCGTGAGCCACCGCGCCCGGCCTCTGCTTGGTCTTTCTTGACAGAGACGTGTGTGGCTATCGCTTTTCTACAATGTTTGACTGTGATAGGGTAGTTATTGTCTGGAAGGTTTCTGTTCTGCTACCTGTTTCCTGGTCTTTTGTTTAGAGAAAGTGGGCTTTTCTTGGGGCTTTTTTTTTGTTTTTTTGTTTTTTTGGTATGTGCCTGTTGGTATTTCCAGGTTCCCTGCTTTAGTTCAGAATATATGAGGTAAAAAGAAAACCCAGCAAACTCACTGTCATGTTGATCTTTGGGTCTCCAAGAGCCCAGCTGGTGTGCCTTCTCTCCACCTTTCAGCACCTGATAGTTTCATATATCATGTCCAGTGTTTTCAGTGGTACTTAGCAAGAGGAATAGGAATGGTGTGTCTACACTGTCTTGGTCACATAATATTCTTTGAAGTAAAAAACAGCAAAGAATAAAGTACCATGTATATGTGTGCAAATTTTGTAACAAAACATAAATATATCCCTGTAAGTGACCACTGAGCAAGACTTCTGTTGCCCAAAACTGTTGCTGAGGACAAAGCTGAAGTCAAAGGGATGCTATGTCTCCAGTATTCTAGAAAGATCCCCTACAAGTAGAGCCAGACCTTTCCATAGTACTTGCTACAAGCAGGCAGAAGCAGCCAATAGTCAATCCCACTGCCCCAAATCTATAAGCAGAAATGTCTTACAACGGGAAAAGCATGTCATGTCCTGTAAGCCTTGAGTCTGGATCTATACTGAGAGACAAGAAGTGTTCTCAATCAGATTTAAGAGTAACATTTTATCACACACACAACGTTGAAGAATCAATTTTCACCTGAAAGTTGTGGAATCTGTCTAAGATGGTATTAAGAGACAAGAAACAATGTTGACAGAACCCAGCTAAACTTACTGAACAGCTTTCTGTTTATCCTGCCACTGAGATGAGATGCCTTTCCTCTATATGCCAGTTAAATATATACCAAGAGGAAAGATTGGAAGGATGAAAACTAAAACAACATTCATCTCTGAAAGTTCAATAACTGATGATTTGTATTTTCTTCTTCATGGCTCTCCAGAATTTCTCATTTTTCATTATTTAACATGTATTACTTGTACATTTTTAAAATATAGTTTTTAAGTGTCCACAAGAAGAGTGCTTGTTTGATTTGGAACTTGTCTCACTAATGGAAAGCCTCAATCCTCTGAGCCTAAATAGTGAAAAAAATGAAGGTCAAGGGGCTCATTTTAAAAACTTATGAGCCAGTACTGATGAGTGCAGTACAATATTGCAGTCTTGCAGCATGGACAGATGCTTCTTCAATTCAGTGTCAATTAAACATTCTTCAAACAGGATATTCTAAACCATGCCCTTGGCCAGGCGCGGTGGCTCACGTCTGTAATCCCAGGACTGTGAGAGGCCGAGGCGGGCAGATCACCTGAGGTCAGGAGTTTGAGATAAGCCTGGCCAACATGGAGAAACCCCACCTCTACTAAAAATACTAAAATTAGCTAGGTGTGGTGGTGCATGCCTGTAATCTCAGCTACTCAGGAGGCTGAGGCAGGAGAATCGCTTGAATCCCAGAGGTGGAGATTGCAGTGAGCTGAGATCGTGCCATTGCACCCCAGCCTGGGTGACAGAGCAAGACTCTGTCTCAAAAAAAATAAATGAATAAATAAATAAATAAATAAATAAATTAAAATAAACCATGCCCTTGAAGTCCTTAGGGTGATTTCTTATAGACACTACTATGACTTTAAATTGAGATCAAAATGTATTCTGTTACTATCATCACATTTGCCTATTTTTAGAAAAGTCCTTTATCAATTTATTCACACATACACCCTTCCCTCACCCAGTCTTCAAATCCCATAGTCAAATACCTTAGTTTCTAACAAGGCTGGTTTCCTTTCCGTCCTCGGAGAGCATCACCCCTCTTCTGATGCTCACAAATGCTCGTCTTTCTGTCCAGAGTGGTAACACAGCCATTAAACATAAAACAAATTTCCCTGAGATTTAATTCCCTTGATGATCAAATTGACTAATGGCCACTTTGCCTAAAATTTTGGATTAAGCTTTGTCATTTTAAACCAAATATGAATATAAATATAAAAGCACTTCTGATTGTGTACTTCTAAAAATTGTTAGTAGCTTTTTGAAACATGGGATCACTTATTGTTCTGGGTATCCCATTCTATGTCATTTAGTTTTAAGGATTTTTTTTTTTTTTTTTTTTTTTTGGCTGGCCTAAATATGCTTTCTGTCAAGCTTTAGGCTCTCGGAAGTATGTTCCTAACTAAAACGAGAAGTTTCACACAATATTTGTCAAATTTTTTTTATTCCTCCTGTCTTATTCTTCAAGGTCTGTTTTTGTTTTCCACTGTATGCACCTGTGCACCTCATGTGTTTATTAACCAAATTAGCCCATACTCATAATGTATTCTGTTTATGAGGTATTGACATTTTGACAAGAATGAAGCTGTGAACTAGATGGATCTGAACTGTTCCAAACAACATTCCATTTTTTTCAAGACACCTGTTTGACAAAATAATAGTGGATTCTGAAACACAAAATATCATTACCAGACAGGCGTGGTGGCTCACGCCTGTAATCCTAGCACTTTGGGAGGCCAACGTGGGCAGATCACTTGAGGTCAGGAGTTTGAAACCAGCCTGGCCAACGTGGTGAAAACTTGTCTCTACTAAAAATACAAAAAAAAAAAAAAAATTAGCCATGCGTGGTGGTGGCTGCCTGTAATCCCAACTAGTTGAGAGGCTGAAGCAGAAGAATCACTTGAACCTGGGAGGTGGAGGTTGCAGTGAGCCGAGATCATGCCACTGCACTCCAGCCTGGGTGCCAGAGTGAGACTCTGTCTCAAAAAAATAAAAAATACAAAATATCATTACTAAGTGTATTATTTCCAAAAAAGTTCCTATGCCATTTTATATCCATTAAAACCTTTATAAATCTTCAAGATGTTCCTCTTTCCCTTAACTAACCCTGTTTTGGCACAAATTCTTACTTCTTTTGCTCTTCTTTCACATCTAGATGTATTTCCTACAATAATTTCTAAAGTAAGTTTTTCCATCTTTTCTAGTTGTTTTGAGCATGTTTCCCTTATGTATTTCTCTAGGTCTTAAATTATTTGTGTGCTGTGACTTTTTCTTTGACTTGTATTTTCTACAGCACTGACTAGTGCTGCTTCAACAAGAAACTGGATAAATCTTGCTAAATGCAAGTATTTTATAGAAAGACCCCAAGTTTATTTTCCTTTGAAATAAAAACTTGAGTGTTGCAGATGCATTTATATTTATACTGGTATTTTTCAAAATGTAAAATGTTTCCTACGTTAAGAAAATAAGACATATACTACTCTTCTGCTATTTCAATTTTCTAGTGAAACAAAATTTTCTCTGGAGCATCAGTGTTCCATGGTTGTTTTAAAGAGTTACAAATGGTAATGATTGTGGAAAGCTGGAAAGCTGTGCTAATGTATAAAAGTGCTGATTTATGTCACCAATGTGATGTTAGTCCTGCAACTGCAGAGTACCCTAACCTTGACAGATATGCAGGCCACAATTCAATGTCATTTAAATATAAGTGTTGTGGTCCTACAAGATAGGAAGAATCTGGAAACAGCTCAGAAAGAAGTAGCATATTGATTGGCTGTGTCTAATCTAAGTAGTGAAGTAACTGGGCTGGCTGTTCAGAGCTTGATCAGGTCCAATCTAGAGATAAAGGTTAATTAGGCAAGAGCTTATCTTGAACTCTGGAGACTTCAGTTGTAAAACCAATCCTATTTACAAAGTAGGAACTTGGAAGCCCCAGATGCCCCACGGCAAATAAAAGGAGTTCAGATTAGACGCCTGGGTCACAGGGAAGGTGTTCTAAGGATTTATAACTTCATATCTTATGAATGGATCAAAATCTCTGATTGCTGTGCAGCCTCAGCTGGCCAGAAGGCAATTCAAATGTACCTGGGAAGATGGTCTCAAGTAGCTTTGTGTGGCAAAGTATGCCCTTAATGTACAAGTGTCCTTAATCCAGGAAGATTAAGAATCAACTATAGGCATGATAAAATAAATTTATTTTTGGAGTGCTTTATATAACATGGAGAAACCCTGTCTATACTAAAAATACAAAAAATTAGCCAGGTGTGGTGGCAGACGCCTGTAGTCCCAGCTGCTCAGGAGGCTGAGGCAGGAGAATGGCATGAACCCGGGAGGCAGAGTTTGCAGTGAGCTGAGATTGCACCACTGCACTCCAGTCTGGGCGACAGAGCAAGACTCCGTCTCAAAAAAAAAAAAGTGCTTTGAGTATTAGTTTTCCATTGCTGCCTTAACAAATTACGGCAAATTTAGCACCTTAAAACAACACACATTTTATTATTTCACAGTTTATGTAGGTCAGAAGTTTTGGCAGTGGTTTCACTGAGCTAAAATCGAAATATCAGAAGGTCTGTGTTCCTTGTTCCTTACTGGGGTCCTGAGGAAGAATCTGCTTTGGGCTCCTTCAGGTTGCCAACAGAATTGTGCAATTGTGGGACTAACATCCCAGTTTCTTTGCCTGGTGGGAATGGTTCTCAGCTTTAAGAGGCTGCCCATATTCCTTGGCTTGTGGTTCCCTCCTGCCTTCCTCAAAGCCAGCAATAGTGGAAGAAGTCCCTTCTCATGCTTCTACAGTCTCCAAACCTCCACTTCTGCCTCTGCTTCTTTCACAGCTAGAGAAGTTTCTGTTTTCAAGGGTAATTAGACTGGGCCCACTCAGATAACCCAGGATAACATCCCCATCTTAAGGTCCGTAATCTTAGGATACAACATCTGCAAGATCCCTTTTGCCATGTTACATCGCATGTTCACAGGATCCAAAGATTTGGACATGGGACATCTTTGGGAGGCCATTATGCCACCTACCACATTTAATAAATTAATTTAACAGAAAGGCAGAAGAGTATTTTACTAAACCTATAAAGCAGCATTGGGATAATTAAGAGGAGAGAAGTATTCTCATAAATTTAACTTTTCAGGTTTACAAGTGGTGTTTAAGTAAATGCTTGCCAACTTTCTTAGGCCCTAGGACACAAAGAAAATCACAATATTTGCACAGCATCCCTGACCCCAGCAAATCACCTTAGGTGTGTGGCTGTGGTTGCCCCCATCTCATCCCCTTATTTCAGCTCTGGAAGTAAGATGACTTTGTTCACTTTTCTGAAACTGAATCTGTCCTTCCGACGCCACAGGCTGGCTCCTCCTCCAGGGCTCCCTTCACCTTCATTTTAGTCAAGATCAAGATGATTTCCCCTTATCCCAAATTATCCACTCTTCAACTGGAAAGCCGCTGGCAACTTCCCATGATGATCAAAAGTCTTTAATCAATCCCAAGCCAAGTTTCCATGGGGCTCTCTAAATATAAAGACCCTGTGGTTCCTGGGGGACTGGGCTGCCCGAGACACACTGTGTGCAACACATTCCATGGCTGATTCCATCATCATGGGCTGAAATCTTATGTGGTTGGCCCATAGCAAAAAAGGGTGCCACAAGAAAAGAAGAGGGGAGATTTGACTGTGGTTATTCCCATTTTAGAGATGAGAAAACAGAAACTTAGAACTTGCCCAAGATTACATCCAGTAAGTGATGAAGGTGAAATTCAATCCCAAAGCTTATGCCTTTTATAAAATAGTACCTCCACGGGATGCAAAGATGCTGATGAAAGTACGGCTAAAAGTATAAATTGAAGCCCCACGTGGAGGGCCTTGGCTGTCATGCTAAGGATGTGGAACTTAATTCTCTGGTCTTGAGAATAGAGAGACATTGAAAGTTGTTGTTGTTGTTGTTGTTGTTTTAGACAAAGTTTCACTCTTGTTGCCCAGGCTCAAGTGCAATGGTGCCATCGCGGCTCACTGCAACCTCCCCCTCCTGGGTTCAAGCAATTCTCCTGCCTCAGCCTCCCCAGTAGCTGGGATTACAGGTGCCCGCCACCACAGCCAGCTAATTTTTTATATTTTTAGTAGAGATGGGGTTTCACCATGTTGGCCAGGCTGGTCTTGAACTCCTGACTTTCAGGTGATCCGCCCACTTGGAACTCCCAAAGTGCTGGGATTATAGGTGTGAGCCACCGCACCCAGCCGAAAGTTTTTAAGGAAAGTAATGACATATAACATGTGTTTTTAAGTATTCTTGGGTTAAAATAAAATACTTTAAAAGCCTTCATATTTTATTTGGAAGATCTTGTTTTAATTTCTGTAACTCCTTAAAAAGAGAGGAGATGGAGTCTATGTAGAAAGAGGAAGTGAAATTCCTGAGCAGGAAATACATTTCTCTTTAAAAACTCAAAGCAACAAAACTTCAGCAACAAGAAGCGCCATTTTAGCATCTGGTCCCATCAAAAGTCAGATTTCTTGATTGGCTTGTTGAAGATCTCAAGCCTACACTTGTTACATTGCTAGAAGTGCAGAGTCAGCTTTTGTACTCAGAATGCCCAAAGCAGCTTGCTGGGTCCCTTGGTGCTCAATTAATATCAGCCATATTGGATTGAGATATTGACAACTCCTCAGGGATCAAAGACTGGATTCGGTCTTGTCCATTGTAAGGCTTCTTTAGAGAAGGTTTTCTTCATAATCCTTAGTCAACTAGAACTTCAATTTGCCCATTCCCCAAGTGCATACACTAGTTAATTGAGGCTTTACTGTAGGAATGGAGATAAAATTTCCCCAGGTTGCACAGTTGGCATTCTCAAGATCACGTTGCTCTCATCTTTCAGCTTGATACTATCTAAATGTCAAGTAAATGTGTATACAGTTGACCTTTGAACAACACAACTTTGAACTGGGTCCAGTCATGCACAGATTTTTTTGGATAAGTTACATTGAGTGTGCCTGCCTTTCCTGCCTCTCCTTTCACCTCCCCTTTCTCTTCAGCCTCTGCCCCTCCAAACCAGCAAGACCCACCCCTCCTCTTTCTCTTTCTCCTCAGCCTACTCAATATGAAGAAAACAAAGATCAAGACCTTTATGGTGACTCACTTCTACTTAATGAATAGTAAACATGTTTTCTTCCTTATAATTTTCTTAATAACATTTTATTTTCTATAGCTTACTTTATTGTAAGAATACAAAAATACAGTATAATATAAAACATACAAATTATGTATTTGTCAACTATTTATATCATCAGGAAGGCTTCTGGTCAACAGTAGGCTATTTGTAGTTACATTTTGAGGGAGGCAAAAGTTATATGTGGGGCCGGTCATGGTGGCTCATGCCTGTAGTCCTAGCAATTTGGGAGCCTGAGGCGGGCAGATCACCTGAGGTCAGGAGTTCGAGACCAGCGTGGCCAACGTGGTGAAACCCTGTCTCTACTAAAACTACAAAAATTAGCCAGGCATGGGTGGTGGTGGGTGCCTGTAATCCCAGCTACTCAGGAGGCTGAGGCAGGAGAATCGCTTGAACCCAGGAGGTGGAGGTTGTAGCGAGGTGATATCACGCCATTGCACTACAGCCTAGATGACAGGGCAAAACTCTGTCTCAAAAAAAAAAAAAAAACTATATATATATATATATATATATATATATGGATTTTCACCTATGCAGGGGTCCCCTAATCCCCATGTTGTTCAAGAGTCAACTGTATATACAGATAAGCTTAAGAGTGTTAACAAGTACTAGTTCTGGCTTTGCCACATGTTAATGGTGTGGCCTTGGGCAAGTTACTGATCCTCTCTTAGCATTCATTTTTCTTCTGTAAAATCATGAAACTAGTACTTACTGCATAAGGTTTTATGAGATTAATGAATTTATGTGTGTAAACTTTTAACATAATGCCTGACAAACACCTGATGGATAAATATTAATTTCTGTCATTAAGTATTAGTTTCTAGCATTATCAACTGTACACCTCCCCCAAAGTTTATAGTGGTTTTTATACTGTGCTGTTTAGCAATTCATTCTAATAAAAAGAAATGTGACAAGCATTTCCAGCAATAATGGACTCTTAAAGCTTTTGAAATTGCTCTGTGTGCTAAAAATAAAGCCTTTGGGATTCATTTTCATTGAATACAAAATTAAACCGTACTACAGAGAAAATGCAGTGGACCTTATTGATTCTTTTTTTCAACAGAGTCAGATTTCAAAGTCAAAGGTCGAGGTGTTTAGGAAAATAGATCTGTTTGTCCCAACCAGAAAAATTGGTTTTCCCAAGGACATTTTATAGTGGATGATTGGGTCATTTTCTCTTGCTACTTCTCTTGCCTAAATGTTCTTTAACCTTTCCTGCCTAATTCTACCTTGTTTCCAGGCCTGACTTAAATGTCACTCTTCTGTAGCCTCAAAGTAGCACCATTGCTATCAACTGCACCCCTCCTAAAAATGGCTGGCCTTGAGCATCTATGTCAGAAGCTGAGCAGGGATTACCTTCAGGAGAAAATATTATGGTCTCCTGTCCTACACTGTCTTATCTACAGTAATGGCATGACTGTTATTCCGTGCATCATGTTATCATGTCTCCATTTCACTGAATGCTTCTTAAGGACAAGGGAAACAACAACTAAGTTATTATGCTCCACAACTCCTGGCCCATAAAAAATCTTCAAAAAATGTTAAATTAAATCAAATTCTAAATGAAGAAATATGTAGAAGCCCTCTTTCTTAGTGCCCTGAGGTGCTTCTCACACACATTAGGTCCATGATGAATATTTTCCAGTCATCAGGCAAATGTTACTTGTTCCCAGTGGGTCACTGAATAAACAGAAATGGAAATTATCAGCTTTGGGTTGGAAGGTTGAGACGGCATGAGAAGGGAACAGTGAACTCTCAATTAAGTTGAATTTAAAGGTTCAAGCATGTTTTGAGAACATCATTTTCCCTGGCCTTCTACTATTAATATAATATATTGTTTTCAAATGCACGTTTTCCCATCTCAGCCCAGTGATTTAACTAGGGAGCTGATCCCTCAAACTGTTTGGCCCATGATCAAAAGAGGACATGGCTCATTGAGAAGATGTCAAGGGTATTTATTTCCTGGAAGGATAAATCATTTTCCATAAGCATCTACACAGTGGATATGAGGTGATTTCTTGCTTTGCTGAGCATCTGCTAACAAATTCAGAACCAAAATCTCCATGCTTAGTGACATTATTTTGTTTATTTATCCTTTGAATTATCAGGCCATAGTGATTTAGAACAAAGAGCATCCCACCCATCCTATCTTGAAGTTCCTGGATTCCTAAGCAACCCTCATAGGTAGTAATTAGCATCTCTGAAACATTTTAAGTATTTTAGAAAAAGAATGGATAAGACCCATGAAAACGAGACTTCCTAGAAATATTAATCCCATTGATATGACAACTGAAATTACCTATGTCTCCCCTTTATGCCAGAAATTGTTATTAGGGGGGTTCAGGAACCATGAATTAATCATGAAAGAACAGATAAGATAATGCACCTATATGCAGATGACTCTTTTTAACAAAGTGATTAAAGTTAGAACTATTTCAAGTTTTTTTAAATCCCTAATGGAAGCAGCACATTTACTGGGAGTACAGCTCTAAAAGCTAACCCCAGGAGTGAGTCTTCTTTGTCGGCTGGCAACATTATCGCCAGCTAATCAGAAGCTGTGGTTGTCAATTCTAAATGTCTTCTATTTTTAAAGATTAAAAATCATATTACTTAACACATGCAGTCCATTTGGTAGATCATATCTTTCAAAATAAAAGGACCAAAGGAGAAAATATTATAAGGGGGAACCTGTATGGTGAAGAATTTGGAAAGCAATGTGCATATACTATGCCTGGCATACAGTCAAGATTCAATTTATATCTGTTGAATGAGTGAATGAAGGGACTAACTTCCTCATTACAAAGAACAGAAGAATGAGGTCTTAAAAGTTAACCCGCTCAGTCAGACAACAGGTAAGAGGCAGAGTGGGTCTCAAAACAAAACACAGCAAATCATTCTACAAGGGAACTGCTCACTAGAATGGGGGAAAAAAAAACCCAACTTAGATTTAATTTAGCTCAACCTCATATAGAAGCACAAGCCATTCTGCCTACTTCCTTCTTTCACAACAGAATAGCAATTCAAACAGTCTTAAAAAAAAAAAAAAAAAAACTTTAGGGAGATCTCTTTACCAAAGCCAAAGCTATTTGAGGGGTCATCCCACTAGATGGATCCTAAATAATCATAGTAAGTTAATGGCAGAAGTAGAAAGAGGGACCGTTTCCACAACTGTCACTTGGACTTGGTGCCCTGGAAATTGGCACCAGGGTCCACTGCCCTGAGGACCTACAACCTGAAAAATGCCACAAGAACATGACCTCTGTGAGATAAACATCATTTTACTGTAATTTCTGCATGTTTATATACTTTAATTAATTTATAGCAGAAGTCACACCAATGGCTACCCATTTAGATCACCCATGAGAAAGACCGAGTGACTGATGCAGTGGAATCCTCTGCCACTAACATGAGACAATGGTGACTTCTTGCTCATCAGTTCCTTTCCTCATTCTCTAATTCCTAATTAATGTGAAACTGGTTGTGCTCCCTGCAGGGAACACAGAGGATGCTGATTTGCTGGAGGCTTTATTATACAATCCTAGTAAGTTTCTGCTCATAGGCAACAGGTATCTTAACAAATTATATTTTCCATAAAATATGTGATATACTATAAAGTACCTTAGGTTTTCTAAATTTTTAATCTGCATCATTGTATTTTTGCCATCCTTTTCTCAAAAAGCAGCCAAACTTAAATGCTTATCGCATCAATTAGTAATCTTCTGGCAGATCCACTGAAAATGGTATTTTCAATAATGGTAGTTGCACCAGAACTCCTGAAACCTCTCCTACAAGAATATCTCCTTTCCCATCCTTTATTTCCTTCTCCAGGAAAATGTATTTTTAACAGCTAATTAGTTTTCTTTTTTAACAGCTGAACACTTAATAACTGAGTTTCATTATGAAACAATTCTTGCTGTATGAAAGAAGAAAACCAAGGGAAAGAAATGGAAAGAAAAGAAACAAACATGAGCAGAGAAAAATAAGAGAACGAGAAGTCGGATGAAGATCTTTATGCTATAAAAGAGGCAATTGCAGTTGCAGTGTGGACCGTGCAATTGCACATCTCAAATAGAACAGGCTGAGGAAATCCTAAAGTAGTGAGTTTCACCTTTTTTTCCCCCTCAAAACATGTATTAGAAGCATTCTGTGGCAACTTAATAATTTGGGCTGAAATAAAGTAAATAGCGGTACATGCTTGATCTTTCATGAGCACAATGAAATCAGCCAAATTTAATAAATTATTAAAATAGAAGTATTACCACAAAGTCATTTGACCATCATTTTGAAATCCTATTTGATCATCCTATTTGATCATTCCTATTTGATCATCCTGATTTTTGTATGCTCCTAATAAAGATTTTTATTGCATCCTTCTCCCATATACTATATAAGCACAGTACTTAAAACTTCTTGATTAATCTCTTGCTTTCTCTTTTACTAAAATTTACTCATGGTAATAAAAATCATTGAAAGATTGAAATAATTATACAATCACAAATCACAGAGAATTTAATCACTTATAACCATTTCAACCAGTGAGTAAGAGCTAAATGAGATGGAACACAAATAATGGGCTTACTAGGAATTTTTAACATAGTTCTACCTTCTTCCACTAAGAAGGTATTCTGAAATCGAATGTGTACAAGCAACATGACTATAGGGATTATTTTAGAGCCACTTTATGTATACATGTATATTTTTAAGTAAATTGATTAAATATAAATATTTAAGTCAATAATCAATTACAAGAATTAGTGCTTTGATTATAACTGGTAATAAATTATTTCTTATACATGACACTACTAAACTGAACATGCCAGCATGTCACCCTTTGAAAACCACTAAAATTGTTATTTTTAGGTCCAAAGGCTTATCTCAATATATGGCAGACATTGTAGTTAAGCATTTAGCATGCATTGTCTGATTTAATGCTGTGGGCATCTTCCATTTAAATGAGGAAAGGTGATATGAATTGCCCGAGGAAACCCAATTTGTAAGTAATGGAGGTAGGATTTGACCCTAGATCTATCTGATTCCCAAGATTTGAACCTCTGTGCTGCACTTGTACTGATACCACTATTCCCAAAGAAGGGACAAGTTTCTTAAAGTGACGGGTCTCTAAGAGAATCTGATATGAAACATTTACCTAGTGATATGGTTAGGCTTTGTGTTCCCACCCAAATCTCACCTTGAATTGTAATCCCCAGGCGTTGAGGGAGAGACCTGGTGGGAGGTGATTGGATCATGAGGGTAATTTCCCCCCTGCTGTTCTTGTGATAATGAGTAAGTTCTCAGGATATCTGGTGGTTTTATAAGCTTCTGGCATTTCCCCTGCTTGCACTTCTCTTTCCTGCCACCATGTGAAGAAGGTCTGCTTCCCCTTTGCCTTCTGCCATGATTGTAAGTTTCCTGAGGCTTCCCCAGCCATGTGGAACTGAGTCAATTAAACCTCTTTCCTTTCTAAATTACCTAGTCTTGGGTAGTATTGATGCAAAAGTAACTGCGGTTTTTGCCATTCAAAGTAATGGCAAAATCTGCAATTACTTTTGCACCAACATAATATCTTTATAGCAGTGTGAAAATGAACTAATACACTTAGAAAATTTAGAAATTATAGAAAGTGAAATTTAATAAAATTAAAATTTCTTAAGGTGACCTGTCTCTAAGAGAATGTGACATGTTTATCTAGAAAATTTAGACAGCATAGAAAGTGAAATTTAATAAAATAAAAAATAACTTTAGAGTGATCATCGTTCAGAGATAAAAGTATTAAGATGTTGTTGATATCCTTTTATTTTCCTCTTTTAATGCTTACTGAATTAAAAGAATAGAACTCCTATCTGCTTCTATACAAGAAATTGGGAAAGACAGTGGTGCTTTGTCTCTGAGCCTCATCAGATCCCTTCAAGTGTCAGTTAGTCTCTAAGCTTTTGTCATAGTTTTGGATTTGCAAAGGGAATTCTGTAAATGTGTTTAAGAGAAAGGCCTGGAGAGAGTTAAATTTTTGTACACAAGAAAACGAGAAAAAATTTTTGTTTCTGTGTTATTGAAAAAGAAAGGATCAGACAAGAAAGGTGATTTTTAAAAAGAGGAAGAAAAGAGGGTCAAATTATGTGGTGGAGTAGCCAAAGACTTCTAAGAACAAGAATATTTGATTTTCAATTTTAAGTCATTTTTACTTTGAGATGCAGTTCTCGTACACCTGTTACAAAAGGGCTTCTCTGAGTGGCCTTGTGTGCACAGCAAGGAAAGGGACTCAGTTCCATTTGGAGTCAATGACAAGGCCAATGAGAAATTGCACCAAAACATGGAGCGAAAATTAGCGTTTTCTAAGAGACAGACCGTCAGAGCCAAAAGTGACCATCAAGTATATCTTACCTGGAAATTCACGGAAATGTTGGGGAAGGCATTAGACTTCAATAGAATACGGAATGGAATGGACATTTGAGCTAATCTTTTCTGGATTTTAAAAGGCAGAGTAACTGCTGAGTGTTATGGAAAGAATAAACATATTGAGTATCTGATACCATTTTAGTCATGTACATTGTTTCCAAGTTTTACTACTTTATGTAAGTCTACAACTATAATGAGATGCCACAACTTGCTCATCAGAACGGGTAAGATGAAAAAGAATGATGATATTAGGTGCTGGATATCCCAATTACCCTGATTTAATCATTACACATTGAATACATGTATCAAAATGTCACATGTACCCCCAAAACATGTATAATTATATCAATTTATGAGATTTTTTTAAAAGACTAAAAATACTAAGTGTTTTTTTGAGGATGTAGAGCAATAAAATTTCCTTACATCGTTATTGAGAGTATAAATGAAAACTCCAACTCTGGAAATTGTTAGGGTTTGAAAGTTTACCCTGCAGCCCATCATTTTCATTCCTGAATATATACCAAAGGGAAAATAGTGCATATAAACATCAAAAAGCTAACTTGTCCATTCAGAAATTTCCTCCTTGGCATGTATATTTTCCAATTCTGAGAAAAATTAGTTGAGAAAGATGGGAAAAAGTATTCTAATTCTTTTGCAAAAATTAAAGCTTCACAATTAACATACATTAGTGGTTGGAAGGAATTCACTGAGTGGTAAGAAGCAAGAACAGAAACAGGCAAGAATGGTAGTCAAAGGTTAAGGCGAGTGTCTCCTGGGCCAGTGCAGGAGCATATAGGTAGGAAATGGTCATGATCTCATCAATTAGCAGTGCTTGTACTTGTGGCCATGTTCAAGTCTGTGTTCATGGCCCAGTCTGCATTCTTGCAAATAAAATAAACACTAGTACATGTAGATTCATAAAATACTTTATAAATCCTGGGAGGATGTCCCAAGAAACAAAAAATTTTGAAAGCAAAAGAAATCCTAAATTGTCAATATTGACATGTGATTCTGTGTGGCGCTGTTAACCTTTCAAGGAGATCTAAATGTTATTTGAATACTACTGAATAATGTTTGCTGGCACTTTTCAGTGTTTGAGTATTGGCTATAGGCTTCAGTTCTAAGTAAACATTTTACCAAAAGAGAGACAAAGAGAAGATGTGAATGTTATGAAATACTCCATCATGGAATCAGAAACTGATGTAAATCTGAACTAGCAAAGATGATAGCACTTTCAATAATAAATGAAAATCACAGCAGGCAGACAAAATATTTTCCTCATTTAAAAAAATAAGCTTATATGAAGCAACATGCACCCCAATAGCCAAACTAAAGATGCTTTTGCTTGCAATCAATGATTCAGCCAGTGTCATGACAAAAATGAAAGAAATTGCTCCACATCTTTGATATTTCTCATAAAACAAAGATCAAGATTACCTGATAGAAAAATTAAGACTGAATGTTTAAAATCTTTATTTTAAAAATAGCTTTAGAATAATTGTGATATTATCTTTCAACCTTTAAAATGATTATTAAGCATTAATTTTGTGTTAATAATCCCTTCTTTTAATGTTTTCTGGTGTCAAATTCTTTACACTGTATTGAAATACATAATCTTGTCATAATATCTTGGTAGGTAATAATAATTAACCGTTCATGTATTACATACTTTTTTAAACCAAAAAAAGAAAAGCCTCTGGAACTTTCAGTATAACCCTATTACAAAACAAGTGATTGAATCTTTATTATGTCCATTCATTATTACTTTAAAATACAAATAAAATGTAATGAGAAACACAACTTATGATTTCAGAAACTCTGATTTCTTATTCGCAAGTTCCAAAATTACTAAAGTTAAGGGATTTGGAAGCACTACAAAAAGTCATATAAAAGAACAGCTCTAGCTCTATTCATAATAAATAAGGCTAGAAAAACCCCTTATTAATATTTCCCCTAAATAATAGCTCTAATTATAAATAAAGCACATGTCCTTGTCAGAAGGTTTCAGTGAAATGAAACCAATCAGTGATAGATAAATCAGCTTAAACAGCTCTACTTGCCTTGAAAAGAATGTTCATTATGGATGGAGCTGGAGGCCATTACTCTTAGCAAATTTATGCAGGAAAAGAAAACACAAATACCACATGTTCTAACTTAGAAGACACAAAGAGGGGAACACTGGGGCCTACTTAAGGGTGAAGGGTGAGAGGAGGGAGAGAAAAAAAAGAAAACAAGTTTAAAAAAAAAGAAAAAAGAATGTTCACGTATAAAAGCCAATCCAGAAAAAGGTCAAAATACTTTCTCATTTATCCTTTGCAAGCTGCATAGTAACTACTTTGTGTAGAGCTTCTTACCACTCCCAGTTTCAGTTGTCTTGGTTCTAGAATTGTTGTTTCATACACACAATAAAACTCTGCAATTTTTAAATTTGATCTGATTTTATTTTTGACACAGGAAGTGAAAAGACAACCAACAAAAGGAGAGAAAATATGTGAAAATCATATTTCTAGTAAGGGCCTATTATCTACAGTATATAAAGAAGTCTTACTGATCAATAATAAAGATAAGCAACCTCATTTAAAAATCAGCAAAGGATTTGGGTAGATATTTCTTTAAGATATACAAATATTTGATAAGCACATGAAAAAATGTTCAACATCATTAGTCATCAGGGAAATACAAATAAAAGCCACAATGAGATACCACTACATACACACTATAGTAGCTATCATCAACGAGACAGACAATAACAAATGTTGGCAAAGAAGCAGAGAAATTGGAACCTTCATACATTGCTCTTCAGAATGTAAAATGGTGGAACCAGTTTGGAAAACAGTCTGCTAGTTCCTTAAAGGGTTAAGCATAGATTTTTCCATATAATTCAGGATTTTACTCCTAGGTACAGACCCAACAGAATTATAATCATATGTCCACATAAAAACATACACATGACTGTTCATAGCAGCATTATTCATAGTAGCCAGAAAGTGAAAACAGCCCAAATGTCCATCAACTAATAAATTAATAAGCAAAATGAGGTACAGTTGGCACTCCGTATCCTAGAGTTCCATATCTGAGGATCTGACCACTATTCAAAAATATTCAAAGAATAACTATCCAGGGTGATGGTGTATGTCTGTAGTCCCAGCTACTCAGGAGACTGAGCAGTGAGGCTCGCTTGAGCCCAGGTGTTTGAGTTCAGCCTGAGCAACACAGCGAGATGCAATTGCTAAAAATAAAAAAAGAAAAAGAAAAAAAGGAAAAATAATTTAAAATAACAATACAACAATGAAAATAATAGAAGTCAAAAATACAATATAACAACTATTTAGAGAGCTTTTACATTGTGTTCAGTATTAAAGTATGCAAGAAGATGTATATAGATTATATGCAAATACTATGCCATCTTATATAAGGGACTTGAGGATTTTTGGATTTTGGTGTGTGCATCAGGAAGAGTTCCTGGAATCAATCCCCCATGGATACCAAGGGATGACAGTATATACATACAATAAAATATTACTCAACCTTAAAAAGGAATGAAGCCTTGGAAACATGTTAAGTGAAAGAATGAGACACAAAATGTCATATATTGAATGATTCCATTAACATGAAAATGTCCCGAATAAGCAAATCCATAGAGACAGAAAGCTAATTCATGGTTGCCAGATGCTGGAGGGAGGAGAGAATGGAGAGTGACCACTGATGGATGTGAGGCTTCTTTCTGAGGTGGCGAAAATGTTCTGGAATGAGGTGGTCGTGATGGTTCATGACTTTGTCAGTATACTAAAATATACACTTTAAAGGGGGCATTTTATGGTGTGTAAATTATATCTCAATTTTTCTTTTTCGAGACAGAGTTTCATTCTTGTTGCCCAGGCTGGAGTGCAATGGTGCGATCTCAGTTCACTGCAACCTCCGCCTCCCAGGTTCAAGCGATTCCTGCCTCAGCCTCCCGAGTAGCTGGGATTACAGGCACTCGCCACCATGCCCAGATAATTTTTGTATTTTCAGTAGAGATGGGGTTTCGCCATGTTGGTCAGCTGGTCCTGAACTCCTGACCTCAGGTGATCCGCCCACCTCAACCTCCCAAAGTGCTGGGATTACAGGTGTGAGCCACCATGCCCAGCCCTCAATTTTAAAAATAGTGTATATCCAGGAGCCTGGGTGAAATTATTACAGGAATGAGAGTAGACAGAAAATGCCCAAGGACTGAGACCTGGGACATTTCCATGCTTAGTGTGAATCTGGACATTATGAGTAATCATCAAAGATATCTACTGTCTTTGCATAAAAGTGTACAAGCATGGCTTTTCATGACTTGTTTATAATGAATAGAATGTGGTAGCAGTGTAAAATAAAAATTTTCCACCACACACTTGTTAAAAAGTGGCAAGCTATACATAAAGATCCACTGACAAGTCTCACATTGGAAAAAGATAAGTGTCACAAACATGGCAGACAAAGCAGTCACATCCAGAAATATATAAGAAATTTCTATAAATTAGAAGAAAAAAGACAACCAAAAATGAGGACAATGAACTAAAGTGATGAACAGGTAACTCATAAAATAGGAAACACAAATGGCCAACAAACACATTAAACTATTCTGAATATTATTAGCTGTCAGAGCTATATTAGGCTAGAGAGCAACGAAGTAGTTATACTCTGTGGGTGAGGCTATAAATGGCTAGCATCAGCTTGTGGAATAATTAGGCATTATCTTGCAAGGTTGAATATGCATAACATATCCCAACCATTCCATCCCCAGGTAATTATTGAGACATTCCTTCACACATACAAAAGGAGATTTATGCAAGAATGATCATAGCATTGTTCTTCATCACAGTAAAATAAAACAAACAACCCAAATGTCCATAAATCAAGAATAAATAAGTTTTGTATAATCACAGCATAGAATTTCTATCTCAGCATAAGTCAAAGAAATATAGCAACACTCTTTGTCATAGATGAATCTTAGATATATAATGTAAAATGGAAGCTGTGAGTCTCTAAGAACCACATACAGAATATTTTTATAAGACTCAAGGACAAATCTGAGACATATTACTTAGCGATGCATGAACATGTAGTAAAGGTAAAAACAAATAGCTGTGGAATAACAAAATAAATATCAAGGCAATATATTCCTCCAAAAGAGGAGGAAGGCAGGGGCACTCAGTTGAAGCACACAGATAACTTCATATTATTGGTAAATTTGAGGGTCTTACCTTGGTCAGTGACATCACAGTACTTTTAAAAATGTTTCATGATCTTTATATACATTATATGCATTAATTGTATGTCTAAATGTTATGTAATTTCAAAATGCATTGAGAGAGAGAAGAGCCACAATGATGCAGAAGAAGCGAGCCCTGAAATTCGGGCTTAGTCCAGGAGGGTTCTTGGCTTCACCCAGGAAAGAATTCCAGAGCAAGCCACTTAGTCTAGGAGGGTCCTTGGCTTCACCCAGGAAAGAATTCCAGGGTGAGCTGGTGGTGTTAGACAGCAACTTTTATTGAGGTGGCAGGGTACAGCAGCAGCACACATACTGCACCTTGCAGAGCAGGGCTACCCCATAGGCAGAGTGCCAAGAACAGCAGCTCAGGGCAGTTCTGCACTCATGTTTATACCTATTACATGAAAATTAAGGGGGCAGTTTATGCAGAAATTTCTAGAAAAATAATGATAACTTCCAGGTTGTCAAGGTCATTGCCATGGAAAGGGAGAGTAACTTCTGAGTGCTGGCATGGCAATGGTAAACTAACATGGCATACTGGTGGGTGTGTCTTACAGAAAGTTGCTTCTACACTGGACCTATTTTAGCTAGTCCTCAATTTGGTCCAGCGTCCAAGACCCACCCCCAGAGTAAAGTCCCCCCTCTTACCTCAACAGGAATATCAATGAGACCTCTATCTACAATTGTACCCCACAGCCTTCTTGAGCACCTTGACAACCAGCCTTAACATGGGAACTCACACATTGATAGAACAGAGAGATAGAAAGAATCTGAATCCTCAGATTTCTGTCATATATAAAGATATTAATATATTTATATTCATTATTTAAATCAATTTCCCTTTTTAAACTCAAAATAAATAAATACTCTTTTGTAGAGAAAAGCCAAAATACAGAAGCAAAAACTAAAGAAAATAAGATAATAATAATTCTTTCCTTCTCCCTTCCCCATAAATAACCACTGTTAAGATCTTGATATCTAATCCTTCCTCAACTTCCATAGGTTTTTATATTGTGTATGTAGTTCTTCTCCCTAACTGTGCCATGAATTACTAGAGGACATTGATTCATTTAACAGACATATATTGAGTGCCTTTTGTGTGTCAATCATTGTTCTAAGAATAGGAATACAAAATGAAATACTATACTGCCTATCAGGGACCTACCCATGGACCAGCACCACCCAGCTCTCTCATCTCACCTCTGCAGGCCTACAGGTGATGGAAAAGACCTCACAGTCTAGTTATGTGCCCTCCCCACCACATAGCTCCCATAACTACCACCTCCTGCTCTAGCACCTAAGCCCCTGCCAAGCTCATCTTATATTAACTGGTAAATTCTATAATTTCTAAAACTGAAATTCTTATTTCCAAATTAGTATTTATTCATCTTGAGGTAAAAAAAAAGGTGAAATTAAACTAAAATAGGAAACCTGAGTTTCTATGGCAAATAGAGAAATACCCCACATATTTGAAGAACAGTTTTTGTTAACGTGGGTGTAGTGTCATCATCAAATGAGGAGCAGTCTTAACACAGAGATTCTGCTGTATTCAGTGCCAGCTAAGCTCTTATTTTGGTAAGTACTAGCCAAGCATATATGGGAAAATGAAGGGATACATTTTTTTGCAATTTTCTAGCATTCTAAAGAGAATATTATTTCTAAAACATGTATTTCATCAAAGGAGCAACTTATACATTGTTACATTACCTTAGAAGATTTCCTTCTAGATGGATAAATAAAAGAAACTCTTCTTTGATCTCACACCAGCACAACGTAATTCTTTCCTGCATGAATCATGGTCTTCCCTTTATCAGCTGTGAGTGAATATGACAATGAGATTGTGCATGCATGAGCTCAGAATGAGCCATCTTCATCTCTGTTCTGGCAGACACCTTCTACAGGGTCTGTCCAGCCCGGCTTTCTCTTCTCTGAGGGCTACTTATCCCCACACTCAGGGTACTCATGTTTGTACTACATGACATGGATCTCCTGACCATAGCTACTTAAACAAACATGGAGTGTTGACCCTATCTGGGGAAACCCAATTGTTCTTCTAAGATTTAAGAGCCATAGTGAACCTGAGTGAGTCATTAGAATTGAGGACATGTAAACTGGTGATTAAGTAGGGACCATCTTCCACCAGGTGCACAGAGAAGCATAGAAAGCCTGACATGAGGATTGTATTGAGGGGTGGGAGGTGGAGAAAGGGAGAGAGAGAAGACACTTGGAGGGGAGCAGCTAGAAAAGACCCATTTGGACTCAGAAGGACACAGAGCATGGCTATCTTGCTTCTCAATGACCCTCCAGTTACAGTTCCAGCCCCTAATGAGAGAGGCTCTGCAGACCTTACTTACAGAAGTTACCCTGCATCATCCCATGACTTGCTTTCTTTTCTTTAACATATTCAACTGGGTTTCTATTATACTAAGCCAAATTGACCCTGATAACAAGTGTGTCTGTCCAGGCCAAAGAAAAGGTGGCAGTGTCCAAATTAGGCAATTTGAGAAGGCTTTCATGGAGAGACTTTCTGTGTGTGTGAGACAAGGTCTCACTCTGTCGCCCAGGCTGGAACACAGTGGTGTGATCACAGCTCCCTCGACCTCTTGGACTCAAGGGATCCTCCTGCCTCTGCCTTCTGAGTAGCTGGGACCACAGGTGCATGTGCTATCATGCCTGACTAATTCATTTTATTTTGTCTTTTTTTTCTTTTAGAAATGGGGTCTCACTATGTTGCCCAGGCTGGTCTCAAACCCCTGGGCTCAAGTAATCCTCCTACCTCAGCCTTCCAAAGTGCTGGGATTACAGGTGTGAGCCACATACCTGGCCCCTCAAGGGTCTATTTACAAAGGCATGAGTGTTTATAAAGAAACCACAGGAATAGTGCAATACTGTTGGGATAGTGTCAACTTCTCCATCCCTAGGCCTGGAATAGTGACAGAAAGGGGAATGGAGTGACGGAGGCTCTGACTTTTGAGAAACACAGCCAGCTCTGGAGACATCACAGGGAGGGAGCCAGGGCTTTCAGTGCCCCGGGCTTTCTTTGCTTCCCTGCCTCTGATGTCTTGCCATTGCTCCCCATTGGCCAGACCCATCAAAAGCCAAAAGCAAGAGAGCACTTCCAT
The DNA here is from genome assembly GCF_028885625.2 of Pongo pygmaeus. Taxonomy (NCBI): domain Eukaryota; kingdom Metazoa; phylum Chordata; class Mammalia; order Primates; family Hominidae; genus Pongo; species Pongo pygmaeus. The sequence continues at coordinate 27,270,088 of NC_072380.2, forward strand.
GAAAGGCAATGCAGGGCAAGTCATGGAGGATGGGAGTGGATGGAGGGTCAGCAAGTAATAGCAAGCACAGATGCCCCGGCCCACGGCCGCTTCTACTATACCACATGCCTCTCACAATTATAAGATTGCCATGTTTGCTGATCTCACACTTTATTATAACTCATCAAATATTTATTTATCAGCTCCTACTTGTGTGGTATTATGTTTGGTTCCAAGAAGACATTGATCTCAAGTCAGACCAGGTTCCTATCTATGGGGTCTACTCTTATTTTTATATGGATCAACTGTTTAAAACACAGAGCTGTTGTTGCATTTCTGTGTGCTTGTGCAATGTCCCTACTATCCTTTAGGTCTCATGCATGTGGTTAGGCACCACCTGAGGGCAATGAGTGTGCTGGCTGTATTTTCAATGTCAGAAAACCTAACGTGGTTAGCTTTTGTAATTAAAGTTTTTATTTCCTGGTGGAAGAGATAAAAGGAAAGTTGTAATTTAAACGCACGCACACACACACACACACACTCCCTAAAATTCCAAAGTATTTGTAAGTATAAGTGTGCACAAAAATTTACACTGGGATTGGTAGTCCCCAAATTGTCTTTCTTGTGCTTCTCTTTTTGCCTTTTAAAATTCCAAAGTACCTTGAATGGTAGGAATCTTGCTGAGCCCTGTCTTTTTGCAAACCATCCAGCAGGCTCATCTATATTAAGGATCCTGAGTGTGGCAGTAAGAAATCTGGCTTTTAACCTATAACCTAGTTGTGTGTCTCCATCCATTTGTACATACATCCATACATACATACACTCATCCATCTATCTATCCATCCACTTATTCATTCATTTATTAATTCATCCATCTAACATTAACTGCTTACTAATTTATTCCAGGAACTGATAAAAAAAAATCCAAAATCATAAAAATGAGACATCTCCAACCTCAAAAAGCTCTAATAGGGGAAGACACATATTAACCAAGGATATTCATACCATATTGCAGGAATTAACATGAACTTTGTAATCAAGACATGAAAACACCTGGGGAAAACTTAAATAAGTAAAAGAAGCCATTCTGAAAAGGCTACATACTGAATGTTTCAAAAAATAAGCCACTACACAATATTAAAGCATTGTAAATATTTCTCTTATGGGACTTATTAATTTTGCTCTATCCTTAGTGTGTGTTTACTTCTTCCTTAAAACTATAAACTCCTGAGACAGGAGCCCTGGACTTTCCATCCCTGTTTCAGTCCAAATGCCCAATGCATTGTATTTCAAAGGGTGGATGATCAGGGAGTATCAGTGAATGTCAACTGCATCGTAAGTTTCCAAAGCAGGTTTTCTTTAGCTTCAGAGGATCTATGCAATGATATGCAAAATGTTATATTTATGAGCATAAGCTATGAAACAAGGTCCATTGCTTTCATCAGATTTTCAAAAGGTCCCATCTCTAAAAAAGGTTAAGGATTATAGTCCCATGGTTGAACTATGTATGTAACTAACTGACAAAGTTCTCAGCACAATGCATGACATGTGAGCCTTCAAAATGCCTTCACAGAATAGCAACAATGACACTACTATCAGAGGGACACTCATTGCATGATGATGTCTTTGCTTCCATCTCAGGCAGACTCCATAAAAAAAGGAAAAAAAATCTATGAACATTTTATTAAGAGATAATCCCTCTCTAGGTTCACTTACAGATAAAAAAAAAAAGTTAGGTTTTATTATTGTGGTCTCTTCTCATCATCCAGTTTTGCAGAAAGTCCTGCTGCTGAACTCCCAAGGGGAACACTTAATGATCAATCCAGTGTTACAAGAGACACTAGGGTCACAGGAAGGAACAGAGACTGTTAATCATGCCAGGTTACAGGAAGAAAGAGTTTGTTCTCCATTAAAGATACCTCATGCTGGGCAACAAAACAGCAGACCAGGGATGGAGTGTGGGCCTGTAGTGAAATACTATAATTTTATGTTGCCTTGGCTTCCATTTTGAATATAAGTTGGACTTTCTCATACCAGAAGCAAGACTTAGTCACCCCTGACAGTTTCCAGTTCTCTGCCTCCTCCCAGTGCCTCAATGTGGTTGATACAGATATCTGCTTTATACAACTGCCTCCCAGTGACCACCTCCCTATGGGACAGCTGGATGCAACCTACGTGACCTACCCTACTGACCCTACACCCTGCATGGACTGTGTAGACATGCTGCAGCAACCTACTGTAAGTCACAGCATGACTCATGGAACTTGCACCTGCTTGCTGTAAACCTGAATTACCTAGGGGAAACCTGCTTGGGTAACCCACTGAATCCTAATACAGTCTCTGGCCCATAGGCCTCTCTCTATTTTGCTTCCCACTGGCTGGTTGAGTCTGCATGTCCCGGATGGCTCCCCACTCCCAGTTGGCCTGTGAAGCCTGCTGCTGCTTCTCTCCAGGATCTGTGAGTAATAAACTGCTTCTGTTATTTCATGTCTTCTGTTGAGTTGCCTTATCTGTTTCTCATTCGACCAACAGATTGGACCTAACTTCTTTCCCCACCAGGGCGGTGCTAAGGAATGGCTATCTTGGTAGGAATAAACTTGATACAGATCAGACAAGAGCCACAGGGTGTCTGCCAGGATACACAAGCTTCTTGTGGTAGGGACACCTGATCACATATTTAGCACTTAGGTATCAGGTGATCCACTGGGATAAAGAAGAATCCCATGAAAAGCTCACTGTAAACATTCATGACCAAATTCCTAGATCCCTCCCAGCACAGAGCTAGAGTCTAATAGCCACTCTTCAGAGAGACATCTCAAAACCAAATAAGAGAAAAATACAAGGCTCCACAGGTACAAACAGATGTGTGTGCTCTCCTACACCTCCCATGGTTGAGCCACATATCCTCCTTTTTTTGACCTCTTTGGTCTGGACAAGAGGATTAAATAGTGATATGCTCTAATTCATCCATCTATCACCCCCAAGGATCACCTCCTCCCTTAATATCCTGCTGAATGACAGACAGAAGGAGCACTCACCTGGCAAGTGCCTGCTATATAATGTCATCGAGAAATGTTAACTTTTATACATCAAAACGCTAGATCTTAAGTGACAGGTGATCAATTTATATGGTGAGAAGTATAAAACTCTTGGCATGAATGACTCTGTGCAAACCCCTGCACTAAGAGGCTTGACCAAATTCTAACATGGCTTCTGGCAGCCTAAAGTCTTGTCATCCTGGGATGAACCAGCCCCCATGAGTTTTTGTCTAGAAAAGCACAAGGCTGTCAAAAGAAGGTACTATTTCTTGGGGCCCGCACTCAAAGATAAGTTCCTGATCTCCCTTTCTAAGAGTATTTACTTAAAAAGCTTACCATTGTAAATCCTTCCTCTGTCCTTTTGAGATGCGTGGGTATATCCAACAATGCAGGAGTGTCTTTCTCAAGTACCTGAAGGACATTCCTTTGGAATGTAACCGTCAAAAGATGGAGCTGGTCAGGCGCGGTGGCTCCTGCCTGTAATCCCAGCACTTTGGGAGGCTGAGGAAGGTGGTTTGATTGACCTCTGGAGTTCGAGAACAACTTGGGCAACATGGCAAAATCCTGTTGCTACAAAAAATACAAAAATTAACTGGGCTAATGACATGTGCTAATGGCATGCCCTGAGGTAGGAGGATGGCTTGAGCCCAGGAGGCAGAGGTTGCAGTGAGCCAAGATTGAGTCACTGCACTCCAGCCTGGGTGACAGAGCCAGGCCCTGACTCAAAAAAAAAAAAAAAAAGACACGGCCTCCATGTCCCAGTCTCATCTCTACAGGAGGGAGAAGCTTGACTTCCATAAGTGCCAGCTTGCAGACACAGAGGTCTAATTGTGTTTATACTGAGCAACCCTTTTTTTGTAATTTTTTACTTCCATGACTCTGCTCAAGTCCCCTCACTCCCTCTCGCTACTCCCTCATTCTCCCTTTATTTTTTTTTTCAACTTTTATTTTAGGTTCAGGGGATACACCAGCAGATTTGTTACATGGGTAAGTTTCTTGCTGCTGAGGTTTGGTATACAAATGATCCCATCACCCAGATACCATACTCTATAGTTGGTTTTTCAACCTTTGCCCCCTCCCTCCCTCCGCCTTCTAGTAGCCCCAGTGTCTGTTGTTCCCATCTTCATGTTCATGTGTGCTCAGTGTTTAACTCCCTCTTAGAAGTGAGAACATGCGGTCTTTGGTTTTCTCCTGTGTTAATGACCTCCAGCTGCATCCATGTTGCTGCAAAAGGCATAATTTTGTTCTTTTTATACACTGCTAGTAGGAATATAAATTAGTTCAATCACTGTGGAAAGCAGTTTAGAAATTTCTCAAAGAACCTAAGACAGAGCTACAGTTCAACCCAGCAATCCCATTACTGGGTATATACCCAAGAGAAAATAAATCGCTCTACCAAAAAGACACATGCACATGTATGTTCATTGCAGCACTATTCACAATAGCAGAGACATGGAATCACCCTAGATGTCCATCGATGGTGGATTGGATAAAGAAAATGTGGTACAGATACAGCATGAAACAGATTCTCCCCTTACGTTACCCAGTCACCTCTGTGCAAATCCAAATGGAGCTCAGCTCTCTCCCCTGCTGCTCTAGTTTACTGAATGAAATCTATTTTTACTGCCTTCAAAGTCCGACTTTGGTTATCTTTGACAGTGGCTTAGCATAATAAGAGATGATTGGATAGCATAATCCAAAGAGGGAGCAGTTGTCCCTACCCAAGAAGGGCAAGGTTGCAGCCAGCCCTCAGCCACTGGGAATCACTATCCCAGAATGCTGCCCCTGACTCCTGACTGTTTCCTCCTGCATGTCCTTCCAACCTTTCTTCGATGTGCACTAGCATAATCCTCACCCAGAGGGCAGAGCCACAGGGGTGCTGTCTTTCATTTCTCAAGCAAACCACATTGAAAATGTATTTTGTTTCAAATTGTGCCAGGAATAAAAGATTAAATAGACAAGCTAGAAAAGGTCTTGCTATCAAGATCATTCACCCTATTTGAGGTGACAAACTTTAAACAAATAAGAAAACAAGTAGCTATAGACTGTGATAAGTGCCATAAAGAAAATTTAAAAAGACTACGTGATAGAGAGAAATTGGGTGGGGTGGTGCCTGTTACGCATAGGCTGGACAAGAAGGCCTCTTTGTCAGGTTCTAATTAAGCTGAGTTTTGAAGAAGAAAAGGTGCCCGGCAAGATATGACATAAAGCAGCAAATAGGAACAGCAAGGTACACAGAGTGAGTGGATTGTTGTGAGCAAGGGAGGTGTACCAGGTAGGCTTGGAGACATAGGCAGGGCTGGGGTTTTCTTCTAAATACAGTAGGAGACACTGGGATTTCTCAATCGAAGTGAAATTCACATAACATGAAATTTATCATTTTAAAGTCTATAATCCAGTAGCATCTAATATATTCATAATGCAACCACAACCTCTAATCAAGTTCCAAAATATTTCATCTCCCCAAAGAAAGCTCTGTACACATTAAAGCAATCATTACCCTTCTCCCCTACCCCAACCCCTGGAAATCATCAGTTTGCTTCCTGTCTCTATGGATTTATCTATTCTGGATATTTCACATAAAGAGAATTATATGTGACCTTATGAGTCTGGCTTCTTTGACTTAGAGCAATGCTTTTTTTTTTTCTTTTCGAGATGAGGTATTGGTCTTTTGTCCAGGCTAGAATGCAGTGGCATGATCACGGCTTACTGCAGCCTCAAACTCCTGGGCTCAAGCAATCCTTCCCCATCAGTCTCCCAAGTAGCTAGAACTACGGGCATGCATCATCATGTCTGACTAATTTTTTTACAAAGACATTTGTAGAGATGGGCTTTTGCTATGTTTCCCAGTTTGGTCTCAAACTCCTGGACTCAAGCAATCCTTCCAACTCAGCTTCCCAAGGTGCTGGGATTACAAGTGTGAGCCACAGCACCAAGCCAGTACAATGCTTGTGAAGTTCATTAAGGTTATATCATGTATTGGTACTTTATTTATTTTTATGGCTGAACAATATTCTGTTGCATGGATATGCCACATCTGGTTTATCCATTCATCCACTGATAGGCATTTGAACTGTTTCCACCTTTTGGCTATCGTGAATAGTGGTACCATGAACATTGATGCTAATTGAGGTTTTAAGCAGAAGAATTACATGATCATATTTTTATTTTAAAAATATCGCTCTGGCTGTTGTGTGGAGCATAGAAGTTAATGGGAGAAGAGTTAAGGTAAGGAAGCCAGTTAGGAAGGGCCCAGGCACCATATCCAGATGAGATAATGGTGTCTTAACCAAGGTGATAACCAAGATGCAAAAAGGATAGCTTTCAGAGATGGGCTGGATGGGACTTGCTGGTGAATTGAATGTAGGATGAGAGAAAAGGAAGAAACAAGGATGGTTCCTAGAATTTTTGCTGTCAGAACTGGAGATGAACAGGTTTTAGTCACAGACAAAATTCCAGGGAGAGGCTGTGATTCATCAGGAAGGGTCAGATGCTCCTTCTTGGCCTCATTGACAATGGGCAGATGAGCTGAGTCATGTATGAATGGGACTATCCCGCCCAACGGATTGAGAAAAGGAGAAGGAAGGCATGGGGGGAGAAAGGAGATGCAGCTCTCAAAAGAAGAATATCATTGTTGCCAGAAGAAAGTGTGATTTTGACAGGTAAAACAAGAGATGTTTACTATAGGGCCCTAAAATTTATTAGTCTTCTTAACTTGTGAACTGGGTTGGAACACACATGTGACTTAGGAGTTCTTTTACATCTTTCACTTAAGATTGTAATAGTTTTCTCCTCCCCTAGATCCACACCATCCAGGGGATACCATGCAGGGCAGAAGGAATTGAAGATGGAAAGGGACATTCACACTCTACCTAGCCTCTGGCAGAACTAGGCTGCGTCCAACTCTGTGTGTCCTCTACCCCGGGCTCTAGAGTAAGTGTTCTTGGCCTCCCAAAGGTGCTGAAGGCCACCAACAAGAGACCCCAGGGCCTATCTTATCACCAAACTGGGTCATCAGGGGAAGACAGAAGAGGACTGAGTGAGAAAAAATTCATCTGTCATAAAAGAGTGGAAATGTCCGCTTCCATGGACAGTGTAGTCCTGTTTCTTAACTCTAACAGCTCTAACTACTGAGAAAACAAGTCTCTCCCAGGCCAGTTTGATTGACAGAACCTAAGTTCTCAGAGTTTTCCTTGACTTTTTAGAAGACTCAACATCTTGACAAATGGAATCAAGATGGAGAGGGAAAGGCCTGAGATGTTTGTATAGGTTCACGTCGGTGTCCAGCAGAGAGAGCAATCCCCTTAAAGTTCCTACTTAATTAACTCCAACAGATATCAGTCCTGCCACTGAGTTTAGCTCCAATAAGAGATGATCTCATGGGGGATAATACGTGATGGTATTACAGGTTGTTCCTAGTTGAAACCAAGCAGGCTCTGAAACTTTTTAGCTGTCTGTAAGAAGTCTGGGTATACTTGGGCTTCTAAAGCAAGACCATCTTCGTAGCTTTCTAGTATTCCTTTGATTTTTGTCTAGAGAACTTTAAGAAAAAAGCCTTCCCAAATGTTCTCAGTGAAAAACAGCTCACATGTTTGAGGGGGAAATTGTATTTCCTCAATGACAGATTGGGGACAATATGAAGCTTTTTCATTTATTAATTCCTAAGAGCAAGAAATTAGTTGTGCTAATTATTGTTTCTTAAATCAGCTTTTCTATAAACTCCGTTATAGAAGCTATTGAAAATTAAAAGAAAAAATCATGGAAAAGAGTCAGAAGTAAAAATTATGGGTTAAATATAAACAAGCCACTTAACTTCGCTAAGATCTAGTTTTCTAAATTAAGGTGCTGGGCTTCCTGTGAGCAGATTAATGCCTTAATAATGTGGGTTTTCTGAGCAAATGGGATCAAACTGTGAATGCCCTCTCTGCTGTTAGTTAGAACCAACCTTATGGACCTAGAACCCCATTGCTAGCTGGGACCAACCTGTGATCATCCCTCTTGCCTACTCAAGGACACCTCTCCAGCAGTAGTTTCCTCTCTCTTCTCCACTATTCTTTCCCCTTCCATATTGAATCCTTCCCTCTCTACTAGGTCTTCTCCAAACATTCTGTTTTTCTAGCTTACCAACCACCATATTTTGACCTCCCTATGCTATTTGGGTACCACCCTATTTATCCCCTTCCCTTAGAGCTTGATGCCTTGATAGTGATCGCTACCTCCCAATTCTCTTCTCTCCATTCTCAAAACTATTCCAATCCAATTTTTGCATGTGCGCCCAACCCCAGCTTTATCAAAATTGCTATTATAAGGTCACCACTGGCCTTCATGTTGCTACATTCGAGATCAGTTCTCAATCTGCACCTTACTTGAAACATCTTTATGCACTAGGCTTCCAAGACAACACGCTCACCTGGTTTTCCTCCTACTTCAATAGTTGTAGTTTCTCAGTCTACTTTTCTGGGTACTCTTCACCTTCCCAACCTCTTAATGTTGTAGAACTTCGTATATTCTCTGTATATTCACCATTTTGATGATTTCATCCAGTCTTATAACTTGAAATACCACCTATATTTTGACAACTCCAAAATGTATATCCTCAGTCCAGCCTTCTTCCTAAACTCCAACTGCTTCTTTAATCGCTCCATAAGCTTGTCTACTAGGCATCTCAATTTAATATGTACAAAATTAAATTTAATCTTCTCCCTTCAACCTGCCATTCCAGCAGCTTTCCACATTACATAAATTTTAACTGCATCCTTCTAATGGCTCAAGAAAAATGAACAAAAAACTTGGAATTATCCTTGTTTCCTCTCTTTCTCTCACATCCCATATTTAATTCACCAGCAAACCTTTGGCCATATCTCCAAATTATATCAAGAAACTGACCAATTTTTACCACCACTGCTGCTTCTACCTTGATTCAAGTCATTCTTCTTACTTGCCTGGATTATTATAAAAACTTCCTAATTCTTCTCCTGCTTCCACTTTACCCTCTTTTAGTTTGTTCTAGGCACAATAGCCAGAGTAAGATTGTTAAAATATGCCAAATCTTTTTTCATTCTGCTCAAAAATCCTCCAATTTTTTCCTGTCTTACTCAAAGTAGAAGACAGTGGTCTCACATTAGCTGAAAACGAGCTGTATGATCAGATTGCCTAGTTAATCTTTTGAATCTCATCTCCTGTGTTTCATCCATGCACCCTGCACTCCAGCCACAATGACCCCTGTGTTGTTCCTTATGAGTGGTGAAGTGGGAGATGAAATATGGTCACAAGTTCTTTGAGACTGCTCTGATTGAGGAGTAGGGGTCTGTGTTAGGCTGAATAATGACTGCCCCACCCCACCAAAGATGTCTACATGCTAATTCCCAGAATCTGTGAACATTGCCTTATAGGGCAAAAAGGATTTTGCAGATGTGATTCAGTTAAGAATCCCAAAAACAAAGGGACACAAGATGAAGGTGGTGAACATGTGTATTACCTTGATTGTGTTGATGATTTCATGGGCATATGCCTAGGTCCAAACTCATTAAATTGTATATATTAAATATGCACTTTATCACATATCAGTTATACCTCTATGAAGCTATTTTTTAAGTTAAGGATCTTGACATAGGGATATTGTCCTGAATTTTATGGGTGGGCCCAATGTAATCACAAGGGTCATTACAAGAGAGACCCAGGAGAGTCAGAGTAAGAGCAAGATGTGTGAAGACTCCCACACACTGCTGGCAGAAATTAAAATGTTACAACTGATTTGAAAAAGTGACCCTTTTTTCAAGTTAAACCTACATCTACCATATGACCCAGACATTCCACTCCAAGTTATTTACCCAAGAGAAAAGAAAGGTCATATGCACACGAGGGCTTGGACATAAATGTTCGTAGTAGCTTCATTCATTCACAATAGTTAAAAACTTGTAACGAACCAAATATTCTTCAACAGGTGTTAAATAAACAGATGTTAAGTGAAATAAAGATTAGTAAACTGCAGTATATCTGTACAATGGCGTAGTAGTCAGGTTTTTTTTTAAAGGGGCAAATAATTAGTATATACAAAACCATGGATGAATCTCAAAATTACTAAAAGACAACCATAATCTGGTTTATGGTGAAAAGAGAATATCAGTGGTAACCCATGGCCAGGGCTGAAGAGAGGAAAGATGGCAAAGGGAGCTGGGGCAGCTTTGAGGGTGATGGACACATTCTATGTCTTGATGGTGGCAGTGGTTTCCTGGGTGTGGCAGTGGTTTTCTGCATTTGTCAGAGCTCACTGAATTACATTTTACATTGATACAATTTATTCTACATAATTATAGTTCAATAAAATTGATTTTTTAAAACCTTAGTAAGAAGGAAGAAGTGCAAAATACAACAAAACAATTTAATTATATTACAAATGTATGAAACAAACTCACTGAAAGGGCAAAGGTATGGACCTAATTGGCTTTGGAAATGAGTGGAGTCTGTAAGGCTAAAGGCAAAAGAAACTGCACATGAGCACTGTGGTCCAGTTGATAAAAGTGTTTCCCACCGGAACACAGGTAAGTAATTCTGATACCATTACACATGTATAGTGAAACTGAAGGATTAGAAAAATGGATGACAGATGATGCAAGCTAGGTTTCTCACTGTTGGAGTGGAAGGTTACAGATAAGTAAGGGAAGAAGGCTGGATAACAATGGATTAGATAATGTGCATAATAATGGATTAAAGTCAATGACATCAATATGAACTCAAGTTTAGCTTCATATAGACACAGATGATTTCACATGGGAATATTCATAAATAGTGCTTATATATAAATATATATGAGCTAGTAAACACACATATACTCTATTTCCTTGCTCTGTCAGCTGAAAGGGCCAGAAGCAATGCCACGTGAGTCTAGTGCTGAGATTTTGGTTTCTCATATTGTCCCCCAATAAGCAAAACTGGGGATAGTTAGGGGAAAATGTCCGCTTCTAGGACTAGGGCAGGAAACATAATACACAAATGAGCCTGGAGCATCTTATGATGTCAGAAAGTAAAGAAGTGCTTAAACAAAAATAGAAAACTGCATTGATGGAGGCACATCAAAAGGACACAGAAGCCAACTGAAGGAGCTCCCAGTGACCAAAGCTGGAACAATTTGAGAAATAAAGTACATGAGGTAGTATTAGATTACAATTCAAAAGTATAAAATAAATATTCATGAGTCCATGTTGATATAAATAAATTGAATAATTGAAGAAAGAAACAAACAAAGAAATAAAGACAGACAATAGACAAATTTGTGCAAAAGTATTCCAAATAATTTATGTAGATACCATGCCCTTGAGGATGTGGAGCATAACCCTCCACTCCTTACGTGTGGACTGTGCATAATTACTTCCTTCCAAACAGTGTGGTTATGGAAAGGGGAAAGAAATGAGTAACTTACTAGGAAAGAAACCTGAAAACCACTACCTCAATCAGGTAATGAAGCTCAACACCAACAACAGGGATAAGTCACATTGATTGCATGTTCCCTTGATATGATGTGATGAGAATGGTGTTTTACCTTTGTGGTCTTCCTCCCACAAGCCTGCATCCCCCATCTAAGCATGAGACAAACATCAGACAAGTCTCAATTGGGGGACCCTCTACAAAATACTGACTAGCATTCCTCAAAACCTCAAGGTCATTGAAAACAAAGAAAGTCTTAGAGACTGTCACAGCCAAGAGGAGCCTAAGGAGACACAACAACTACATGCAATATGGCATCATGGATGGGATCCTGGAACTGAAATAGGACATACGGGAAAAATTAAGGAAATCTGAATAAAGTATAAAAGTATGAACTTCAATTAATACTAATCAATATGTGTTCATTAACTGTAACAAATGTCCTATACTAACATGAAATGTTATTAATAGGGGAAGCTGGGTGTAGGCTATATGTATGTGGGAACTCTCTGTACTATTATTGCAATTTTTTTATTAATGTAAAACTGCTGAAACATAGTTTATCTAACAAAATTCCCTATGAAAATATTAATAGTGGCAAAGAGGGATACTACATAAAAACAAGAGGGACAAACCATCAAAAAAGATAGAGTAATCATGAGCTTTTGTGATCGTGTACATAACCTTGACATGCCCATAACAATATCCAACCCAACTGCAGGGAAGCATCAACATAATTGAAATCCAGGTAGGAGACTGTCAGTCACCTCAATCAGAAACAGAGCAATCAGGCAGATGAAGAGATCTGAGTGCTGGCTCAGAGCTGTCTGGAAATGCACTCACTGAAACGAAATTGGGTCTTTCCCCCTTTTCTTTCAGCAGGAGGAATGCACCTGAACTCACCTTCCCTAGGAAATAATGGCTTACTCATGGACCCCATAGGCAGGCCAATAAGGAGGTCCCCAAGTACCAGGTGCTAACATTGCCAACAACCCCAGAGAGATCTTGCCCCAAATCCAGATGGCCTGGCCTCTAGTATTCTGTTTACTTCTCCACAGAAAGGCTGCTTTCCTGCTGTCACCCAACAAAAGGAGAAGCCACAACAGGAAGGGATCCCCCCACTGGAGAGGAGGCCCTCACTGTGGGTCAGCTGCAGCTCATCCTGCAGGCCTCCCTGTGGGTGATGGAAGGGTGGAGGTGGTGGTGGTATCCCCAGCTTTTCTCCCCTTACTTAACCTTGACCTCTTAAGTCTTTCCAGTGAAATCTATCCTTGAACCCATGTCTTCTAGCAATGCTGTGGAATTCATCCCACAACCAGATGGGGACCCACCTGATGTGACAGAAACTCAGAAAAGATTCACCTTGCGGGGCAGTCACCAAAACAAAAGTCCATACTTTAAATAAAATAAACAGGGTTAGTCAACACCAAAAAAAAAAAGTAAACAAAGAAAAGGCTAGCAGAGAGATGAAAATGTCTGAACTAAATGGAGTAAAAGCTGTGGGATATCACCCCAACTTCAGAGGTTGGCACAGAAAAGAGCAGTCACATGACCATGCAAATTTTTTCCAAAAAATATAAACTACATTAAAGTAAGGATTTTGTTTTGTTTTGCTCATTTCTGCATCCCAAGTCTAAATCCATACCTGGCACACTGGGCGTTGGATAAATATTATAAATATGTGTTACACAAATTAAGGTTCTAATTCTGGTAGCAAGCAGGACTGGGTGTGCAGTTAGATGAGTGTGTTGTAGGCAAAGTTAAGTCAGATCACTTACAGGATCCCATCCATCCAGCCTCTTCATCAGTAGCAGGGCACAAACCACTGAAAATTCCCCTGTGCCAAAAACAAAGTTGAATCGCAGAGTAAAAAAACTACACTTGGACTTCACGTTACAAAATTTGGTTACATTTCAATTATAAAATTTTTTTAAACCTCACAAATTTTAAAAAATGTGATTGATGTCAGACATGCCACATATTTCATTATCAGAAAACAACAAAAACATTGAGGCAATGTCTAGGGCAGGTTTCCTTAATCTCAGCACTGTTGACTTTGGGGGCTGTAGGGGGCTGCCCCATGCATTGTAGGGTGTTGATCTGCATCATCCCTGGCCTCTACTCATTAGAGGTCAATAGCACCCCCAAACCCCAACAGTTGTTACAACAAAAAATTTCTTCAAATCTGGTCAAATATCCCTCTGGAGTATGGGGAATGGGGGATTTGCCTCCTGTAGAAATCACTGGTCTACAGTTTTGAGAACAAAAAGGATACAGCCACCAAGTTGTCATTCATATGTGAAGGCCACTGCCATGTTCAGATTTCAAGACATGTAAGATACACCAGTCTTAAAGGGGAAAAATTACTTAAGAATATATTGCAGCCAACTGAATCATGAATCAAAATCAAGTATGGAGACGAAAGAGAAGGGGGCTGTGAGTAATAAACCAATATCACAAAGACTTTCGTTTTCACCATAATGAGTCTAATTGTGGATTTATTTTCATTTGTATTACAGAGGATTCAGAATTCAAAATAACATTTTCAACTTGAAGATTCATGTCTTTCTTCAATTCTGGAAAATTCTCTGTTTTGATTGATTGAGTTCTAGCTAATGGAATAAAATCCTCCCAGATACAATCCTGTCTTCTCTTTCTACATGCTGGAAGCAAAATACATCAAGACCCTAAAGGACAGGAGAATGACAAGATGAAGAGAGCTGCTGCACCTCAGCCACTTTGTGGAAGACACACTCAACTCTTGCATCAGGCTGTTAGATGGGAATAAATTTCTACTGCATTCAGCCAATACATTTTGAGATATATTTGTTATATTAAATAGCAGTTAGTGTCACCTTAAACCAAGATAAGCCAAGGGATGAATAAAATAGGTGATCCAATGCAGGGGAAGGGCAATGGGAATTCCCAGATGAATTGCAAAGGGAGGTCCCAGGACTACAGATGGGAAGTGGTCAAGAGAGGAAAGTTAGTCCACATTACAAATGAAGGCAGAGGGCTCCAGGAGGGATGACATCAGGGGGGAAAAAAAGATGGAGATGGGTGGGAACTGGTGACACTGTGTGAAAAATTGGATCAAGTAGTATTTTGCATTGTTGATGGAGGATATACAAACAGCAAGAAATTCTAACAAAGCCGAGAAAAAATAATCCAAAGATATCTGCTTTGGGAAATAAGAAGTTGACACAGAAATGTGAACAAAATATCCTACTTAGCTCATCCGGGAGCAATATTTACATTTTCACAATATTGCATACACCAAGTCTTGATCTAAGCAGAAATGTGCTAGAATTCTGCTGTGAGGATATCTGTGCTTGTGTGTGTGTGAAATGGTGTAAAAATGTGAAATCCTTGGCTTCCATCATTAGAAGTCACCAGATAGTTTTGATGATAGAAAACTGAAAAGACAAGAAATACTAATTTAAGTGTGTATTTAGATTAATCAAACTAAATAGCAAGAGAAAATGTATATACAGTGGTTGCCTCTAGGAAGTAGATATCTAGGGTGGGAAAGAAAGGCTTAGGAGGCTGCTCTTTGTCATTGTAAACATTTTGCTACTATTCAGCTTACAAAAATATGTACATGTAGGCTGGGCACAGTGGCTCATGCCTGTAATCCCAGCACTTTGGGAGGCTGAGGCGGTCAGATCACCTAAGGTCAGGAACTCGAGACCAGCCTGACCAACATGGAGAAACCCCGTCTCTACTTAAAAAAAAAAATACAAAATTAGCCCGGCGTGGTGGGGCATGCCTGTAATCCCAGCTATTCGGGAGGCTGAGGCAGGAGAATCGCTTGAACCTCGCAGGCAGAGGTTACAGTGAGCCAAGATCGCGCCATTGCACTCCAGCCTGGGCAACAAGAGTGAAACTCTGCCTCAAAAAAAACAAAAATGTACATGTATTCGTTTGATAAAAATAAATAAATATTTTTTAAAAATAAGAATAGAGTCCCACTTCCATCAGGTATTTCTGATGCAGGTTAGCCAAACCCCAAAGTGGAGCTTAGCCCACTTGGTTTCTGGCTTGGCCCAGGAAAGAATTCAAGGGCAAGGCAGAAGCAGAAGAAAACAGCCTTATTGAAGTGTTACAGCTTGGTGACTACTTCTGCAGAGCAGGGTTACCCCATGGGCAGAGAGTAGCAGCTCAGAGCACTTTTGCAGTCATATTTATGCTGACTTTTAATTGCATGCAGACTAAAGGGTGGTTTACGTAGAAATATCTAGGGAAAGGGTAATAACTTTTGGGTCATTGGGTCATTACCATGCAAAGGGGCTGTAACGCCCCAGTGTTGCCATGACAACAGTAAATTGACATGGCACACTGATGTCTGATTGAAAGCTGCTTTGCCCTGGCCCTGTTTTAGCTAGTCCTCAATCCGGTCTGGTGTCCGAGCCAAGCCTCTGGAGTCAAATCCCACCTCCTACATTATTTCCAATCTTCAGCCTAGATGCAGCATACTTTTTAAATGGTTTATATTCAGGAAAGGGTTAAATTTACCTTAATTGCAGGAAGTTAAAAAAAATCATTGTGCTCTGACATTGCCTTTTCTGGAGTCAATTGATTCTTTGGGTTCTCCCTCCAAAAAAATACTGCCAAGAGAATAAAAAAGGACTAGTGCTGAATGTTGGTTAGAATCATGTACGATGGGACTGAAATGTAATGAGTGTGCATTTTAGTCACTAAAATGATGCTTCAGTGTTATAATAAAGAACAGTTAGATGGATCTGTGATGCAATAATGAAATGCTATTTCAGCCTGTAAGATGTGAAAAACTTCTTTCTATAAAAACCTCACCAGTGGGCACATTTTAGCTGTTGCCATATCTGCATCTACAGTAACAAACATAAATAATTTACACACAATTTGTCCCTCATAAGAAGAGAGTAAAGAAAACACAAATGGGGAGTCATGAGCATGTCAACCATATACCTACCCTCTATTACCAAAAGAAACCCAAGCTCAAATAGCCCATTCCACTGTCAGATCATGGGTATGAATTTATGTCCAAATTATCAGCTCAGGAAACGTGCCTGTGATGAGGTTTGACAGTGAAAGAAGAGAACAAAAAGATCAGAATTAGCAGACTTCCCTGTCTCTCTTCAGCTAACCATGCCCTACTTGAATTCTCTTCTCTAGTGTTTCTTTTTTTCCACCTTTATCTGTCCATCACCTTCCGCCTCTCTTAAAGCCTCCTCCCAATTCCAATGCCCCTGCAAGGGAGTTTTGAGAAGGCTGAAGATCACTCTGGACCCCTTACTTCCTTTCTCCAGTCCTCCCTGTATAGCTCCTTAAGGGAAGTTTTGTTACCCTTATGTGAAGGTGAATGTCTTTATTGATTTTTGGAAAACTTAAACATTCAAATCATCGATTCCAGCCCATGCTTGGTGAATGCTTGATGCTGCTCCTTGGAACTGAATTGTGCTGGCACTCAAGCTAAGCAAAGTCAATGGAGTGAATGAATAAAGCTTGTGCCAGCCCTCCAAGAGGTGTTGACAGTGCACTGTGCATGGGTCATCTGAAAGTCAAGCAGAAAATAATGCTGTTCCATCCCAGCCTGAGCCAGCACATGCTGGGAGTGAGAGAGCAGCCACCTTGCTAGACAGCTGCTGTCCCACTGGAAGAGAATATTCGTTCTCACTGAAATCTGAGAGGCTATATTAATCTAGAGAATCCAGAGAGACTGGAGAGCTTGCCTTCTGCTTTGAGGTCTCCTCCTCCTTCTTCTTGTTTTATTTTATTTTTAGAGATAAGATCTCTCTGTGTCTCCCAGGCTGGAGTGCAGTGACACAATCATAGCTCACTGCAGCCTCAAACTCCTGGGCTCAAGCAATCCTCCCATGTCAGCCTCTTGAGTGGCTGAGACTACAGGTTTGTGCCACCACGCCTGTCTAATTTATTTTTATATCTTTTGTAGAGACAATGTCTGGCTATGTTACCCAGGCTGGTCTCAAACTCCTGGCCACAAGGAATCCTGCTGCCTCAGCCTCCCAAAAAGTCCTCCTTTTTCTTTATAAGAGTGACTTGATAAGGGGTAAGGAATTTGTCTTGTGTCAGCATCTGCTTTCCCACCACCATCTCTGCAAGAGTGAGGGCAACAGCATTTCTAGGCTCATGCAAGGAGATTATGTGAAATTCTAATGGGTGGAGGGTGGGAGAAATGCTTGAAAGGAACATGTTTCAAAGGAAAAGTAAAAATAGTTGACAAAGGGAGGACAACCCCCAAACAAGAAGGACCTTCTTATGAATTTGTTAATGTTACCTGCCCAGCCACCTTGCTCCCTTGTTTGGGGGAGGCACAGTGGAGTGGAGAAGAACACAGTTCTGCAGCTGGGCTAGCTGACTTGGAATTTTGTCTGCCAGTACTAAAGTGCAACTTTAGGCAAGTTAGTTAATCTTGGGGACTCAGGTGCTTCATCTGTACAATAGAGCTATAGCACCTATATTGCTGAGAGGATGAAAGGAGCAATTCGTTTGCTTTAGTCTGTTTTTACACTGCTATAAAGAACTGCCTGAGGCTGGGCACAGGGTCTCACGCCTGTAATCCCGTTGCTTTGGGAGGCTGAGGTGGGCAGATCACGAGGTCAGGAGATCAAGACCATCCTGGCCAATATGATGAAACCCCATCTCTACTAAAAATACAAAAATTAGCTGGGCGTGGTGGCGCACACTTGTAATCCCAGCTACTTGGGAGGCTGAGGCAGGAGAATCACTTGAACCCAGGAGACAGAGGTGGCAGTGAGCCAAGATCATGCCACTGCACTCCAGCCTGGGTGAAAAAGCGAGACTCCCTCTAAAAAAAAAAAAAGAAAAAAAAATCACCTGAGGCTGGGTAATTTATCAGGAAAGGAGGTTTAATTGACTCATAGTTCTGCATGGCTGGAGAGGCCTCACTCAAGAAACTTATAATCATGGCAGAGTAAGAAGGAAAAGCAAGCATCTTCTTCACAAGATGGTGGAGGCGGGGGAAGTGCCACACTTCTAAACCATCAGATCTCACGAGAACTCACTCACTGTCAAGAGAACAGCATGGGGGAAACTTCCCCCATGATCCAATCACCTTCCCCATCTTGTGGGGATTACAATTAGAGATGAGATTTGGGTGGGGACGCAGAGCCAAACCATATCATCTATAAGTGCTTAAAACACTACCTGGTATCTTGTAGGTAATCAAGTATGAATTTTCGTAGCTGTTATTTTTATATTGAGGAGTCTTAGGCCATGTACCTGGGATGGAACTGAACTTCCTCCTCCCAGGGGTACGCAGATACATAACCCAAGATTGGCCACTGAGAGCACCAATTCATTAGTCTATGATAATTTGTTCCTAGGATGTAAAGAAATGTAAGAAACATTGGGAATATATTTATTAACATATTATGGGAATATAAAATGATACAGCAACACTGGAAAACAGTTTAACAATTTCTTTAAATACATGCAACTACCATATAACTAAGCAGTTGTACTCTTCCATTTTTCCCTGAAAAATAAAAAGTCTTGTTCACAAAAAAAACCCATACACAAATGTTTATAATAGTTTTATTCTTCATAACCAAGAATTGGAAACAACTGAGATGTCCCTTAGTGGGTGAACAGTTAAACAAGCTGTGGCACACCCATATGGACTACCACTTAGCAATAGAAGGAGCTACTGTAGACACACGCAACAACCCAGAAGAATCTCCAGGGAATTACACGGAATGCAAAAAACAATTTAAAAAATAGATGGTTCTATTTACATAGCATTGTTGAAATGATAAATTACAGAAATGGAGAACAGATTGCTCAGGGTCAAAGAGATGATGGGGGCAGAAAGGAAATGAGTATGGCCATAAAAGGACAGCTTGAGGGATTATTGAGCTGATAGAAATGTTACTATTAGGGAAATTGGGTAAAGGGTACGCAAGAACTCTCTGTATTATTTCTTATAACTGCATATGACCCTACAATTACCTCAAAATAAGTTTAGTTAAAAACAAACAAACCACCAAAAATTGTCCCAGGTAATTTTAATGTGTAGCCAAGGCAGAACGTCTGATCTATTTCCTCCCTATTTGTAGGCTTTTTTGTGTTTAATCCATTCTTTATTTTGCTTAAATTCTATAACCTATCGTTTGAATGTTTCTTACCAACACTTTGAACTTCCTTGCCTTCAATATTCTCATATTTAAAGAGAGCTTCTCGTAAGCAGCATTTAGATAGTTTTTTAAAATCTAGTCTGACAATCTTTGATTTTTGTTTATCTATAATGACATTATTTTGTCAGTTAAACTTAAGGTAATTAATATTTGGAGTAAAATCTGTCATCTTACTTTGTTCCCATTTTTTCTTTGTTCCTTTGGTTTTTATTTCTTTCTTATCCTTTTTTGATTAATTATTTTTATTTTTTTCTCCATTCACTCATTAATTCTATGTTATTTTAATCTGTACCCTAGAGGTTACAACATACATCTCTGACTTATATATTATAGTATAAATTCATGCATTTATCACCTCTCTAAATTAAAGGATCATAGAACTCTTTATTTACCACCACCTAAACTTTTCGTGCTGTTGATAATGTGTCTTTATTCTGCATGTATTCAAACCCCACAAGACATTGTTGTCAGTGTCTTATATAGTAAATATTCATTTGTATATACTTACATATTTTATTGCTCTTTATGTCTTCCTAAATTTCCATGCTGCCTACCTGGAAAGCAGGAAGACAACCTTTAGTTTTTCTTTCCATGCACTTCTGCCAGTGACAAATTCTTTTAGTTTTTGTTCATCTGGAATGTCTTCTCTCTTTTTTCTTCATTTTGAAAAGCATTTTAACTGGATATAATTCCGCATAGGCAGTGACTTCTTTCAATGCTTAAGATGTCATTTCATGGTGTCCTGGCTTGAGTTGTTGATGTTGAAAAGTCACCTGCACTTTGAGGTTTATAGGTCATTTTCTTTCTGTCTCCTGTTAAGACTTTTTTTGTCTTTCAACTTTAACCATTTTACTGCTTGGGGCCTAGGTATGGATTTCCTCTGTCACACTTCTTTGGATTTGTTACACTTATCAAATCTGTGACTTGAGTCTGTCATCAATTTGGGGAACATCTCAGCTAATTGTCTTCAAATATTGCTTCTGCCCTATGTGCTGTCTCTCCATCTGGTATTACAATCACACAAGCACGTTCTTTGGGTTCCATGTGTCTCTTACACCCTCTTTCTATTTTATATCCTTTTGACTTTCTCAGAGTTTCAGTCTGTTTGTTTTCTACTGACCATTCCTCTAGTTCTCTTTTCAGCAATGTCTAATCTGCTTTTAAACCCACGATTGAATTTCTAATTGTAGTTATAGTATTTTTAAGTTCTAGATTATTTTATAGGTTCAAGGTCTGCAATGAAATTTTCCATCTTGCCATCTTTTCCTTGAATATGTTAATCATGGTTATTAATCTGATCATTCCAATATCTAGATCACCTATGGGTTTGTACATATTGCCTTTTCTCTCCTTTTTCTCTAATGTATTGTTCTGTGTCTTGGCATGCCAGGTAAATTTTTTTTTGAGTGCTGGGCATTATGTATGAAAAACTATAGAGGCTCTGGATGGTAATATATTATCTTACTTCGAGGAGAGTTTATCTTTCTTCCAGCAGGCAGGTAGGATGAGAAATTTTACCTTTATCCAGTCAGGAGCTGGGATGATACCAGGCCGTTCTTCAGTCTTTGTGAGCAATAGCCTGTTCCCCATTTGCCCCTTGCCCCGGAACATAGCCTTCTCTGGACAGGTCCTGAATGTCTAGTGTCTTTGTCTCTGGAGAAGACCCTGACCCCATGCCATCCCCAAAGACCAGATCCCTCCGTGCGGCCCTTTGCTAAGACCTTTTCTCTTTGTGCGTTATGTTGTTCTGGACTTTTCTGCCTTCATCAGAGCCTTGCTGGCCCAGCTCATTCTTTATGAGACGCTCTCCCTTGAGTAGTAACGTTAGTTTAATTTCAAAAACTACTTTTTCAATTGTATGACATGGAATTCAATCCTATTCAGTGGAATGTGGCTAATGTATAATCTATCATTTTTAACAAAGGTCTTTGATCTGCCTGCACTTTGCTTCGGGACGCTGGACGATTCACCATCCTATGGGGGTTGTAAAAAGGGCTTGGTGTCCTCTCGCTCACACTTCATAACTCCACGACTCTCATGGCACACACCAGAGGACAATCTTGTTGTGGTGAGCAAATTTAGATGGAACATAAAAAGGTTAGCATCAGCAAACATTCATATTTTTCCAAAGCATAGGCCAGCATGGATAACACGGTGAAACCCCGTCTCTACTAAAAATACAAAAATTAGCTGGGCTTGGTGACATACGCCTATAGTCCCAGCTACTCAGGAGGCAGAGACAGAAAAATCACTTCAACCCAGGAGGCGGAGGTTGCAGTGAGCCAAGATCACACCACTGCACTCCAGCCTGGGTAAGAGAGCAAGACTCCGTCTCAAAAAATAAAAAATTAAAATTAAAAAAATAAAAAAAGAGAATTCTATCAAGACTTGTTATCTGATAAAGTTACAGGCATGACTGAAAGCAAGGAACGAAAGGATCTTGGCTCAATTGTCCATGCCACAGTTACACATTACACAGGGTCAGGTTCCGAAGTCTACAGCAAAAGATAACACGTAGGCTGGTAGGCTGTAGAAAAATATTCTTGAAGAGCTGTTCAGTAGCTAAAAAGGAGAGTATGCATAACTAGGAAGGAGACTGATTTTCCATTCTTCATAGGTCCAAAAAAGTCCGTTTTTCTTTCAACAATAGAACTTAAGCTGATCACCAAAGTATTTGGTTTCTATTTAAAGGTTACATCATATTTTATTTAGTTAGCTAGCTAGTTATTGAGAAGGGGTCTCCCTGTGTTGCCCAGGCTGGAGTGCAGTAGTGAGATCATGGCTCACTGCAGCCTCGACCTCCCCAGGCTCTGGTGATCCTCCCACCTTAGCCTCCCAAGTAGCTGGGACTACAGGCATATGCCACCATGCCCTGCTAACTTTTTGTAGTTTTTGTAGAGATAGGGTTTTGTCATGTTGTCCAGGCTGGTCTCAAACTCCTGGGCTCAAGCTATTGTCCCACCACAGTCTCCCAAAGTGCTAGGATTACAGGTACGAGTCACCATGCCTGGCTTTAGAGGTAATATTATATTTTAAAATGTACATCTAAACAATAAAATCACATTGACGCTACAAGAGACAAATAGGAACTGAAACCATTTAGGGAAGAGTAGATTACACCTCTCATTGTGTTTTTGGGAAGGGAGGTGTTGTGGGCATCAGCTCACTGAGGAGCATGACAATGGAAATTACCATTGCTGGTTTCCCTCCACAAGTGTGCAATTAAATTCCCACGAGTTAAGTGTGTATATTATGTGCTTTTTACTGAGACAGATTATATGGGTGAAGGGAGTAAAAGACTCAAAGGTAAGAGCTACAAGTTATGGAATACAAATTAAATTAGCCAGGGCACTGAAATTCCTAGCTGTGCCACTGTTTCTCAAGTGACAGAAAAAGAACTTGGAGTTTAACATAATAATCCTATAAAAGATAAAAGAGAGATTGCATATCATGTGTCTCTATTACTATGAGGTATCACACTTATATTCTTTTGACAATTGAAATGCTTTTACTGATGCAGAAATAGAAGATCTAAGAGGGATCCCAGCCCATTCATGGGGACCTACTGTCTTCATCTAAGACTGCCCAACTCACTGCCCACATTTCCCACATGCTGGAAATTTGTTAAATGCCTTGAGTTGAGGGATCCTAGTTGTTCTGAGCTCTCTGTTATGTTTTCCCTCCACTTGGGCTTAAATAAGCAAAGTAACAAGTTGCAATAATAATGGAAGTATGACTTGCTGAGATCAAATATATATATATATACATACACACACATATATGTATATGTATATATACACATATATATGTTTACCAATATATATACACACACATATATATATAGGTGGTTACTTTTTTGTGTCAGTGTGACTGGGCTAAGGGATACCCAGATAACCCAGATAAAACATAATTTCTGGATGTGTCTGTGGTGGTGTTTCTGGAAGAGATTAGCATTGGAATTGGTAAACTAAGTAAAGAAGATCATCCCTACCAATGTGGGTGGATATCACCTAGTCTGATGAGGACCCAAATAGAGCAAAAAGGTGGAGGAAGGGCCAATTAGAAATTTGGCCTCTCTCTCCTTGAGCTGGGGCATCCATCTTCTCCTGCCCTCTGACATCTGAGATCCTGTTTCCCAGCCCTTCAGAGACTTGCAACATCACAAACCTCCTCCTCCTCTTCTCCTCCCTCTTCTTCAGCCCTCAGACCTTGCACTGGGACAAGGGGATGCCCACCATTGACCAAGGGCTCCTTGGTCCTGGGCCTTCAGACTCAGTCTGAATTACACCATCAGCTTCCTCATTCACCTGCTTGCAGGTGGCAGATCTTGGGACTTCGCAGCCTCCAAAATCACATGAGCAAATTCCTATAATAAGTCTCTCTCTCTCTCTCTCTCTAGAGAGAGAGAGATGGTTCTGTTTCTCTGGAAAACCCTGACACACACACACACACACACACACATTTATACACACACATACACATAAATACCATGATACTGGTGTCATTTTTTTGAAAAATTATTTACTAAAGAGGAAAGAACTAATCTACCACCCTTTTTACATGTTGGGCAAGGGCAGGTGTAATTAAATTGAAAATATGCTCTTGATTGATTTCTAAGCAGCTCTGCTGAATGGAGCGGTGATTCCAAACACCGATCGACAGTCTTACAATCAACAGAGCAATGAAGCAAGGACACGAGCAACCAGTAAGAGGCCGTCCTATGAGGGATGATAACTGCTTCTTGCTGCGTAGATGGAGAAGAATCTAGACATAGAGTTGTGACAAGTCCATGCCCAAAGCTGATTGGGCTGCTCACACAGCATGTGCATAAATGGCAATAATTAAGCTCCATTGGATAACAGCTGGGCTGTCACTTCCCACATCCTCCATGCTGGCCTGCCTGAACAGAGGCATTCATGCCTTGCCTGGCTTTATCTAAATTAGGCTCCTTTGTAGGAAATGATATCTGAAAGTAGCAATAATAACAAGAAGCAGTTATATTTTGTGTTGATGGGAAATATTAGTACAAATAACAAAATAAGAAATGCATATCCAGTGACTAATCTCTTGTGGGAACATTTCCACGGATGGACTTCCTACATTCTTACTTTCTTTGAAATGGAGATGTCAGCATGTTTCCCAGGACTCCGCTCCTGGGGGATTATGGTTGCTAGATTTATTTTGACATCATCATTTCACAATAAGAAGTGTCTAAAGAAAGAAGTGTCTATAGAAGTGTCTAAAGAAAGACTTTGGAGACTTCACAAGATAATTACAAACACATCAGGGGTGTCAGGTGGCCTGTAACAGTGGCTTAAAACTTGGGACACAGGTAAAGCTGTTAAGGAACAAGTCCTCTCATTCTTTCCTTTTTATTTTTTAATTAGTTGGTTGTGTTGACCAGAGATCACTAACGTATGGTATGATTGCACTCGTGCATATTGCGATTGGGTCACACACAAGGAAATTGTAAATGGTTTTCTATTTCACCCATCTGTCTATCTTTTACCCTTCCTTTAAACACATTTAACAGACTCTTGACTTTCAATTAAACTCCAATTTTTAAAATTCTACTCTAACACTTCCCATTTAAAGTGCAGTCATAACTGGGAGAGAACAAATCCATGCCAGGACGTGGCTGGGTCCTGAGTGATAAGCTCAGCTCTCGAAAGCCAGCCGTGCCTCACACCGGATCCAGATCCCTTGGGGGCAATTACAAGTAATACCACAGCTCATGGACTGCAGTAGCTCTTACACCTATAATGCCTCAGGTCTACTGTGCCCACACACTATATTAGGGCTGAGCACAGATATAAAAGCCACACTCTGTGCCTTCCAATACACATTAAAGGGAGAAGAGAGGCATCTGATATGGTTTGGCTGTGTCCCCACCCAAATCTCATCTTGAATTGTAGCTCCCATAATTCCCACGTGTTTTGGAGGGAGCTGGTGGGAGGTGATTGAATCATGGGGGCAGTTTCCCCCATATTGTTCTCGTGGTAGTGAATAAGTCTCACCAGATCTGATGGTTTTATAAGGGGAAACCTCTTTCACTTGGCTCTCATTCTCTCTTGTCTGCCACCATGAACATGACTTCCACCTTCCACCATGATTGTGAGGCCTCCCGAGCCACACGGAACTGTGAGTCCATTAAACCTCTTTTTCTTTATAAATTACCCAGTCTCTGGTATGTCTTTATCAGCAGTGTGAAAATGGATTAACACAGCATCCTCCCTATATCATGCTGGATGGTAAATACTGGTTAGAGATTTACACAGGGTGCTGTGGATCCTCTCCCAGCCATGGGAAGGTAGGCAGTGAGCAGAGATTGAGGAAGGTGCCCAAGATGCCCCTAGACCATGCCTGAGAGGTCTTTCTGTCTTTTCTATTTTTCTGTTTCTTCCTGTCCTACCATTTCTTCTTCCTCCCACTTCCTTTTTTCTTTTCTTCTTCTCCATATTTATTCATTCTCTTTTGCTTTCCCTTTTCTCTTCTCATAGTTTTTCCTCTCCTCCCCTACTCAGACCTCCGTTTTACTACCTGCCCCCACTATTCAAAAGTGCTTAGCAATGTTGAATTTCTTATTTTCTCTAAATACCATGTTTTTTTCATGTCTCTGGACTTTGGCACATACATAGACAAGAACATCATGTGATCCAAAAATGTTAGGATATAATCATAACATAATACTTCCCAGCTAAACATCAATCTCATCCATTTCAAGCCTGATGTTTAGTAAGAAATAAAGTATGGCAAGGGGGCAAAAAAAAAAGTTCACTTAAATCTGAGCTGTTCTCTGCTGAGTAATATAAACAAAACATTTTAGTAGAAAAGTCTCACTCCAAATATGAGTTATATTTTCAAAAAGGAAATGGCAAAATACACTTTTGTGGATATACAGAATTCAGTAAGCATCAAAGCCATTGGTTTGAAACTAACATAAATCATCTACCTTTAGCCTGACCTTTAATAGTGCTTGTGCTATTGGCATTCTGGGAGGAGAATTTATTGTTCAGACTGCCTTTGTATCATCAAAAATTAAAAACTTTTATACTTCAAAGGATACCATCAAGAAAGTAAAAACCAAAACAAACACAATGACAGAAAAATTTTATAAACTATATATCTGATAAGGGGCTTGTATCTAGAATGTATAAAGGTGTCTTACTATTTAATAACAAAAAGGCAAATAACCCAAATTTAAAAATGGACAAAGGACCTAAATAGATTTTTCTTTAAAGAATATACACAAATGGCCAATTTTCACACGAAAAGACATTCAACATCATGAGCCATCTGGGAAATGCAAATCAAAACCACATTGAGATACCACTTTATATCCACTAAGATGGCTATAGTAAAAGAAACAAAATAACTAGTGGCAGAGAGAATATGGAGAAATCAGAACCCTCATGGACTGCTGGTGGGAAGGCAAAACAGTGTAGCTGCTTTAGAAAACAGCCTGGCAGCTCCTCAAAATGTTAAACATAGAGTTACCACATGACCTAGCAATTCTCCTCCTAGGAACATACCCCAGAGAAATGAAACCATGTGTCTACACAAAAACTTCACATGCATGTTCATAATATACATAGCATTAAAGAGAGTCAAAAAATGGAAACTATCCCAAAGTCCATTAACTGAAGATTGGATTAAAAAATGTAGTATATCCATGCAATTGAATATTATTCTGCAATAAAAAGAAATACAATGCTGATACATGCTACAACATGGATGAATTTTGGAAACATTACACTAAGTGAAAGAAGCCAGTCACAAAAGACCACCTATTGTATGACTCCATTTATGTGAAATGTACAAAAAGACAAATCTATAGAAAAAGACAGTAGATTTGTGGTCACCTAGAGCTGGGAATAAGGGGAGAAGTGAGGCATAATAATGGTTATTCTTCTTGTGATACTGAAAATGTTCTAAAATTGATTGGCTGCACAACTAAAAGCCATTGAATTGTACACTTTAAGTGTGTGAATTGTATGATATGTGGATTATATCGCAATAAAGCCTTTAAAAAAAAAAAAAAGACTTCTTGGGACATTATAGAACTGATCCCACAACCACCCCAGCTCTAAATGCCAGTAGTGCTTCTTCTGTCATTGTGACAAACCACTAAAACACCACAGAGATTTCCAAATTCCCCCTGATTGAGGGAACGCACTTCCCCCCTATTGAGAATCACTGGAAAAGAATAATGCTGAGGCCGGGTGCAGTGGCTCACGCCTGTAATCCCAGCACTTTGGGAGGCCAAAGTGGGTGGATCACCTGAGGTCAGAAGTTCTAGAGATGGTGAAACCCCATCTCTACTAAAAATACAAAAATTAGCCAGGCGTGGTGGCAGGTACCTGTAGTCCCAGCTACTTGGGAGTCTGCAGCAGGAGAATCGCTTGAACTTGGCAGGCAGAGGTCGTAGTGAACCGAGATTGTGCCACTGCACTCCAGCCTGGGTGACGGAGCGACCCTCCATCTCAAAAAACAGACAACAACAACAAAAAAAAAACAAAAATGAAATATAAATAAAAATAATAATAATGCTGTATGAGGTGACGAACGAGCGCAATGGGGATGTCCAAGGCTCTTGCCATCAGGTACTCATGCAACGATGAAAACAAAAGTCTTCTCCACTATTTTTTCTCTAAACTACAGGAAAGTCTAAAATCAGGAAAAATAAAATGAACCTTCATTTAAACCATCCTACATGTTTCTTTCAAAAATGCATTGTGACATTTTCAAAATTCATTTTCTTTCAAAATGCATTCTTTCAATGCACTGGCATTGTGACATTGGGAGGAATCTCACATTAATTTTTCTGAGGCTACTTTCATTTCAAAATAGCCAAACATTTTCATCTCTGAAATGGGGGTGTTTTCAAACCCATAATCTAGATAGGAAATGACTTCTGACAGCCTGTAAGAGTGTCTGTGACACAGTGCTTCCACGGCTGTCCAGTAGAGTAATCTAATTGAGAGAAAATATATTGACAATCATACAGGCAGAGAAGAGGGTGAATATGGAGTGAAGGATTAGAAGGAATGATCTCAGCTCAGCATCATCAATGCTTATGTAACAAAAAGAGGTCAAACGTGGAATAAGAAAAGTCAGACCAATGAATTATGTGATGATTTAGTGAGTGAGAGCCAGAAACTACCTGAGTATGACTGTGTTATTACACTGGCCTGTACGAATGACAGCCAGCGCATAGGACTTAATATATTAATCACAGCCCTTTAATCTCTATACATGCTGATTACCATCCTCTCTTAGGCTTTGGAGTTACATTTTTTCATCACACACACAAAAATGTTTTATTTGAAAGTGATAACCCCATTCCATCCAAAATTGATGCTGTAAGTCAGGTGGGGCTAAGGGTGGAGTCAAAGCTATCTCTACATGTAGGCCAGTGGCTAATTCTTATCCTAAATGACAAAAGACCTGAGCAATAGACAATGTGTAGACACATGTGTTGGCAGAACATTTGTCACCCATGGGCTGTGACATGGGGAGGGCAAAGACCAGTGATGGGGTTCCAGTTTGGGAAGACATTCAAATGGCACCCACATGTATGAGGACCAGGCCTAGAAGATTCTAAACATGCAGCCAAAGCAGGAGTGACTTGAGAAGACAGATGAGAAACAGGAGATTGGGGTAGTTGTGGTTAAGAGTCTAGACTCAGAAGCTAGACTGGTTGGCTTTGAATTTTAGCTCTTCCCATCTCTCATTGTGTAATGCCGGAGAAGCCACTTAACATGTCTGCGCCTCACTTTTTCCGTCTGTAAAATGAGGATGGTAAACAGTCTCTACCTCAAAGGTTTAATGTGAGGCTTTATTGAGTTACTCACCCAAAGCACGTTGAAGGGTGTCAGGCACACAGAAATCCCCGGAGCTTTATTATTCCACCAGGAAAATCTGCTACTAGCTGCTCTCCATATGTACTCCAACACATTGCCCACTAGATGCCCATGTTGGGGCTGCTGGGAGTGATGGCTTTTCCTTCCTCATAGGAAAACACACCAGGACTAGGACTATTGGAAGAAGCCAGAAAAGTGATTTCTTGTGCTTATTTATTCTCTTGAGGGCCATTCCCCCATTGTAGCTGGGAAATGGTCTCATGAATGCCCAAGCCAGAAGGAATTTTAGGGATGTGAGCCCAATTCACCCATTTGCAGATGAGACAATGTGCTCAGAGAGGTGGTATGAGTTGCCCAACATCACTCAGCTGTTACAGCAAAAGTGAGCTTAGACCCTAGCCACTCACTTTAATACTTTTTTCTATTTCACCATGATCTGGGGCTAGATCTGAATGATTCAGCCTTCCAAATGGAGGCACAGTGGCACAACCTAGTGGGCTGGGTGTGTGGTGCTCATAGGATCCGTCAAAAGCCTGGGCAGTTCATCCCTCAAGCTCCCTCTTCATCATCCCGAGATCTCCAGGGATGGCCCAGCTGTCACTTGGGGACCTGAAGGACCCAGGAGGACTCCACAGAGCCTCTTGCCCAAGATGTGAGTTTGGAGACACAAGTGCCTCTCTGGAGTAAGGGTAAGCCCAGAAAATGCCATCATGCACTTTCTCAGGAAAGCTTCAGCAACTGCAAGCAGTGGAGATGATGCAAGTCAAAGGAGAAACCACCCAAAAGAGGGGGCAGTTTAAACTTAAACAAGCACAGCCTTCAGAGAGCCCCCACCCTATGCCGAGAGTGCCTCAGTCCTTCCCAGCAGGGAGTCCACCTTCATATCATGCACTGCAGGGATGACTGCTTTTTTCCAGCCCTCTGAAGTTACATGATGATTCCCTTTGGGGGCTATCATGTGACAGGGCAAACTGAAAATATTTGTTTTGCAAACTTCATCCCAACGAGGGAGACTACAGAAAAGCATGTCAGCAAGTGCCTGTGGATATTGTGCTTTGGAAGCTTAAGTGCCCTCTGGATTTCAAGGGAGTGGATTTCATGAACCCTTGACAGATTGTCAAGCCAAGATAGGGGGTCAAGTCTAAATTCAGAACTTACCATCTGACTTTTGAAAGGCACTTGCATAGGAACAAAGGTTACCCTTTGTTGAATTTGTTAAAACAATTAGAGGCAGTAATTAAATGTTTCAACCCAATTTCACTTATCAAATTTAGTCCTAATTCCAGCTCTTCATGAGAAGAAACCATCTTCAGCCTGAAAGTATATTTCATTTCAGGTCCTTTGGTTCAGGAGCCCATGAGGGAATTAACCAAAGCCCTGGTTATTTAAAAAAAAAAAAAAAAAGCAAAGGATTGAGCCCCAGTTAAACTCCCGCACAGTTGTGGCAAGTTTTGATTTATCTGGTGCTTCTAAACAGATGCTTCTGAATTCAAGGCCATGTACCTTGAACCAACAGATGGTTCTGAAAGGTCATGAACTATTTTGGTGTCCTAACTGGTATTTACTGACACATGGTTACCTATACAGGGGACATTACAAGCAAAGAAATCCTCTTTGGGGCCCAAACCCAAGGATCAGCCCCAAGCCATGATGGACCAGTATCCATAACCTAGATCAGTGGCTTATAAAACTTTTTGGCCTCAGGACCTCTCTGCATTCTTAAAAATTGATTCACAGCCCCCAAAAGCTTTTGTTTATGAGAGCTATATTTGTCAATATTTACCATACAAGAAATTAGAACTAATAACATTCTTAAATATGTAGTGATTCATTTAAAAATAACAATAAACCCATCACATATATAAACATACATAACACATTTTTATCAAATATGAGAACAGATTCTAAAACAAAAATAATTAGTGAGGACAATGGCATTGTTTAACATTTTTGCAAATCTTTCTAATGTCTGGCTGGAAGACACCTAGAATCTCATATTTGCTTCTGCATTCAATCTGTTGCAATAGGTTGTTTTAGTTAAGCTATATGAAAAAAAATCTCATATATTTAATTGGAAAATAAAGAAGTTTATAAATTTTTTAGATAATTCTGGATATTATTACTGCTACACAAAAGTTCAACAAATAGTAATTTCCTAAGGCAAAAAAAGATATAAAATTGTGTCAATTAACTTTTTGTTCATTAATGTGGCTTAACATCCATGGTCTATCTTGCATTTTGCATGGATCTTTTACTCATGCTTGATTTCAGAACATCACACAGTAGTTGTTTGGAAAATATTGATTCACTAAGTTATGCATGTCTTCCAAATGTTGACACATTCCATATTACAGTAACAAAAAATCATATTTGTTATTATCACTTCTGGTCTCATCAGAAATGTGTTTAATGTTGGGCAGCTGTCAAGCTAACGGTGATGGATGTAAGATTTTCAAAATTCCATTTTTCTAATGTCTAAATATTCTCTTGATAGTTTGAATTGCATCATTGGCAACAAATCCATTCAGTGCATATGTCAACATATTGGAAAAGATAAAAAATTTCTTGGTATATACTGAAAATAGTTTTATTTAACAGATCCTTCTGAAAGGGTTTTGGAAAGTCCCCCCACCAACAAGATTCTCTAGACTACACTTTGAAAAGCACTGGTTTATATGAAAGGTTGGTCTAAGGGCTGCCCCATGCCCCTCCACCTGTATCTCACCTTGGTTCCCAGTGTGGCTTAAATGGAGGAGAAGAAATGTTTTCCTATTCCCTAGCTGTATGAAACAAATTCCAAAACAAGAAATAGCTATCTAAATGGAGAAAGAGATTGTATGAACCAAGAAATCAAGCCATATAGAAGAAAGAACACTTAACCACTTGACTCCTCTCCCAGAAAGCCCATAATAAGCAGGTGTTCCTAGACTGCTGACTGGTACAACCATATCCTTCCTGGTACAAGAGTAATTGACAGAGAATTCTTGAGCACCTCCCCCCACTCCCAACAGCTATAGCATGAAAATTTCATTCCCTGCACTTCTTTTAAAAAAAAAACTCATTTATTCTTAATATAAGGAGCGAGATCCAAAGTCTACCAAAGGTGCTAGTATTTCCATTCAGGAAGTAATCAGCAAAATTCCAAAAAAAGACCTGCATCTAAGTGAGACTGTTTTCTTATCTTTTCCCTTTGTCCTAAGACCAGTATCTCAAGATGGTTTTCAAATGACTCTTTGATGCTTTCCCCAGAAGTTGTTTCAATATTTTATTTTCCAAAGTAACTTTTGGTTTTAAAATTGTATTAGGCATATTTTCAAACATACTTAGAAGTGTTAAAATGATTAATTGGGGGGGGGTGGGCATTAGGCTAAGACAGCTCCAGCACCTTGGGTTCCCACATAAGCACACCAAAACCCAACTCAATGTAAACGGTGAAGGGAAACTTGAGCTTAACCAATCAGAAACTGCCAACTCACCTCTAACTGGAGACTTTACCAATCAGGAACATCCAACTAACCTCTAATTAGGTATTTTCCACTTTAGCCAATCAAATATTTCCTTTATCTTGCTTCCAGGAACACCCTATAAAAGTTCCCCCTTCACACTCCTATGGTGGAGCACTGACCCACTTGAGGTCTGGTGCTGCCTGATTCATGAATCACTGAATGCCCAAATAAATTCACTGAGATTTTAATGTGCCTAAGTTTTTCTTTTAACAGCAGTTAAGAAAATAAAGAACCTCCATATAGTCTTTACCTAGATCAACAATTATTAAAATTTTGCCCACATTTGCTTCAGTTATTTCTGTTTTACTTTCTTTTTTCTTCTTCCTCATTGAAGTATTTTAAAGCAAATTCCAGACATCAAGTCATTTCACTGTACATAATTCAAAAGGCATTTCTAAAAACATTACTTATGTAACCAAGATGCCATTATCACATGTAATAAAGTTAACAGTCATTCTTTTGTTTCTTGTAATACCCAGTCCATAAAAAATGTTCCCAGTTGTCTCAAAAATGTCAATTACATTTCATTGATTCAAATCAGAATCCAAACAAGGTCCACTCATTACCTTTGATTGTTATGTCTGAATTCTCTTTTAATCTAGAGTTTTTCTTTCTTAGTTTTTCCTATGCCAGTCATTGACATGTTGCAGAAACTGTTAACCGCATATAAAATGTTCCATGCTCTGTATTTGCCTCCTTATGGTGTTTGCTTGTTTCTGCATCTTCTTTGTGTTTCCTGTAAATGGTAGTTAGCCCTGCACGTTTTATTAGATTTAGGTTCAATTATTATTATTTTTTTTTGTAGGAATCCTTCATCAGTAGTGCTGTGAGCTTCATATCACATCACACCAGGAGGTATACAATCTCTAGACATCCCGTGGTTAGTGATGCATGACGGATCAATGAATTCAGAAGGTGGCAGTCTGATCTCCTCTCCTCCCCCATTATAAAGCTTCCCATCAACCTTTCACCTAGTGCTTCATCTATTGGTGATCATTAACTGCTGCAAAATGGTGAGTCTTCATGATTGCCTTCACAGCTTTAGCTGGAGCTCTTCTCTAATAATGGCCTCTTTATCTCATCATCTAGATAAGATAACTGTTATCAGGCTTTGTGATAACTCTGAAATATAGGTCATAAGAAAAGATCGAATAAATGTCTAATTCTTTACTTTTAGCTCCTGGCTTTTGAGACCAGTTGCTTTTAGTTTTGTTCCTTCCAGTGGTGTTCAATGAGCTTTTTTTTAAGTGTCATTTTGAACTCCTGGCTTTCTATACAGTAAGTATGTTTCAACCAGTTGCATTCATTATTCTTTTTAATATTCATATGTCTCATCTTTGGCCAACGGGAGCCCCTTCTTTTTGGCCCCTGTGTGTTTTGAACATGCAATATGCATCTTTTATAGCTTACTTTTAGGCCCAATGGAACATTCCAGGGTCTTAATATATATTTCCTTTCTCACAACTGCATTCAGTTATTCTCCAGGGTTCTTGGTGTTCTCCAATAGCAATAGTATTTAAGATCACAGTCTCAGTCAATGGAATCTACCCGTCGATTATGGGCTGTCATTTCTTTTTAGCCTTTGCATGTAATTTTGAAATAAAAATTTCAAAGGTTCATACTAATATTTTCTATTCAGGTATTATAGAGCTTTACTTACATTCTCTAATTTTTCACTTGTACTTCCCTTTTTACACTGAAAATTTGGCTTTCAAACATTCCTAATATAATTATTTGTTTGTAATAGCTTATAATATGCATAAAAGAGATTCAAAATAATAATTCCAATGTTACCCCTAACAAACTATGGAATTGAACTTAATAGAATTTTGCTTTTTTATGTTTCCTTACTATGTATTTCACTAAAAATGTATAGTCAAAATACTGTTTTAAATATTAAGACAGAAATTTTTTTTTCTACCTGTGGTTTATTTAAAAACCAGTTGTTAGTGTTCACTTTAGGTTGTTTTTCATTTTTACATATAGTTTTTAAGTATGTAATACATTTATAGGTTTTGGAAGCCAAAATTACATAACAAAATGTATATTCAGAGACGTTTCACATCCAAATCTACCCCACGCATTTTCCTATTTCACCTATAACTGGATAATTTTCCACTTTATGAATGTGCCATCCATCATCAACTCCTTTACGCTACATTTTTATAGTGTCACAATTGTTGTAGTGTACAACCTTGAATATTAGCTATTTGATAGCTTTTCCCATAATGTCTTTGGGATAGAGCCTTAGAACTGGAACTGCAGGGTCAAATGATCAGTGACTATGATATTTTGATACTATGATACTGCCAAATTCATCTCTGCAAATGTTACACCATTCTGACTTCCCGTCAGCAATGTGTTAGACTGCCCATTTCCCACAGCTTGCCAATGAACAAAGCTGAGCATTTTTTGGCCATATGTTAAACACCATGTTCATTTCCTCTTCTGTGAAGTGTCTGTTGACATTTTTTGCTCATTTCCCAGAAGCTCTTTTAAGATTGTAATTACCGTTTCACTTAAATTAACCCCCAAATCATATTATACCCTAGACTAAGAAATCCATCTACAATCTATTTCCATTCTCAAATTTTGTCACTATGTTACCCAACAAGGGCAAAAAGATAGGCTTTTACAAAGTGCATCACCACAGTCAAAAACTGCAATGTCAGCAGTATAAGATGCCCACTCCATTAAATTTCATCCTCATAGCAGCTCTGTAAGGGAATATTACTATTACCGCCACAATAATTTGAGGAAATTAAATTTTAGAAATATTAAATAACATATCTAAGATTACACAGTTAATAACAGAGCCAAGACTCAAATCCAAGTCTGTTTCACACCAAATTTTATGCTCTTTATGCTAGGCATTGCCTAGTGTTGTCTGCCTTATTACTGTTTTAAACTTCATCCAGTAGCTCCTAACCTTTTTAATTTTTTATATCTTATTTCCCCAACTAAGTTATAAGCTCCATGAGATGGCATTTTAAATATACAGTTGTTTAGGTCTCTCAAGTTCAAACTGTCTGTAGAGTATAGCCATATACTTCTCTGTAGATGGATATTAATACTGTGTTTTTTTTTTTGAGACAGGGTCTTGCTCTGTCACCTGGGCTGTAGTGCAATGGTGTGATCATAACTCACTGCAGCCTTGAACTTCTGCTCTCAAGTGACCCTCCCACCTTAGCTTCCCTAGGGGCTGGGACTACAGACATACACAACAATGCCCAGCTAATTTTTTTAACTTTTTTTAGAGACAGGGTCTCACTATGTTGCCCAGGTTTGTCTCAAACTCTTGGGCTCAAGCAATCCTTCTGCCTCAGCTTCCCGAAGTGTTGGGATTACAGGCATGAGCCACTGTGCCTGGCAATGTTTTTTCTATCAAGCCTATATTATATATGTATTGTGTGTGTGTGTGTGTGTGTGAACAACAGGTATACATATGTGTGTGTATATATTATATACATATTATACACATGCACACACATACACATATACATACACATTCCCTCCTGTCTACATAACTAGGGAATGCTGCATGTGTAGAATGATGAGTAAACCAGATAGTTTTGGAAAATTAATAATCGCAGCAAGGCTGTGCAAGGGCTGCCTGATCAGCATTCACCTAGTATAACGAGTGAGTTTTAAAACGTGAGATTAGGCAAATACCCCGAGAGTGGAAATAGCTTTTCAAACTAGACCACAAAGTCAGATAGGTCTGACTTTGAAACTTCTGGAACCTACTAATGTGAGGAATGCATAATAAAGCATTTGATAAATTGAGCCAATACATCCTGATTCGAATTTGATATGTTAGAGTAAGTGGTTAGGAGAATATCTCTGAGGACAGAGGCATCAGAGGAGTGAAAGGGGAGAGAAGCAGGGGAGTGTATTTTGTATATCACCAAGTCTGGGCCACGCTGGAAACAGTTACAGGCATCATCAAGATACAAGAGCCCAGAGTGGGACAAAAGTGAAAGTCATTTCTGATCTAACAACAACTATAATTATAAGATACACAGATATACATACACAATATCATCTAAATATAAAACCCTTATTTATATGCTTATTTATGTTCTTAGAAGAGAAGTGAGAATATAGCTGAACTAATTCCTTGTTTTGAAGGGGGGTGGTGCCCAAAAGTTACCATTTTACTCACCTCTGCCAATTAACAAAACATTGGGGGAAATTAAAAGTAAACAGCTAAATTCTATCAAAAATAAAATGTACCTATCATGCTTTTAAGAAGTATATTTAAAGATAGTGACATCAAATATTTAACAGTTATGGATCATATAAATGTCATTTTTGCAGGATAAGCTAAAAAAATGAAGGTTATATTATTAATATCATAGTTGAGTTTAATGCAAACAATGTGAAATAAGCCAGGAAGGCCACTTTAAACTGGTAAAAGGTACAATTCACAATGAACACGTGTTATGAATGTTATGTGCTGGATCTCTCATCTCCAACTGCTCTTTTTCTAGCTGCGTCTGCTCCAAGCACACTGGTTTACTTCTTGTGTGAACACACCAGGAGTGCTCCTGCCTCAGGGCCTTAGCACTTGCTGTTCCTGTTGCATGGATTGCTCTAGCCTCAGAGAGCTGCAGGCTGACACCTTCACCTCCTCAGATCTTTGCTCAGCTATTGTCTGATAGTGAGGTCTTCACTGACTGCCCTATTTAAAGTTGCAACTCCCTTCCCCTGACAACAACCCGTCCTCCTTCCCTGTCTTATTATTCCTTATAATCCTTATCGGCAACTAGCATACAAGTTGTTTTACTTATTTATATTATTTATTGCCTGTTTGACTCCAGTGGAATGAAAAGTCCCAGGGATTATTTATCTATTCTATTACTAGACTAAGAACTAGTAGAGTTCCTAGAACATATTGGGTAGTCAATAAAGAGTCTTCAATGGTGGAATGAATAAGTTATAGTGTATTAGAAATAGAAAGATAATTTTATAGAAAACAGTAGTAAGGAGGAATTTAAAATAGCAAAAAAAAAAACTTAAAAAGATTACAGAGGCTAAGTAATATAACTAAGGTTGACTCAATAGCTATACTATGTAACAAACTTTAAATCATACATGTGTATTTTTAAGGAAACATGGAACATTTACATTAACTTGTCATATATTAGGCCGCAAAATAATTTCAATGTGTTTTTCAAGGAGAGTTTGTACAGGATGTGTTTGTAAAATTATTATAATAAAAATGGAAATTAATAACCAATGGAGAAGTAAAAATAACCTCTTCCAAATAATTGCTGAATCAAAGAGTACATCAAAACTGCAATTACCAATTATTTACAAAATGAAACCATGAGAACATGACATATCAAAATGGGTGAATTTCCACCAAAGATATACTCATAGGAAAATTGAATGCCTTAACATTTTCATTCCTAAATCAGTAAGAATGAAACAAATGAACTAAACATTCAGTTGAGGAAATTAGAAAGTGAACCCCAAAACAAACTTCAACAAAGTGGTATTATATTGATAAATTTTAATTTTTTAAATATTTTTAAAAATTATTCTATTAATGCGTTGAAATGAATATATTTATAAATATATACAAGTGTTAGTTCTTTGAAAAAGAAAATAACATGGAAAAATTTCTGGCTAGTCTACTCAAGAGAAAAAGTAAAAGCAAAAAGTCTACAGTTATATAACATAGGAAAGGGAAAGTGGATATATCTATACAGAAAAATTAGACATTACAATAAAATATAATACTCACTGCTTTCATGTGTTAACATTTACTGAAGGCTTTCTATCAGCAGATACTTGTCTTCTCACTTGGTTTTCAAAAGCCCAGTGACATTGCAGGTGGATTAAATATACAAGGGATTTATTGAGGGAGAACACCTGTGACAGGCTAATGGAAGAGTGTTGAAAAAGTCCAGGAAAGTCATCAAATGGAGAGGCAGAGTTGACTCCTGTGGAGGAGAAAGGGAAGGAAGGAAGGAAGGAAGAAAGGAAGGAAGGAAGGAAGGAAGGAAGGAAGGAAGGAAGGAAGGAAGGAAGGAAGGAAGGAAGGAAGGAAGGAAAGAAGGAAGGAAGGAAGGAAGGAAGGAAAGAAGGAAGGAAGGAAGGAAGGAAGGAAGGAAGGAAGGAAGGAAGGAAAAGGGGAAGGGCGGGAGAGAGGGAGGGAGGGGAGGGAGGGAGAAAAGAAGGAAGGAAAGAAGGGAGAAAGGGAGGAAGGAAAGAAGGGAGGAAGGAAGGAAGGAAGGAAGGAAGGAAGGAAGGAAGGAAGGAAGGAAGGAAGGGAAGGAGGGAAGGAGGGAAGGAAGGAAAAGGGGAAGGGTGGGAGAGAGGGAGGGAGGGGAGGGAGGGAGAAAAGAAGGAAGGAAAGAAGGGAGGAAGGGAGGAAGGAAAGAAGGGAGGAAGGAAGGAAGGAAGGAAGGAAGGAAGGAAGGAAGGAAACTGGAACAGAATGAGCCTTAGACTGTAATGCAGTTATAAGATAGTCTGGGCAAGGCTGATGGGAGTCCTCAAGGGAAGGAAAGTACCCACCAGAGGAGCCCCAGTCATCTCAGAACCTGGACTGCTTTAGAATCCCTGCTTTGCTCTGTCATGGCTGGGATTACCTGTGGGAAGCCTGACCTCAGCTTGGACGCTAGTGGATTTAGAACATAGCACTTGAGGGACATAAAGGAGACTTGAATCATGGTAGAAAAATGCCATTCTATTCCTACATGAAAATATTCAATGAGTCAAAATTTCAGTCCTCCTCAATTTGGATTACATAATTCCAATAAAATATCCAATAGAATTTGGAAACAACGTAGA
This sequence comes from Pongo pygmaeus, assembly GCF_028885625.2. Lineage (NCBI taxonomy): Eukaryota > Metazoa > Chordata > Mammalia > Primates > Hominidae > Pongo > Pongo pygmaeus. The sequence continues at coordinate 27,309,858 of NC_072380.2, forward strand.
AAATTGTTTTTAAAGTTTTTCTTTTGTTCTGCATTGATAATTTCACGGTTGGCCATGATAAATTTGAGCCAAAATAAAAATTATTTTAGAAGAGTTATTCTGTTTGATTTTAAAGCATAAAAGTGTGTTTATTAAAATAATACTGGAACAGGTATAAAAATATAGATTAGTGGGACAGAAAAGAAAATCACAGAACTGTAATATATGCATAAGGATGTATTACGTGTTAAAGAAATTTAGAACATTCAATGTGGAAAAAAGATGGCTTATGCAAAAATAGTAACAAATAACTGGTTTGTAATAATTTAACATCAGAATTTTACCTCAATCCATACAACCAAATGAATTCCAGATGGAGTAGTTAAACTTAGGACAGGAAATAAAATCCAAGAGTATCAGAAGAAACAACAGATAAATATTTATATAACTGTGTGGTAGAGGAAAAATTTCCAAACATTAAACCAAAAGCAGAGGCCTTAAAGGAAAAAATACTAGATTTAACTAAATAAAATTTTAAAATATCTGTATATCAGAAAACAACAAAACAAAAGTAAGTAAATGTAACTAATTGGGGGAAATATGTCCCAAACTAGTTCAAAAGTTAAATAGCCTCCTGATATGAAGAGCAAAAGTAAATTAATAAGAAAAAGGTAAACATTCCAATAGAACAAATAAGTAAGGAATGTTAGCAGATAATTCACAAAGTAAGAAATATAGAGGCAAAAAATTATTTTTAATGTGTTTAATCTTACTAATAATGAAAGAAATACAAATAAAACCAATGAAATTCAATTATTGGAATCTATGTTTGAAAAGATGATGCTATCCTGGAATGGTGAGGGTAGAGAAAATGGTATAGCGTTGGTGTAAAGTGTGAAGTGGGTTAACTTTATGTGAGGTAGTTTGGCAGTATATTTCAAAAGTCTTAGATTTTTATATCCTTTTTGAGCTAACAATTCTTGGAACTTATCCTAGGAGATTAATTATGAATGTATGCAAAAAACTTGTCCTCATGGGTAAACACCCCCTCACTGTTTTTGTAAGTCAGTACACACATTTTGAGAAAGAAATAGTCAAAATACTCATTGCCAAAAAAAAATTAATTTGATTAGTTATGATATGTGCTTACAAATGAATATTAATACAACCATTAAAATACACTGTTGTAAGAGAAAAATTAATAACATGAAAAAATGTTAATGACACAATTTCAAATGGAAAAAGCAGATTACAAAAAGTATATGCCAAATGATTCCATTTTAGAAATACTTTAGAATATATATGCAAAGACAGGTACGCATGCATAGAACAAATTGGAAAGCTATCAAATAAAATGCTGTTTTTACCTAAGCGGTAGGATTATTTTTAGTTTTTTCTTTTTGCTTATCTATACTTGCCAAATTTCATATAATAAACATGTGTTGCTTTTCTAAAAAGCCAGTAAAAGTTAGGTTAAAATTTTTAATTCACTTGAAAAATGTCTTTCCTACAGATAATATCTGTGACAATAACAGCATCCAAGCAGGAAGGGAGAGGGACAAAGTCCACCATTTGTCCAGACTGATTTCTCTTAGCATATGGAATTTACATTTTTGTTCCATGGGAAAACCTAGGGGGACATTTTTTAAAAATGGGGCTTCCAGTCTCCTCCAGGTCATTTTTGTGCAGCCTCCATCCCTAACTCCTATATTTTAAACTCATGATTTTCCTTTAGGTTTTCCTTGGGTTGCTCTGTTCCAAGCGTAAACTGAATATGAGTTTGTCCACAATTCTGTCCGGTGACTCTGACATCCACACTTTTAAAAGTTAGCATTCCAAGCAAATTAGTGAGCATACATTCCCACTCTTCAAAGCTCATTTTTTAAATAGCTCTCCACCCCAAGGCTCTCTCTGTCCCCGTGTAGCTACTGTTGATGCTTCGGAGATTCACGAGAACAGTGTTTCCTCTGCCAAATGTTCCTAGTTGCAACCTTCCAGTACTCCTCAGAGCTTTAGACACCTTACCTGCACTTAATACTGCAAAAATATCCTCTAAGACCCTTTTATCCAGCTACAGTAGAAGATGACTTGATTTCCCCGGAGTATCATATCAGTCCCTTAAATCTGCATGATAATTTAGAGAAAGCATCAATCCTTCAAAATCAAAGTTCTCCAGTTCAAAATTCTGTATGTTTAGGGGTGCCTCCACCATCAAATTAGAAAAGGATCAACCACACCACATCCTACATCCTTCTTCTATGATGATCTACTCCAGACGCACAGTTAACGTTTGCACCTTGAGTGAGCCTGTCCTGGCCATTCACTCACTTATTCATTCAATAAATATCTATTGAGCACTTACTTTCTCCTGGACACTACATTAGGCACTAAGTAGACATTGTGAAAGAAAGCCGATGGGGTTTCTCTTTTGCAGAGTGTATACTCTATTGAAGGAGATATCGAATGAACGAACAAATTCTTAAACATTGTGATAAATGCCAACATAGCTAATATAGTGATGGAGCAAAATAGAAAAAAGAGATTTATTTAAACAGAAAAAGAACACTTACCTTTCTGAGGAGGTAGCATCTCAGCTGGGACCCAAAGGACGAGAAAGTATATAATTTGTGATGAGGGCATGCAGAGGGTCCAGGCTGGGCTGCTGTTGGCCAATGCATGCCTAGTCCTTTCCTTGTGCTGCCAGATGTCCATTATGATTGGCTGAAGTTCATGCCAAATTGGAGGGCCTTTGCCATACTGAAAGGTTTGAATATTACTTCTGGATACAAGTTAACAGAATAGCATGAACAAAACTTGTACAGCAGAAAACTTACCAACATGTTTAAGAAATCTAAAATCAGCTGTCATGATTGGTAAGTAGTGAGGGGGAGGCATAAAGCTATGGTGAGTGAAGTTTGCAGAGACAAGACTATGGCAAAGAATAAAATTTTCTTCAATGTTCCACAGTAAGCTACTAAAGAATTTAAGCTCAGGAGGATGGCTCAGTATGATTTAAGGTGTATAAAATGTTCCTAGGGCTACTGTGTGGAGAAGGAATTGCAAGTAGGCTAGGAAAATACCAATTAATGTAGCCCAGCTGAGAAATGATAATCAAGATGGGAGATACGAGAGATGAGGAGGTTGGCAGTGGAAATGGAGAAAATTGAAGGTCTTAAATGCATACATCTGGGAGGAACAAACAATAGAACTTGCTGATGAAGTTGGTGAGAGCATGAGGAATCAGGAATTCAACCAGACTTCTGACTTAACCCACAAGCGGATGTTTCTTTTTACTCACTGAGTTGGGAAAGACGAATTTTAGAAAGGTGGAGTGGGAATTGGTCATTTAATTTGTAACAATTAATTTTGAGGTGCCTGTAGCAGAAATTCAAATGGAGATAAAAAGCTAACATGACCCTTCTGACGTGCCTACCAAATGCTCTTTGTATTCAGTGTGTTCTGTCCACTCTGGCCTGGTAAACTTGGATGACTCACAGCTCTGTGTGAGCTCTGGAAAGGGTTCTCCTTACAGCTCCCTATCATTGCTCTCTCCTCAAATGTTGTTCTCATCTGGCAGTTTTTGTTTTTTTCTGGAAATATCTTCATTCATCTTCATTTTCTGGAAGGTATAAAAATTGGGCTGCTGCTATACTGGGCATCTGAAAGCATTATTTTTTATCTTCCAACATCTTTCATTTGTTCGGAAGATAACTGTTTCATATGTCTAGTTTTCACTGGTTTTCCCATGATGTGCCTAAGTGTGCTTTTTTGTGTGTGTCTACATGGCTTGCAACTTAATTCTTGAATCAATCAACTGATAATTATCAATTGATTGATATATTTTTCCTACTTGGCAAAGTTGTTCAGTCTTGGTCTCTTCGAATATTTTTATAACTCATTCTTTCTATACTTTCCTTCTGGGAATCCAAAGTATGCATATATGCACTCCCTATATCTCTTACACTCTCTTCTCTGTTTTCCATCCTTTTTTCTCTCTGTTTTTCAGTCTTGCTATTTTTTTCAGGTCTGCCTTCCAGCTTACTAATTTTTTCTTTAATTATATATAGTCTTTATCTATATATACAGTCTTGTAACTGTATAGTTACAAGCCGTTTAGTTCTTAATATTGTTTTTATACATATAGAATTTTTGTTTGTTCATTTTGCATTATGTTCAGTTCTCTGAGGATATTAAAATCTTTTTTATAAATCTCCTTAAATATAATAAAGATTTTCTGTCTCTGATAACTCCATTATCTAGAGCCACAGATCTGTTTCTGTTATCTGTTTTTAAATTCTGGTACTTACTGTATTGTCTTGCCTCCTCCCAAGCCTAGTTGTTTTTTATTGTTTACTAGACATTTAAAGTTCTGGATGTTGATATATTCCTCTATAAATTATTTACCTTTGCTTTTTGCAAACAGCCAGGAACACCAGCAATTGTGGATTACTTAAAGATAATTTTACAAATAAAATGATTTGAAACTGTTAATCCTGATCCATTTCTTATTTAGCATTACTTCTAAGGTATAGCTCCTTGAAGTTTCAATCCAGCGTGTTTCTTGGGGCTTCCATATTTAGTACATACAGAACTGTAATTTTTATACCCACAGGCACAGGATGCTGTCAAAAGCTCTGTTCAAATTCTTAGACACTCAGCCATTTCTTCTTGAATTGATAGATTCCCCTAAGAGAAAAGAGTCCTCAGGGGTTCACCTCTGTAGATTTCCTTCTTATCCCAGATTTTGGTTGGCTTCACCGTTTTTCACTGCTTTGTTAATAGGATTGTTTATATCTTCTATATTCTTCCTGATTTTCTCTTTACTTTTCTGTCATTTATTGAGAGGGGATATTGAAGTCTCTGACAAATTGCAGATTTGTTTATTTCTCCTTGCAGTTCTTTCAGTTTCTGCTTTATATATTTTAAAGCTGTGTTATTAAGTTCCTAAGCATTTAGAATTGCTATGTCCTCTTGGTAATTTTATCTCCTTATCATTATGAAATGACTTTCTCCATTAGTCTTTTCTCTAAAACCTACTTATTCTGATATTAATATAGCTTTTATTTAATCATTGTTGTCATGGTATATCTTTATCCATCCTTTTTCCTTTAATTTATTTGCATATTTATATTTAAAGTGGGTTTCTTATCAATAGCATACCATTGTGTCCTACTATTTTATGCAATCTGACAATCTCTAATTTTTAATTGGAGGTGTTTAGACTATTTACATTAATATGACTATTTATGTGGTTAGATATAAGCCCACATCTTGCCATTTGTTTTCTACATGTTCTATCTGCTCTTTGTTCTTTTTTTTCATTTTTGCTTTCTTTCATATAAATTGAATATTTTCATGATTCCATTTTATATACTTCATTGAACTATATATAAACTATACATTATGTATAGTATATATACAAAGTATACATTATATATGATGTATATATACAAAATATACATTAAATGTAATGTAGAGATATAAAGTATACACCATATATAATATATAGATATACAAAGTATATATACATCAGGTGTATTCTGTGTGTGTATAGTGGTTTTATATAGAGAGAGACACATAAACACACATAGATGTATCTTTGTTTTATTAGTTTAGTGGTTGTGTTAGGGTTTATAATATGTGCCGTTAATTTATCACAGTCTACTTTCAAGTAAATATGGGTTTTATGCATAGTATAAGAACCTTACAACACTATACCTCCACTTTCCCCATCCCAGGCTTCATGTCATTGTTCTCATACATTTTACTTCTACACATAGTATAAACCCCATAATATACATGTTATAAACTCAAAAATAATTTGGCTTTAAACAGTCAATTATATTTTAAAGACTTAAAGAGATTTAAGATATTATTTTAAAGTCTTATATTTACCTGCATATCATTTCTGATGCTTTTAGTTTTCTGTGTAAACCCAGATTCCCATCTGGTATCATTTTTCCTTTCCCTGAAGAATTTACTTCAACATTTCTTGTAGTAATGGTCTGCTAGTGGTAAATTCTGTCAACCTTTGTATGTCTTTATATATATATATATATATATATACACACACATATATATAGCATATATATAGCATATATAGAGAGAGAGCATATATATAAAGTGTATATATATATATATGGCATATATATATATATTTTAAGTTCTAGGATACATGTGCACAACGTGCAGGTTTGATGCATGGGTACGCATGTGCCATGTTGGTTTGCTGCACCTTCAACTCATCATTTACCTTAGGTATTTCTCCTGATACTATCCCTCCCCCCTCCCCCCACCCCACAACAGGCCCCGGTGTGTGATGTTCCCCGCCCTGTGTCCAGGTGTTCTCATTGTTCAGTTCCCACCTATGAGTGAGAACATGTCTTTTTAAAAATATTTCTTGGCCAGGAGCAGTGGCTCATGTCTGTAAACTGAACACTTTAGGAGGCCAAGGTGGGTGGATCACTTGAGATCAGGAGTTTAAGACCAGCCTGGCCAACATAGGGAAACCCCTGTCTCTACTAACAATACAAGAATTAGCCAGGCATGGTGACACATGCCTGTAGTCCCAGCTACTCAGGAGGCTGAGGCAGGAGGATCGCATGAACTCGGGAGGCAGAGGTTGCAGTGAGCCAAGATCACTCCGCTGCACTCCAGCCTGGGCAACAGAGAGAGACTCTGTCTCAAAAAAAAAAAAAAAATTGTTTTAATTATCTTACCATTGTTTTTTACATAAAAACATCATTTTCTTTAAACTGTTAGATTTCTTAAATATGTAAATAGATTATAAACATAAAAGAAATGTCACTGGCCCATAATTATATTAAATTTAATAAACTTTTAGTTTGGTTCCCACAGTTACTATTAGAAGGAAAAACCCTTAGACAAGTAATATTTAGTAGAACTTGTTTCAGTAAGGAAAAAAGAAAAGAAAAATTCATCGTTTGAACAGCCTCAGAACTAGAACAGGTTCAAAAATCTCTAATCTACAATGTGATCAGGCAGTATTTAGGGATGGAAAACAAAAGTGAGGTACAAAAATAGCTAAATTGGTTATGAAGACAGGAGACTGCCACCTGGGCTACAACGGCTGTTGCAATCCTGGACTGCTTGGTTTTTTTCCCCTTAAAAGTTTGGCTGCTCTTAAGTAGCTCTTGATCACTGGTCTTAAGTAAGTTGATTCTTGTGTTTGAGATTATCTGAGCTTTGCAATCTAAGTGTTTATAGCTTTCATCAAATTTGGAATTTTTTCAGGCAGTATTTCTTAAAGTGTATTTCTCCCCAACTTCCTCCTTCAGGGACTCCTATTACCTGTGCATTAGGGTGCTTAAAGCTATACCACAACTTATTAATGTTTTGTTTTTTAAAAAAAAAAGTTCCTTGATGTGTTTTATTTTAGTTTTTATTTCCATGACTTTAAGTTCTCTAATCTTTTCTTTAGCAGTGTTTAATTCCATCTCCTGAATTTTTTACAACAGGTATTGTATTTTTTATCTTGGACATTGGATTTTTCATGTACAGACGTTTGTGTCTTTTTAAAAAATATATCTCCCATGTCTCTACTTAACATGTTCGATTTTTCCTTACCTTTTTGAACATGTAGTTTTCAATGTATGTATAGGTTTTAATAACTGTTTTAATATACTTACCTACTAATTCTATCATTGCTAGCATTTCTGAGTCTCTTCTATTGATTGACTTTTCTCCTTCCACTCTTTTGCATGTCTAGTGATTTTTTAATAGAGGTTAGCCATTGTGAATTTTGTCATGTAGCATGAGCTGGATTTTTTTTTTTTTTTCATTTGGAGTTTCAATCTTGTCACCAGGCTGGAGTGCAGTAGCATGATCTCAGCTCACTGCAACCTCTGTCTCCCAGGTTCAAGTGATTCTCTTGCCTCAGCCCCCTGAGTAGCTGGGATTACAGGCTCACATCACCATGCCTGATTAATTTTTTTGTATTTTTAGAAGAGATGGAGTTTCACCATGTTGGCCAGGCTGGTCTTGAACTCCTGACCTCATGTGATCCACCCACCTCAGCCTCCCAAAATGCTGGGATTACAGGCATGAGCCACTGCACCCGGCCTTTGCTGGATATTTTTGTATTCCTATAAATATTCTTACCTTTATTTTGGGACACAGTCAAGTAACTTGGTAATAGATTGATCTTTTCAAGACTTTTAAGTGTTGTTATATAGGACCAGAGTGACCTTTTCTCCAGGGCTAATTTTGCCCCACTATTGAGCCAATACCTTCCTGCGTGTTATATGGCATACCCTATGAATTGCTAGGTTTTCCATTCTGGCTCATGGGAACGAAAATTACTTTCAGCCCTTTCAGAGTGCCAGGGATTGGTCCCTGTATTTCCTTTGCGTAGATCTTTTCCTGATATTGGATAGTTTACTCACTTGCATGAGCAGATCAGTATTCAGCTGCAGATCCAAAGGGGACCTTCTGAAGATCTCCATATCTCTCCATTCACATCTCTCTCTCTTCTTCAGTACTTTGTCATGCAAACTCTGCCTTGGCATCTTCACACCCCGAGCTCTTTCGTCAACCTGGAGAGATCTCTAGGCATTGACTGAGTTTTTCCTCTCTTCACTGCAACCTGAAAACACTGTAATAAAAAGATGAGGGACATCGTTGGGATCATCTTTTTCCCCTTTCTCAGGCACCATTATCTTGTGCTGCCTGCTGTCCTGTTTCATATACGTCCAATTTTTTAGTTGTTTCAAGGC